>NC_134909.1:11400793-11440793 GCF_041734735.1 Babylonia areolata | reverse complement strand
GAAGTCGAAGAACATAAAATTGTCGCACATTGTCGAGGGAAAATTGGATCAAAAACTCGAAATTCTTATGAAAGAATAATTCGTCAGACATAAGGATGAACTCTTGTACAATCCTGAATTTTTTTTTTTTTTTTTTTTTTTTTAATCTCGCACACTGTCGAGGGAAAAGTGGATAAAAAAAAACTCGAAATTCTTATGAAAGAATAATTCAAGTCAGACAAGGATGAGCTCTTGTACAATCTTGATTTTTTTTTTTTTTTTTTTTTTTTTTAATCAAGGTGCGAAATCACAACTAGAGTCTGATAAAAGATTCAGCTCCAAAGACTACGGTGCTAAGAAAGAAGTGCCTGTCGTTTAAGTTGATTGTGTCCCAGTCCGTCCTGATTTTGAGAGGAGTGGTGGCAGTGTGCATTCCTGCCTCACTCAGACTGCACCTTGATTCACCCCCTGAGCCCTTCTTGTGTGTGTGTACAGCACTCATGTTGTTGGCGTGAACGGCTTTGATATTGTCCATCAGCTGTCATATGACAGTGCAGAGTTCTGACACTTGCCACGGTATGTCTCTGATGACATTTGAAAGGCTCTTCAATGATGGTGCCAAGCTGTATGATACGTTCAGTGGTCTTCTCACAGACTGGTCTTAGAATGATGGCGTCTGTGTACCCTATCCCTTTCTGATATCTTTTGTCTTTCATTGAGTGAACTTTCCACCCTGTACTTTGTGTCTTGTCCCAAGACTTTGGTCTTCATCTTTGAAAAACAATGGCTATGAAGCGACGTCCCCCCCACCCCCCACCCCGACCCCGCACTATCTCCTCTGAATGCTGCAGTCTTACTGCCTTTCTTCCTCCAGATTGGGACTGTCACTACTCGTTTCCAATCTTCTTGCAGTAATGTGTGTGTGTCAAAGATCATATGGAAAAACTTTTGCTTGAGCTGTGAGGACATGTCAAATGGTGGTAGTGATGATGGTGATGGTGATGCTAGTGGTGGTGGTGATGATGGTGATGCTGGTGGTGGTGATCATGATGATAGTGGTGGCGGTTGTGGCAGTGGTGTTGGTGGTAGTTATGATGCTGATGGTTAAGGTAATGATTTTTATGTGTGTTTTTTTTTCCATTGTTTGTGCTGGTTTTTTTTGTGTGGTTTTTTTTGTTTTTTGTTGTTGTTTTTTGCTGTTGTCATGAATGTTGTCACCAAGAGCATATGTTGGTCTTTACAGGTATATGCACACCTGGCAGTGGGGAGATGGCTCAATAGTCTACAATTTCCACCATTCATTCGAGCAAGAATGCAACCACGGTCGCATATATGTTGATAAATCGAGCCTGACATTCATGTGGCCTGACTTATACATACAGACGTGCACAGGCGAAAAGACGGTGAAGAATGTGCTATGAATTAAAAAGAAAAAATACCATACTATTCAAATTTAATTGTGTGGTGCTGTGATGTGTTGAGTTGGGTTGGGTTGCGTAGCGTACCGATGTGTTACGTTTTGTTGAAGTGTAGTAGTTATATCTATCTATCTATCTATCCAATATATATATATATATATATATATATATATATATATATATATATATATATATATATATATATATATATATATTCAGACAGACAGACAAACAGAAGGCAAGATTCTAAAAAAAGATGAGACATAGATATAGATACTGAGTGTAAGAGAGAGAGGGAGAGAGAGAGAGTTATGAGACTGACAGTCAGACACTGTCAGATACGTGTGTGTGCTTGTGTGTGTGTGTGCGCGCGTGTGTGTGCACATGATTGTGTATTTGCATTCATGATTCCACGTACGTGTGTGTGTGTGTGCGTGCGTGCGTGCGTGTGTGTGTGTGTGTGTGTGTGTGTGTGTGTGTGTGTGCGTATGAAGCTGACATCCGTTACTTTTATTTTTCAGACATATCCAAAGTTTGCTAGTGCCCTGCTGTGCAGAATGGCTACATCGTCAAACGATAAGCACCATGACAAAATTAGAACTATCAATTCTCTGCAGGATTTCGTGTCATCGCCAGTGCCCCTCGTGACCTGTCGAGCGATGCACGTGACACACGCTGCACTGGCCTGTGACCCTGACAGTCTGTGCACCGAAAAGCTGGATCGAAGAGGTGCATCACAAACTGCCATGTGCAAAGCTGATGAATCGACGTCACAAGGCGCTCCTTACTTCAGGTGTGAGCTGACCGGGGAGTACGTGCCATACAGTGTGGTGTGTGACTGGCGTCAGGACTGTGGTGATGGCAGTGATGAAACGTTTTGTCAGTTCCCGCCTTGTGGGAATAACACCTATCACTGTGGCCAGGGACAGGTTTCTGCCCATGTGTCCATATGTCCATATGTTTGTCTGTGTCTTTCTGTCTGTCTGTCTGCCTGTTGTTATTTTTTTATTTTTTTTATTTGTCTCTGCCTCTTTCTCTATGTCTGTCTATCTGTCTCTGTCTCTGTCTGTCTGTCTGTCTCTCTCTCTGATTCTTTGTCTAAATTTCTTTCTCTATATCTCTGTTTTACCTGTACATTTTGAATGGATCATGTATGGAATGTTCCATGCCTGACAGACAGACAGACTGACTGAGACACATACAGAGGGTGGCATACAAACGATAGAGACAGACAGAGACATACACACAGATTGACATGGAGGGTGGGTATAAATAAACGAGATAAACTGTATACAAACTGCATTTCTTTCTTAAAACTAAATATTACAGTAAATTGGTATACCACTATGAAACAAGTGATAAACGTAATGGCAGTGAGACTAAAAGGGATCCGAATCAGAGTATGTCATGGTATATTGGTTACAAATAAAATCCTTAAAAATGGGCATAAGAATACTTACAAATTCAACTTCTGTAAAAGTGAGTAAGACACAGTCCGACACTACTTATGGCACTGTACATTTTCTCAGCTGTGTTTGAGGGACATAGTGAACATTTTGAAGGAAAAGTGCAAAAAATGCTTAAATGTAAAACTAAATGTAGAATTGGTATTATTTGGAAATGATGATATCACAAAAACAGATGGAACATTTGGCTGTATTATCTTATTGGCGAAATATTTTATCTTTGATGCAGCATTTAAAAAAAAAAGACCACGTATGAAGCACTGGTCTTAACATTGTATTTGCTTTCTTTGTTCGTGTATATTGATGAGTGTGTTCTCAAGTGTGCCCACGAAAGGTGGTTGAAATGTGAAGAAAGGGGAAAAGGAAGAAGAAAGGGAAGAAAACAGAAAAAAAAAAAAAAAAACAACTACCACCACAAATGGAATGGTCAATACGAGCTTATTTCCAAATAAAAATCTCTGTTAAAGACATGAGTAATCAAGGCATTCCATTCCATATCTGTTTTCATTTTCATTTTCTAATGTTGTCATTAACTTGTGTCTTATTACTATTTTCAGTGCATAAGTGTCAAACAAGTTTGTGACAGCTTGATCAACTGTGTGACGGGACGGGACGAGAAGTTCTGTGATTCACGGACCACCACGACAGTGACTATTGCTTTCAATGTGACAAACCCACCTGCGATCGTCAATTTTGACAGAACTGGCAGTTTCTCTTTAATCCCACTTCCTGGAAATACAACACAGTGTCCATACTCTCACTATCAGTGCCCCGGAAATGGTTACTGTCTGCCTATCTACACCAGGTGTAATGGCGTGAGTGACTGCATTGGACATGAGGACGAAGCTGGGTGTGATGAATTCACGTGTGAAGGATTGTATCGATGTCGTGGGAAGGATAGAGATATATGCCTCCTTGTACAACATCTCTGTGATGGCTGGCCTCATTGTCCACAGCAGGACGATGAACTGATGTGTGAGGTGTCTGACTCTTGTCCTGATCAGTGTGTCTGTTATGGATCGTCGTTTACTGACCGTCTTGTCTTTAAACCTGACACTTTCCCCAGGTTACGTTACGTGGAAGGCAGGGGCAGTGGACTGACCATGGATATGATAGAAAATCAGATCATGTTGATTTATCTTGGTGCTGGAGCATGTGGATGGAGAAACATGAGTGATATACATCTGACTAATCTTCATGAATTAGATGTCAGTGATAACTTAATCAGCTATATAAATTCTAATCACTTTTCACAATTATGTAATCTTAAAAACCTAGATCTCTCGGGTAACCCGATGACCGCTGGAGTTTCTGGTTATGACATACGTCACAGACTGACATCGCTGCTACTGCTGAATCTTTCTCGAGTTCCATTCGACTTTTCCAACTTGCATGCTGTCTCAGACATCATGCCTCGGCTTGAAGTTATAGACTTTTCCCACAGCAGACTGAGCTTCCTGCAAGGAAAAGGACTGTTCAGGAACCTTAAAACCTTATATTTGCAAGGTTGTCCTATATCTGATTTTAGTCCCACATTTCTGAAAGACATGGATGAGCTACAGCAGTTGCATGCTGACAATTTCAAACTTTGCTGTCCTGCTGTGCTACCTGATAGTTTTATGGGAATATGTATAGTGCCAGAGGATGAAATCTCCTCTTGTGATAATCTTCTGAAATTTAGCTCTTACCGAGTTGCAGTTACACTCTTTATCATGGCAGCTTTGTTTGGGAACCTTTGTAGCTTTGTATACCGTGTGTGGTCCTTCTCCTCAAAATGTAAAGTGGGTTATTCTGTCTTTGTTATTCATCTGTGTATATCTGATTTTTTCATGGGAATTTATTTGTTGATAATTGCACTGGCTGACCGTTTATATGCTGGTAGTTACCTTTGGAATGAATCGCACTGGAAAGGAAGTACAGCGTGCACAATATCTGGATTAATTTCCCTGTTGTCTTGTGAAGTATCATCGATTCTCATTGGTCTCATCACCTTGGACCGCTTTCTTGTGATGCGTTTTCCTTTCAGTCGTCTACGTTTTGGGACAGTGTCAGCTCACGTGGGCTGCACGGTCAGCTGGGGACTAGGAGTGATCCTGGCCTCAATCCCTCTATTCCCTGTAACGTCCCACTGGAAATTCTACAGCCAAACAGGCATCTGCATTCCTCTGCCTGTCACTAGAACTGAATTTCCTGGTCGCCATTACTCTTTCAGCATCATGATTGTATTCAACATGGTCATATTTGTGTGCATTGCTGTGGGCCAGGCTCTTATCTACTGGGCAGTCAGAGCCAATTCTATGCAAGGTGACGCTACGAATAGAAAGGGAACTGAAGCATTCAAAGACAAAAACAGATCCAAAGAGGCCATCATTGCTCGTCGTCTTCTGGTTATAGCGATTTCAGACTTTCTGTGCTGGTTCCCCATTGGCGTCTGTGGACTCCTGGCAAAGCTGGATGTTCCTGTTCCAGGAGAGATCAACACAGCGATGGCTGTATTTGTTCTACCATTCAACTCTGCCCTAAACCCGTTCCTTTACACATACACCATTGTTCAAGAAAAACGTCGTAAAGAGAAAGAAAGCAGACTACTAAGGAATATTGCTGCACATGTCAAAACAGAATTTGCTTCTTTGAATCGCTGACCAGATAACAGAAAATACGAACTCTGAAAAAAAAAAAGTGTAGGCACCATTGATGTTCCTTCCACTACTGAAGTATGACGAGTACCAGACACTGTAACACACACACTGATAGAAAATGACAGTTGAATATTCATCGCTTTGGAGATTTTATTATGTCGTTTGCACTCATTTCGTATGCTCACACACCTGCCTTCCCTCCTTCCCCAATCGCTCTCTCTCTCTCTCTCTCTCTCTCTCTCTCTCTCTCTCTCTCTCTCTCGCTCGCTCGCTCGCTCTCTCGTTCATCTTTTATTTTTTAATGCATTTTCGTCATCCTGAAGCATGGGTATTTCCAGACACATTTGTTTTCTAACTCCATTGATCTCTACAACTACAAACATTTAATCTCAGGTCATCCTTAAAAACAGCAAATGATTGCAGTCCTTTGTGATTATCCGAACTCATGTCATAAAACCATTCACATAATGGGTAACAGAGCTTCAGCTAATTGTCCACTGCAAAACGAAAGTGCAAAAACAATTCCTGAGACGCCTCAGCTGAGGGAGAGAGCACGGCATTCACCCAGCTCATTCCTGTCACATACTGGTCTCCTCACATCTCTAGATAACAATGCGCACTGGGAGTGAATGAATGAATGACACGGTTACTTAGGCCCGTCGCTCACGGGGCGTCAGCGTCGGCCGCGCATCAGTTTTTGATGCCTCGCTTCATTGTCGCGCGGATGCTTGAAACCTGTCGCGAGACATGTCGCTCGCACACGCGCGACAAACCTCCACAGGCATCACGCATCACGCTCCATATTTGGAAAGTCATGTGCTGTCAGTGTCGCCCTGACGATAATTTATTAATGATAATGAAGAGGAAATAATGGTTGACATTTGCAATGAAAATACGCCCCACTTTTTCCGAGGAAGAAAACCAAAAACGTCGTTTGTTGTTCTTTGTGATGATGTTGTTGTTATTTTTTGTGTTGTTTTTTTACATTTGAAATGGGGCAACAGAAAGATATAACATACTTTTGTTGTTTTACACTGTTTGTTTCTTTATTTTCTCTTGACGTTTTTTTCAAACACATCACCACGTTTATCACACCCTATCCAGTTTATCTGCTTAATAGTTATTATTCAGTCACTTTTCCATGCATGATATTGATATTCATTGCAAAATCAATCATTTCTACAATCATTGTTCATTTATTTCATCTTTTTTTTAAATCATTTGTTCATTTTCAGATTTTTTCCTATCACACTGGAAATAACAAAAACATTACATGGTATACATGGTATGCAAAAGACACTTGGCTGCAGTATTTTCCTGTCTTGGTGACCAGACACAGCCACAGCGTGCAGAATCACAAATAAACAAATCTACTTTTCAACACACACACACACACACACACACACACACACACACACACACATATATATATATATATATATATATATATATATATATATATATACATAATACAGAGAGAGAGTTGGTGGACTGATCTTTTGCCTGGAGAGTGAGAGAGAGAATATGTGTGAGTATATCTATCTATCTATTCATTTATATATATATATATGCGTGTGTGTGTGTGTGTGTGTGTGTGTGTCCTCTATGTGTTGATTTTACAATCAGATACAAAAAGTGTACATATACCATATATAAGAAAATGTAATAATTTGTTTAAGAAGATTTTTACATTGGAACCAAACCTGGTTGTTGCATCTTTCATTTACATTAGTGTTGATGTGTGAGAATCCTGTACATGCAATTGTGACAGTTCTTTTCTTCTCCATATCAGTTGCACAGATTCATACCAATAACTGTGCCTGTTATAACTGCAGATACAATCAGATTCCAACATTGTACAGTTCCAAACTATGTGGCTTGAAAAGAAAGATAAGAAATTACAATTGCAATCAGACCATGAAAAATAAATCAATTATGTAAGCATGTATTTGTGTTGAACCAACAGTTCTCCAATAGGAAGTAACACAAGTTACAATTAAAAACAAAATGCTAATATTTGTGATTTCATGGGGACATAGTCACACTTAAATGCTGTCAGCATGATATTTGTAATTTGACTGTTTACAAACTTTCAATTTAACTTGCAACCAACATTTGTAATCAGTATTGGTAAAATAGCACTCCAGTAAAAAAAAAAAAAAAAAAAAAAAAAAAAAAAAAGTTATGGTTGCAATCAATATTTGTTTCAGTTGATTTGTTTGTTATCCCAGCACATTACTGCAGGATCAGTGAACTGTCAAAATTGTAGAACTAAAATATTCAATTTATTATTATGTCTATTGTTATTTATGTACTCTCAGTGTAAACACAGTTAGCATGTGGATGAAGGAGTAAATGAAGGAATGACGGTGTGTGTGTGTGTGTGTGTGTGTGTGTGTGTGTTCAGTAGTATTTGTGTGAGTGTTCAGTAGTGTGTGTGTGTGTTTTCAGTAGTGTTTGTGTGAGTGTTCAGTGGTGTGTGTGTGTGTGTGTGTGTGCGTGTGTGTGTGTGTGTGTGTGTGTGTGTGTGTGTGTGTGTGTGTGTGTTCAGTACTGTTTGTGTGAGTGTGTGATGTGGTGTGTGTATGTGTGTGTTCAGTAGTGTTTGTGTGTGGTGTGGTGTGGTGTGGTGTGTGTGTGTGTGTGTGTGTGTGTGTGTGTGTGTGTTCAGTAGGGTTTCTGTGAATGTTCAGTTGTGTTTTTGTGTGTGGTGGTGGTGGTGTGTGTGCGCGCGCGCGCGCGTGTGTGTGTGTGTGTGTGTGTGTGTGTGTGTGTGTGTACTTGCACATGATGTGTTTGTGGAAATAAAGAAGAAGTGTGTACAGCTCTAAAAGATATTTGGAAATCCAGTTATCCTTACAATTTCAGTCAAAGATACTTTCGTTCTCTGAATATTCTCATGCTGGAATTACAAACGTTACAATGTGAGTTGCTGTTCAAAGTAGTAAGTCCACATTTTGTGGGCACTCACAGAAATCACTCTTAAACAGACATGTGTTCAGATGTAATGACAATCTTTTCATCCAAACAGTCGAATCGTTTACTTCCAAAACACTTTGCTTTCATGATTAATTGAGCAACGTCAAACGAGTGAATCGAGTCCAAACGATTTTACACAGAGAAATCTGTTGTGACAAAAAAGAGAAATGCAAATATGAATATATATATATATATATATGCCATTTGCCTCTTAATTGTGTAAGTGCCGTGTGATTTGGATTTCCAATCCAGATTGAATTCGATGTATGAGGATGTATATTCTAAATGTGAAAGAAGACATTTATTGATGTGTTGCCCAAGTAGTTGTGATTGAACATGTAGAATCGAAATAGGTCTATAATTTAATGGGTCAGTTTTGTTTCCAGATGGATAAAATAGTGTAATGTTTGCTTTTTCAAAGCTAATGAAATGCAATTTTGTTAGACATGTATATATAGGTAAGAGTGTCTGCTAAAAAAAGTGCTGTCTACAGTAGAGGAGACCCATCAGATATCTACCCCTACACCTATAGACATACGGTAATGCATGGAAACATTCTAATCTCAAACAGAGTTTTATTCTTCACTTTGCAGGACCATTGTTTAACTCCAGTTTTACTGTTCTCGTTGTATTGTTGTCATTATCATTATCTTTATTATGAATATCATTTTAAAAACTTAATATTCAACAGTTAAATCAGAATTAACAGCATATTAATCAAATTCATGATCAAAACTATTACATGTCTTAGCATGCTCAGTGATTAAGAGAAGCTATTTCTGTTTTGACAAGCACTGCAATTGTTTTTTGCAGTTTGGCTTCTTTCTCCTTGCGCCGTTTCTCTTGCACTACAGTGTATGTGTAAAGGAAAGGGTTGAGGGCTGAGTTGAATGGTAGCACAAAAACAGCCATTGCTGTGTTGATCTCTCCTGGAACAGGAACGTCCAACTTTGCCAAGAGTCCACAGACACCGATGGGGAACCAGCACAGAAAGTCTGACATGGCTATAACCAGAAGACGACGAGCAATGGTGGCCTCTTTAGATCTGCTTTTGTCTCTAAATGCTGCACTTTCTTTACATTTTGTGTCATTACCTGGCATAGCATTAGCTCTGATCGACCAGTAGATAAGAGCTTGGCCTGCAGCAATGAATATAAAAATCACCATGTTGAATACAATCATGATGCTGAAAGAGTAATGACGACCTGGAAAGTCCTTCCTAGTGACTGGCAGAGGAATGCAGATACCTGTCTGGCTGTAGAATCCCCAGTGGGACGTTACAGGGAGCAGAGGGATTGAGGCCAGGATCATCCCTAGTCCCCAGCTGACAGTGCAGGCCACATGAGCTGATGTTGTTCCGAAACGTACACGGCTGAAAGGAAAGTGCATCACCAGAAAGCGATCCAGAGTGATCAAGCCGATAAGAATCGATGATACTTCACAAGACAACAGAGACACGAATCCAGAAATGGCACACACTGTACTTCTTTTCCAATACGATTCGTTCCACAGATAACTTCCAGCATATACACGATCAGTCACTCCAATTATCAACAAGTAAATCCCCATGAAAAAGTCAGACATAGAAAGATGAATAACAAACACGGCATAACCCACTTTACATTTTGATGAGAACGACCACAGTCGGTATATAAAACTGCAAAGGTTTCCCAGCAAAGCAGTCATGATAAAGATGGCAACAGCAACTCGGTAAGATCCTGATTTAAGAAGATTGTCACAGGAGGAGATCTCATCCTCTGGCACAATGCATATTCCCATAAAACTATCAGGTAGCACGGCGGGACAGCAAAGTTTGAAATTTTCAGCAAACAACTGCTGTAAGTTATCCATTCCTTTCAGAAAATCAGGGCTGAAATCAGACACAGAACAACCCTGCAAATCCAAAGTTTTTAGGTTTCTGAACAATCCTTTTCCTTGAAGATTGTTCAAACTACTATGGGAAAAGTCTATAATTTCAATTTGGGGTATGGCTTCCGATAAAACGTGTAAGTGAGAAAAATTGTATGCCACTCGAGAAAGATTCAACAGGAGCAGTGATTCCAATCTGTGACGTGTATCATAACTAGAAACCCCAGAAGACAGTGGGTTACCTGAGAGATGAAGCTCTTTAAGGTTGTGCAATGGTGAAAAGTCAATAAAATCTATATACTGAATTAAGTTGTCACTGGCATCTAGTCCATGGAGATTAGGCAAATATATGTTATTCAAATTCATTAAGCCACATGCTCCCATACCAAGATAAATCAGCATGGTCTCATTTGCAATCGTATCCATAGTAAGTCCACTGCCCCTGCCTTCCAAGTAACGTAACCTGGGGAAAGTGTCAGGTTTAAAGGCAACACGGTCAGTAAACGACGATCCATAACAGACACACTGATCAGGACAAGAGTCAGACACCTCACACATCAGTTCATCGTCCTGCTGTGGACATTGAGGCAAGCCATCACAGAGATGTTGTACGTTGAGACATATGTCTCTGTCCTTCCCACGACATCGGTACAACCCTTCACACGTGAATTCATCACACCCAGCTTCATCCTCATGTCCAGTGCAATCGCTCACGCCATTACACATGGTGTAGATAGGCAGACAGTAACCATCTCCAGGGCACTGGTAGTGAGTGTCTGGACATTGTGTTGTATTTCCAGGAAGTGGGATTAAAGAGAAACTTCCAGGTCTGTCAAAATTGACGATTGCTGGTGGGTGTGTCACATTAAAAACTGTTTTGATTGACAGTGAATCACAGTGTTTCTCATCATTTCCCGACTTACAATTGATTAAGCCATCACAAACTTGTTTCGTGCTTATGCACTGAAAACAGTCATTATATGCAATGATGGATTGGAATTCAAAAACGGTGAATAAACATCAAGTCGTTACATTAAACATTACCTCTCTCTCTCTCTCTCTCTCTCTCTCTCTCTCTCTCTCTCTCTCTCTCTCTCTCTCTCTCTCGTGTGCTCGTGTGTGTGTGTGTCTCTCTCTAGTGGTTTTATGTGTTATATTTCATATGTTTTCAGTATGCGATACTTTTGCAAATTTATGAATATAAGACTTTTAAGACTTCTTCTTTTTTTTTCATTATTTTGATATTGTAACATCTCGTTACTTACTCTCTCTCTCTCTCTCTCTCTCTCTCTCTCTCTCTCTCTCTCTCTCTCTTTCTTTTTTTATTAATTAACTGGCAGTAGAGAAAATAATGGAAAACACGGTATTCAAATGAGTCATGGGGTGGTTGAAATCTTTCTTATGCTATTTGCAGATGATATAATACTCTTGTCCAACACAACTGTGAGATTTCAAAGCCAAATATGTTAAAACGAGAAGCAGACCGTTTATCCTTAACAGTGAATCTAGACTAAACAAATGTGATAGTGTTTAGAAAGGGTGGGTATATCTCTCGGCAGACAGACAGACAGACAGACAGACAGAAACCTGTCCCTGGCCGCAGTGATAGGCCTCCTTCCCACATGAAGGGAACTGACAAAACGCTTCATCACTGTCATCACCACAGTCCTGACGCCAGTCACACACCACACTGTATGGCACGTACTCCCCGGTCAGCTCACACCTGAAGTAAGGAGCGCCTTGTGACGTCGATTCATCAGCTTTGCACATGGCAGTTCGTGATGCACCTTTTCGATCCAGTCTCTCCATGCACATACTGTCAGGGTCACAGGCCAGTGCAGCGTGTGTCACGTGCAATGCTGAGCACGTGACCAGCGGCACAGGTGAGGCCGCAGTGTCCACCCAGGTTTTCATTCTTTTGACTTTCTGACGAGACTTATTGTCTGATAATGAGGGCGTTCTGCACAAAAGGTCTAAGGATAGACGAATGTTCTGCAAGAAAGAAAAAATCATTATCATTGAGTTTCAACTTTGCGCACACACATACATGATTGCACCTTTACATGCTAGCAAATGCACGTACACACACACACACACACACACACACACACACACACACACACACACACACACACACACACACACACACACACACACACACACACAGAGAGAGAGAGAGAGAGAGAGAGAGAGAGAGAGAGAATTCAGTTCAGGCAAAAGATAGTTTCTCTCCTCTGCATTTCATTGTATTTGACCTTCCACGCACACACACACACACACACACACTTAAATATATATATATATATATATTGTTTTGTTTATTTATTTGTTTGTTTGTTTGTTTTTTCATTCGATCATTTACTGGATTATTGTTTTGGCTGCTTATTTTTTACATTGATGATGATGTAGTTGTTGTTGTTGTTCCTGATATGGTTACTGATGTTGCTGCTGCTCTTTTTTTTCTTTTCTTTTTTTTTTTTTTTTTTTTGTGCTGCTACTGCTGTTATCTAATACCGATTTCAGTCATACTGTTATCTTTACCTTCTCTTGACACGTCCACGTGATTATGGGCCAGTTGTTTTTGAGCATGCGTGAACTGATTTTGATATAACCATGTTCGCATGCTTGAATGAATGATCCATGGAAGTTGTAGACTATTGAGCCATCACCCCACTGCCAGGTGTTGATATATCTGTAAAGAAGGATATGTTACACCTTTAAATGTTGTACTGATCATGAATAACGATTAACACGAATAGCCATCATCAGCATCACCATTACCACCATCATCATCATCTTTCTCGACCTCGTCATTGCCGCCATCGTCCTCGCAGATGTCATCGTCATGTTTATTTTCTTCAAAGTATTGTACGTCATACTACATTGTATTTGTGCGGTGGAGTTGTTTGGCTTTGAGCCACAAACAAACGCTCAGTGTTACACACTTCTTTTTCGTTCATTGGATGCAAATCGCACGTTCACTCGTATGTACACGATTGGGCTTTTACGTGTATGGCCGTTTTTTACCCCGCCATGTTGGCAGCCATACAGTTACACACAAAAACAGAATTACAAAAATCATCGTCGGATATGCTACAAAATACAATAACACATGAAGACAAGGAAAAACAAATATCACCCTCCTTCACACACTCTCTCTCTCTCTCTCTCTGCCCTTTCGTCAGTCAGTTATATTACCCACTGCATCACAACATCATATATTTGTGCATGGCATAGTTTCATAAGTAGATGTACAAAAAAAAGTTGACGCGATTACAACTTACATGTTGTTTATGTAGACATCTCTTGAAGTCTTCGTGGCTTGCCGAAAAGGGTACATATCGATCCATACAGTATAATCCTGTAAACCAATGTCTGTAAGAGTTGCGATGGTGTTATGCCACTGTTTGAAAGTATCAAAACTGGCCAGCAAACTTCCTTCTCTCTCACATTTCTGTTTTGATTCATGTATGTTAGCCCTAAGGACGTTTTTCAAAATGAAACAACCACCATCAATTGTGATCTGAAACAAGCAGAAAACGCAATTAGAAAAATAAGTACAATGTGCAATTTAACATAACGTTTATTAGAGTAGCTGTGGCCCTGTGGGAACGAATCTGACTGGAGCATGAGTCCTTTGGGTTCCAATCTAGCAGGTGTTTTAATTTCCCCTCCAACAAACATTGTAGAGTGGTCTTGGTGCTGATATTTCATTTGAGACGGTACGACTTGCATCATACAGGAGGAAGGTGCCGGAGTGGTTAAGAAGCCTATCTGCCAATACTCTACACGTAAGGGTTCGAATCCCAGCCTCGTTCTTTTTTTTTTTTCTTCCCACGTTTGACTGGAAAATAAAACAAATCCTTTCGGGATAAATCAATAAGCCGGGGTCTCATGTGCAGCATGCACTTAGCGCACTGGAAAAGAACCTTGGCAACATAAGCGTTGTCTTCTGGCGATATTCCGTGGCAGAAATTAACTCTGATAGGTACACACTAATATGGGCACGCAGTCAATGCCTGGCAAGCATGTGGGGTTATACTGCTGGTGAGGCATATGCCTGAAAGATATGAACTGGAGTAATTGATTTGTTTGAACGCAGTGACTCCTCATTGAGAAACTGAAACTATCACCCTTGGACATGTATGGTATAAAAGATAAAAATCCCCAGCACAATTCTCGGGGGAAATCAAAATGGCATTTAAATGAAATGTTTACACAGAGAAACAAAAGTAGCCCAGATTATGTCGCATGCATTAACCCATCATACCAGTCAACGTTATTAAAGGAAGGTAAAATTATTGTTTCTGATATACAACACAACACAATAACACGACACAACAACACAACACAAACTGCACAAAGCAGCACAAAGCTACACCCTGTGACACATCATGATTGTACAGCAGTGATGCATTGTATACCTTGGCCTTGGTAGACTCTTGCTGCAACACTTTGGAGCAGAGTCAGTCAAGTGTCTAACACGCGTTCTGTATCATGGCTGTACATTTTCAGTCAGGAGGATCATCGCTAGGGAAGGTGCTGCCCAAGTACTTAAAGCCATCAACATTCTTCAGTCGTGTGCCATTAATGATGATACATGGCTGCTTTGGGGCACGCTTTGGTGCGGACTGGAGAAGCACTGCTTTCTTTCTTGGGCTGTTGTCAGGCCGAATATCTTGGATGCTTGTCGACAATTATCTGACGATTTTTCTCCTCGTAGGTGATCAGGGTGCAATCGATGGCAAAGAAAGCTTCCGTTTTAGCTGTTCAGTATCTTTGACTTCGCATCAAGGTAACCAAGTTAAACCATCCAAACGGTACCTGATGTAGATACCAAGTTCAAGGTCTCTAACAGCACGAAGAGATAATTGCGTATGATTAAGTTTAATGCACAGGAGCAAGCATACAGCCTTGTTTCAAACAGTTGGAAATGCTGAAACTTTCTGAGGGTTTGCCAACTGATAGTACCTCCCCTAATATGTCAACATAAAACAGCCTGATGTGTGCTATGAAATTTACTGGGCGATCAAGTTTCCTGAGAAAGGTTGACGGTGCAGACATGTTGACTATGTTGAAGGCCTTTGTTAGATCAACAAAGACTGCTTGATGTTCCTGGCCTTCTCGACGTCTTTCTCCAGACCCTCGGGGTCATTTCTTGAGATGGTTGTAATCATGATTGTGTGGGCAATGATTGTTCCCATAAAGGAGAGAAAATATATGTCCCGTAGTTCCCACAGTCTGCTCGAGAATCTTTGTTTCTATACATGTGGCATCACCATGGTCAAATGACATGTCCTCTCCTTCCCAGATGCTGGTCCAAGCAATGTGGAATGCCTGTTCAGCTGCTACCAAAGTGCCCTTTACACATATGCAGAAATATGATTATTGCTGGAGACTTCGCCACAGCTCATCTATATGATGGCCATTGTCATGATATTGAGTTTTGCTTGCTGACATGCCAGTGTTGCCTGCTGTTGAAGATAACAATTTTTGTGTGGCTTGGGCATGTTACTGCGATTTGGTGTAGGTCACAAGAGCGACCTGTTAAACAGACAGAACATGGGGTCTTATTGGACTGTCAAGCAGTAAAAAAGCTGGTCTTGAAGAAGTGGTAAATTCAGTGTTCTCCTCGGGTTTGATCATGTAAAATTCGTTGCAATCGTTTTTTGTTGTTTTTTTCGGACAGTTTTATCGTTGATCAAATGCCACTGTGTCGATCTGGGTTGCATCCAGGTACTCTTGCACTGTTCTGCAGTTTTGAATACTGTGTTCGTGATGATGAGGCTGTAGGTATACTTTGCACAAATGCCTAATAATAGGTAACTTCTGTTTGTTCCGTTTGCCAAGACAATGCGATACGATGCAATTCAATGCAAGGCAACACAGTCAAACATAACGCAACACAGCATAATGCAGTACAACCCAGTACAATAGAATACAGCACAGCAGAAGTCGAACAGAAGTCGAACATATAAACCAGGTGAGAAACAAAGTAGACGTACAACAGACGCAACAGTCAATCAGTCATGATTTTTGCAAATGTGATACTCTCCGCCCAGTGAACGGCCACTTGAAACTTCATCTTATCTTCATCGCAAACACAACGACTCTCACGTGCGCGTAGGGAGCGTGAGAGAGAGAGGGGGGAGAGAGAGAGCGGGGGGGGGGGAGAGAGAGAGAGAGAAAGAGAGAGAGAGAGAGAGAGAGAATCAAGGATTGAAAGGCACAGTGATTGATAGTCAGACACACAGCCTAATACACAAAACACATATGGACAAAGTTACTTTGCCGGGTCCGCACTGTTCCGAATAATAGAAACAATGAGTTTCATCCTCAGCATCCACACACTGATCACGCCCGTCACAGGGGAACTGTCGGTACAGTTCAGGCCATTGAGACTGAGAGCAGTTCCACTTCCAGTCGTTCACCTGTGGTCCCTGAATATTGACCTCCTGTGGTTTGTTCCGCTGGAAAGAGAACACAAGTTGGAACGCAAAACGCATGGCACTGGGATCTGTGTACAACATCGACATGGGCGTTGTTCTGTTCCTATGTTCGGAAATGTCTTGAACAGACTCAAACCAGTCCGGGAAGACGATTGGCAGTCTGGATGGCTTTTTGCCTTTGTGGTCCTCCTGTCCACACGGACCTCGGAAAAGAACAGGCCACGTCCAGGACATGATGGTTGTATTTTCTGTTAGAAAGATCACCTGACCAGGTGGAGGGGTGATGGTCACACAGCTTGTTAAGTACTGGTTGACGTGCTGGGGTGGCTGCATGGTACCTGTAGAGAGAGACACCAGAAGGATTGAGGCCAAGGGAGAAATTGTCAATGTATGTTTCAGTCTTTCCGTTTTACAACGATTTTTCGCAATACTTTTTTTTTCAAGTGTAAAATCCTCCACACCTTCCCTCTGTACTTTCCAAAGTTTTTTTGGTTCTTGCCTCGCCATCTGCGGCTGAAAAAAAGTCCACCGATAAAATTGTATATAACAAAAACTGACAGTAATTAAAACAACAATAATAATAACAATAACTAGTTGTGAGAGCTTGGAGCCGTGTGCTTGGAATCTCTTTGCTAGACTCTTTATCATACTCTGTAGCAGACTTCGAGTGCTTGGGGAAAAAGTTGAGGTGGGGGTGGAGAAGGGCTTTAACAGACGCTGTAGTAGACTGTGTGTGCTTGGGGGGTAAAAGGTTGAAGGGGGAGGGGTTGTAGAAGGGGTCATGAGCACTGTGCTGCCCTGTGCACGTCATCCTCGGTCACTTCCTGCTCCTCACCCTCATCATCACTGCCCGCAACCTGACCAGTGGCACAGCCACCTCTGACACAGCTGACAAGATCAGCAGGTGGTGACACACTTGGGCTGGCAACAAACGGATGTCTCTCCTCAGTCTACTTTGTTTTCGAAAGCGTTTGCCTGTCATCATTGTTATTGTCGTCCACCTTTTTTTCGAAACTGTGATATGGGTCTATTATCATTACTATTATTATTATCATTATGATGTGATGATAATAATGATGATGATGTAAATGTGTGTGTGTGTGTGTGCGCGCGCGTGCGCGTGTGTGTATTTAACCTTACATGTCGCTGGCCACACAATAAACTGAGCATTCAAAGTAACAGAGAGAGAGAGAGAGAGAGAGATGTATCCATATATATATATGTATATATATATAGATAGATAGACAGGTATACATATATATATATATATGTGTGTGTGTGTGTGTGTGTGTGTGTGTGTGTGTGTGTGTGTGTGTGTGTGTGTGTGTGTGTGCAGAGAAACACAGAGAGAGGTCTGTGTAGGTGTATGTGTGGGAGTGGTCACAGTGTCATAACAGTGATCATAGCATCACATCACAGTGATATCATCCATACAATCAGATTCCATTCTGACATTGCCAAAATGATTTCACTGTCTCGTGAAACATGGACTCAGGACTCGTCGCCATTCCACGTGACATGAATTGTTCAGAGCATGCATGCACCTCAGGGCACTGTATTAGAGCATACAAGTCTATCATTCATAATGTATAGTTCTGATGTACTCACGCACGCACGCACACACGCACGCAGGAGCGGAAAGCAAGCGAGATAGAGACAGAGAGAGAGAGAGAGAGACGGATGTGCATACACTCAGCCGCTCATACATTCGTTCTGTTGTATAATTCTCGCGGTGAGTGAAAAAGGGGAAAATTCCTCTCTCTCTCTCTCTCTCTCTCTCTCTCTCTCTCTCTTGTATAGGGAGGAACACATGAGTTCACTTTGCACGGACGTAGTCTCTTTTCACAACCATGTGATGTCTGAAGCGACTGTCCGATCCAACCCTCACTGCACTGAAAAAAGGGGGGGTGGGGTGGGTGGAAGATGAAAGAGATGAGAGAAAAAAACACGAAAAAAAAAGCAATAAAAAAACGTGTGTCATTTTGCAAACAGTATGTGAACTATGCTGATTTGAATTCATCTTAGTTCACATCTTTTCTCTGTGTGAGTGTGTGGTGAATGAAATATACGTTTAATGTACATGTTGATGACAGCACTGCGGTTTCTTCTATTGTGAAAAGATCGACATATTCGTCGTTTTTATTGCTGCTGATTCTCTGTTTAACCCCGTCCTTCTCCTGAATCATACAGACACACACATGTACACATGTGCACACACACATGCAGACTCACTAACGAACACACACACACACACACACACACACACACACACACACATATATATATATATATATATATGTATATATATATATATATATATATATATATATTTCCTACAAAAGTTCCTTACACACACACATACACACATGTATCATTTTAAAGACGCTAGCATATAACAGAAGAATAATTTATTACTGCATCTTCAATAATCAACTTATTTCTGCAAGTGATAAATCTTCTTTATTTATCCTAGCTTCTCTCTGTCTCCCCCACCCCCCACCCCCCACCCCCTCTCTCTCTCTCTCTCTCTCTCTCCCTCCCCCTTTCTCTCCCTCTCTCTCTCTCTCTCTCCCTCTCTCTCTATCCATCTTCAGTTAGTCACTTTTGACCTGACTTCTTTGTTTCTTCGCTACTTATTGAGAAAACTTCCCCAACCCCACGCTGTTTTGGACACTGGCTGTTATCGACTGACATCTGTTAGCTGTTACTCGAACTGAAATCACGACGATTGTTCTTCACACTATCTTTCCACTCACCTAGAGAGGGGGACAGAAAGAGGACTTTCACACCTGTTCTTCACACTATCTTTCCACTCACCTAGAGAGGGGGACAGAAAGAGGACTTTCACACCTGTTCTTCACACTATCTTTCCACTCACCTAGAGAGGGGGACAGAAAGAGGACTTTCACACCTGTTCTTCACACTATCTTTCCACTCACCTAGGGAGCGGGACAGAAAGATGACTTTCACACCAACTGCGTCCGATATGTTGACGGCAGTATAGTTAAAACTTATCACGGAACGATTCCCGAGTACACCCCTGGGGAAAAATGTTAGCACGATGTTATTTGTCCAGCTGTTGATGTCCGTGTTTAGGACAGGGCAGTTCACGCTGCACAAAATATCTGGATGGAGACGTTTTTCTCCCTTGTATTGCTGCACCTTAACGCCAACCTCATGACAACGGATTATTCGCAATTTAATTACCTTTCCAAGTGGAGCTTTAAGCTGAAGATAACAATCCTGCAATCCTCCTGGACTGAACTCAAGGGAGATTTCCGTGTTAGCTTCTATAATTGACGGTGTTGTGTTACATCGTTCGCCATGTGCGCCAGGTGAGTTGCTTAATATTGTGACATTCCTGTCCTGGTTACCTTGCTGAAAAAGGTGTGTCAGTTCTGTGCATTTTCCAGTTGACAGACTCCACATAATCGAAAGAACAAGTGAAATACACGTACGTTTCAACAATTGTGATGGCATTGTTCTATTTTGTGTTTGCTTTTCTTTTTCTTATCTGTATAGTCTGTGTATTATATGGACCGTCTGTAAATGTTTCGATGTGTTAAAACTGCTTTTTCGTTTGTTTGTTTGTTTGTTTTGTTTTTGTTTTGTTTTGTTTGTTTGTTTTTTGTTGTTGTTGTTGTTTTTTGTGTGTGTTTTTTCAGTTTAAGACACGAAATTCAAGACACAGCAGTGTCACGCATACGGTGACACGAGCGACTTGCCGCTTAGGCATCCAGTACTTCTGGAATCAATATAATAATACGCGATGTATTCCTGCTGTTTTATGTGTATATCGGTCTGCCTCTTATTCAGGAGCTCATGTTGTGCAGCAAAGACTGTGAAAGAATGTCGAGAGGGGATTCATTTTGTACCTCTTGCAAACTGTGCGGGAAGAAGGGGGCGTAATTTGGTTGGTGAGGGTACAGTGCCAGCTGTCATTGGGTGTGAAACAACACACACACACACACACACACACACACACACACCAAAAATCATACACACGCATGCGGGGGAGATGGTGTAGAGCTCTTAAATCAAACGGTGGTGAAAACGTATGCATAGTTTCGTTAACATAAAACATTGTACATCAATATTTCAGTGTGACGGCATATTTTGTCACACACCCCTTCATTGATAGTCCCTGGCCTATAATGAATAAATATACCGTTCATTTACTCTCTCACTGTCTCTCTCTGTCTCTCTGTCTGTCTGTCTGTCTGTCTGTCTGTCTGTCTGTTTCTGTCTCTGTCTCTCTCTCTCTCTATGTGAGAAACACACACACACACACACACACACACACATACACATACGCGCACACACACACACACGCGCGCGCGCACGCGAACACACACACACACACTCACACAGACACACAGACACAGACACAGACACACACACACACACACACACACACACACATACACACACACACACACACACACACACACACACACACACACACACACACACACACACACACACACACACACACACATCTATCTTGTTTCCGTCTAAAATCTTTTTATATGGA
Organism: Babylonia areolata; assembly: GCF_041734735.1. Classification (NCBI taxonomy): domain Eukaryota; kingdom Metazoa; phylum Mollusca; class Gastropoda; order Neogastropoda; family Buccinidae; genus Babylonia; species Babylonia areolata. The sequence continues at coordinate 11,419,460 of NC_134909.1, read as the reverse complement.
TAGACGTTAAAGTGAAGAACACACATCTGTCTTGTTTCTGAACTGAGATGTGCTGGCTAGTTCAGATCAGTTCGTGTTAGTTCAGTTGCTCCAAATGAGTGTCAAGGGTGTACGAGGAAGAAAACGGAGTACGGCTGCCTACATGGCGGGGTAAATAAACAAAACGGTCATACACGTAAAAAAAATGTTACATGTCTGTCTGAGTGTGTATGTGTGCGTGCCTGAAATCTGATTGAATGACACGGGAAACGAATGATGATCGCCCAATGACAGCCGTCAGTCGGCTCTACCCAGGTAGGCAGCCTGTTGTAAATAACCCTGTGTTTGTAAAGCGCTTAGGGCTTGGTCTCCGACTGAGGATAGGCGCTATATAAGTATCCATATCAAATCAAATCCATATACGCTACAACACATCAGATGCCTGAGCAGCAGCGTAACCAAATGCACTCAGTCAGGCCTTAAGAGAAAATGAAATAAAAATGAAATAACATAGAACAGAAAGAAGTGAATAGACAAAAATAATGGTAATATAACCAAAAATGATAATTAAATAGAAAATAAATAAATAATCGATAGAAGCCAAGGTCTAATGAACTAACAAACGGAATAACAAAATATCGAAATCAATAAATAAAAAGAATAGATAAATGAATGAATAAATAAATGAATGTAAACATATGAAGGTGTAGAAAAAGAATGATTTAATAACCCTTTAACTAATTAACTAGCTAACTAAATAACTAACTAAATAACTAATGAATGAAAAAGAGAACAATTCACAATTTACAGTATGTGGGGTGGACGGTTTTGTATCGTTAATTGAGCTGGAGACAAAGGAAATGCCATGCACCCAAGAGAAAGCTCACACTCGTCTCCTGGGCATTTGGGCTGAGTGCACAAGTGAGGGCTTTCACAGGGTGCTTATTCCAACAGTATGCAAAATGATATACGAGACAAATGCAAAGTCTTTAAAGCATCTTTAGATTATCATGAGCTGAAAGAAGTGCCTTCGGTAGTCTGCTAGAAACAGACAGAAATGTTTGTGTAAGATCACTCGCCAAGCTTATTACGCAAATTACGGGAAAAGAACCAAACTGTGTGTGGATTTTTTTTTTTTAATTATTGTTAAATCCTGCTGGTCGCCGCTGATAAATACTTTTTGAAAAAATAAAATTGTGTTCGTTTGTGTTTTCTTTCATTTGATTTTATTTCATATGCAAAAGAAGAAAAATTGTGTATCCCTTTATCTAACAGCGTGTTCACTGCTGATGGCATTAATTCATAGTTCATTGTTCATTCTCTCCCGCCCCCTCTGTCGCTCCCTCCCTCTCTCTCTCTCTCTCTCTCTCTCTCTCGTTTCCCTCCTCTATCTCTCTCTTTCTGTCTGTCTGTCCCCATCCCTCTCCCACTCTCTCTGTTTGAAGGGAGGATGGTGGCAGAGTGATCAAGACGCTTATTTACTAACACAGTGTCCGTGAGGGTCTGTGTTCCATTCTTGCTCTCTCTCCCTTTATCCGAACTGACTGGAAGATCACACTGAGCCCATAGTCATTCGGGTGAGACGATCAACCGAGGTCTCGTGTGCAGCACGCGCTTGGCGCACTGAAAAGGAACCCATGGCAACAAATGTGTTGTCCTCTGGCAAAACACACGCAATCTGAGAAAGGGCGAGATTCGAACCAAGACCCCCACAGACACTGAGTTGACAGATAGGGGTCTTAACCATTCTGTTACCTTCCTTCTCGAGGGTAAAAGACATCATCATAAGTGATTACGTCGATGGCTTGCCCAGTTTTGATGAAACTGAATCAAAATAAACTAGAAGGATCAATCACAAGACAAAAAGCCGCTGAAATTCGGAAGATGACACAAGTCCATACAAGATGTTAGGAACTTTGAAGTTAGATCATTAAATGAAGGTTTAGATAAAAGGAGAAATGTCTACAATGCAGAAAGAAGGTATTATTTCATGTCTACCAGAAGGAGGCAAACCAAGAGTACACTTACATTGCTGGAGGCCAATATTGTTGTTAATTGAATGTTGCTTATAAGATAGGATGGGCATACCTCGCTCACAAAACAAAGATAGCTCTGCCAAAGCTATTACACGAAGATCAGGCAGGTTTTAATCCATGTAGATATAGTGGCTACAATTTGAGAGTCATGTGTCTCATCGTATGGATCATAAAAAAACAAAAAAACAAAACACACACAACACACACACACACACACACACACACACACACACACACACACACACACACACACCAAAAAAAACGGAGTATGGCTGCCGATATGGCAGGGTAAAACGGTGACAAACGTGTAAGCCCACTCGTATACACGAGCAAAAGTGGGACTTGCAGCCCACGAACGAAAAACAAAAAAGAATCTTTGAAACAAAGATTATTGCCACCCCTCCCCCCTCCCCCCTACCCTACCTTTTTTTCCCATTAGTTCATGGACCATGGAAATTATTCAATACCGAATGTGTAAAAATATTGGAAAGGTGTATTTTGGGCGTACGTTAACTCACTCAGTACGGCCAGTCCTCTCTTCTCCTCTACACAGACCCCTCGGATGTCCAGTGGGTGTCTGAATGGCCCAACCTTTAGCTTCCGTCGTAAGAATTGTGGTATTCTTTGTCAACTTTCACCTCTTCAGTATAAGAGCTTTCCTCTTGCAATATTTTGATGATGGTAACTGGGGTGAAACGCTGTTAACGTCGTCTCTTTCGCCGTTCGTATGGAGAGAGTTAATTTTACAAAACAACGACAGTTCTGAAGTTGGTAGCACCACAGTTCTTTTTTTTTATTTTAATCAGCAAACAAGGATATATCTCTGGTCAGAAATATTTCTTGATGAAAGTGGGTATTTTATGCTTTGTCATATTTTTTTTAGAAAATCATTTTATATATAAATAAATCATTTGGTGTACTCATACGTTTTGTGCACAATACGCCCGTAAGTGCATTTGGCGACTTTATGGCGATATATTTTTTTTTGCTGAAAAGTTGTGATAAAGACAAGGAAAAAAAGTTTTTTAAGATTTGATATGTTTCTGTTGTGATCGTCAAACAATGAAATGCTGATCAATCCTGGCTGCTTAAGATGCAGTTGATCTGTTCCCTGCACATAATTTTTATTTATCTGTTCATTTATTTATTTATTTATTTATTTATTTATTTATTCACTATGTGTTGGTTTATGGTGTTTGGAAATCCATTCCATCGTTTTAGTCATAAAGGAAAAAGAAAGGAATAGTCCAACAGTGTAATCAAAATATTTCTGGTCACGTGAATTCATTCTGAAATACTTTTCATTCCGCAAATGCTGAAAACGTTAACGTGTTTACAATCTACAACAAATTTATGCTTATTGTATTTTCCACATAAACGTGGAAAAAGCTCAGGTTCTTCATGTAACTGTGAAAAACTAGAATACCAAACGACGGGTGCAATAGCCGAGTGGTTAAAGCGTTGAACTTGGGTTTCAATCTGAGGGTCCCGGGTTCGAATCTCGGTAACGGCGCTTGGTGGGTAAAGGGTGCAGATTTTTCCGATCTCTCATGTTAACGTAATGTTCGTTCGTTCTTTAGTTTAACGATTTTTTCACTGTAAGTGATATCAGACGAGGGTAGGAAAAAAAATCGAGTGGGTGGAAAGGGGGGAGGGAAATTACTGTGTACGCATGCCAGCAAGTGAAAGTGTGTGTTTGTGTGTGTGTGTGTGTGTGTGTGTGTGTGTGTTAAATATAAAAAATGATTGATAATGTGTAGACCTGCTAGTGCCTACATCCCCTTCGTGTGTATACGCACGCAGAAGATCAAACACGCACCTTCGAGATCCTGTAATGCATGCCAGCGTTCGGTGGGTTACGGAAACAAGAACATACCCAGCATGCACATCCCGAAAACGGAGTATGGCTGCCTACATGGCAGGGTAAAAACGGTCATATATGTAAAAGCCCACTCGTGTAATACACGATTGAACGTTGGAGTTGCAGACCCCGAACGAAGAAGAGGAAGAATACCAAACAGTGATTGTTTTGGTTCACGTTACGTTTTTTGTCTGGCACTATTTCAGATAATGCCCTCTTGTTGGGGGCTGTTGCTCTTGTTATTTTCGTGTTATTGTTGTTGCTACTGCTGCTGCAGCATCTGTATGCTGTCAGTGGTGTTATTTCTGTCATCGCTGTAGCTGTTTGTTGTTGTTGCTGCTGCTGCTGCTGTTATTGTTGTTGATGTTGTTGTTATAGCAGTTTGTTTTAATTCAACTGTGAATGAATTCAAGTTGTGATAGTACTTGGTATAACCAAATCAGCGAGAAAAACCAGCCATTTCCGTTTTGACATGTGTTGCAATTAGTTTTTGCAGTTTGGCTTCTTTCTCCTTGCGCCGTTTCTCTTGCACTACAGTGTATGTGTAAAGGAAAGGGTTGAGGGCTGAGTTGAATGGTAGCACAAAAACAGCCATTGCTGTGTTGATCTCTCCTGGAACAGGAACGTCCAACTTTGCCAGGAGTCCACAGACACCGATGGGGAACCAGCACAGAAAGTCTGACATGGCTATAACCAGAAGACGACGAGCAATGGTGGCCTCTTTAGATCTGCTTTTGTCTCTAAATGCTGCACTTTCTTTACAATTTGTGTCATTACCTGGCATAGCATTAGCTCTGATCGACCAGTAGATAAGAGCTTGGCCTGCAGCAATGAACATAAAAATCATCATGTTGAATACAATCATGATGCTGAAAGAGTAATGACGACCTGGAAAGTCTTTTCTAGTGACTGGCAGAGGAATGCAGATACCTGTCTGGCTGTAGAATTCCCAGTGGGACGTCATAGGGAGTAAAGGGATTGAGGCCAGCAGCATCCCTAGTCCCCAGCTGACAGTGCAGGCCACGTGCGCTGATGTTGTTCCGAAACGTACACGACTGAAAGGAAAGCGCATCACCAGAAAGCGATCCAGAGTGATGAGGCCAATAAGAATCGATGATACTTCACAAGACAACAGAGACACGAATCCAGAAATGGCACACACTGTACTTCTTTTCCAATACGATTCGTTCCACAGATAACTTCCAGCATATACACGATCAGCCACTCCAATTATCAACAAGTAAATCCCCATGAAAAAGTCAGACATAGACAGATGAATAACAAACACGGCATAACCCACTTTACATTTTGATGAGAACGACCACATTCGGTATATAAAACTGCAAAGGTTTCCCAGCAAAGCAGTCATGATAAAGATGGCAACAGCAACTCGGTAAGATCCAGATTTAAGAAGATTGTCACAGGAGGAGATCTCATCCTCTGGCACAATGCATATTCCCATAAAACTATCAGGTAGCACAGCAGGACAGCAAAGTTTGAAATTTTCAGCAAACAACTGCTGTAACTTATCCATTCCTTTCAGAAAATCAGGGCTGAAATTAGATACAGAGCAACCTTGCAAATCCAAAGTTTTTAGGTTTCTGAACAATTCTTTTCCTTGAAGATTGTTCAAACTACTATGGGAAAAGTCTATAATTTCAATTTGGGGTATGGCTTCCGATAAAACGTGTAAGTGAGGAAAGTTGTATGCAACTCGAGAAAGATTCAACAGGAGCAGTGATTCCAATCTGTGACGTGTATCATAACTAGAAACCCCAGAAGACAGTGGGTTACCTGAGAGATGAAGCTCTTTAAGGTTGTGCAATGGTGAAAAGTCAATAAAATCTATATACTGAATTAAGTTGTCACTGGCATCTAGTCCATGGAGATTAGGCAAATATATGTTATTCAAATTCATTAAGCCACATGCTCCAATACCAAGATAAATCAGCATTGTCTCATTTACAATGATATCCATGGTCAGTCCACTGCCCCTGCCTTCCAAGTAACGTAACCTGGGGAAAGTGTCAGGTTTAAAGACAACACGGTCAGTAAACGACGATCCATAACAGACACACTGATCAGGACAAGAGTTAGACACCTCACACATCAGTTCATCATCCTGCTGTGGACACTGAGGCCAGCCGTCACAGAGATGTTGTACAAAGAGGCATATATCTCTATCCTTCCCACGACATCGGTACAACCCTTCACACGTGAATTCATCACACCCAGCTTCATCCTCATGTCCAATGCAGTCACTCACGCCATTACACCTGGTGTAGATAGGCAGACAGTAACCATTTCCAGGGCACTGATAGTGAGAGTATGGACACTGTGTTGTATTTCTAGGAAGTGGGATTAAAGAGAAACTTCCAGGTCTGTCAAAATTGACGATCGCTGGTGGGTGTGTCGCATTAAAAACTGTTTTGATTGATAGTGAATCACAGTGTTTCTCATCATTATCCGTCTTACAATTGATTAAGCCATCACAAACTTGTTTCATGCTTATGCACTGAAAACAGTCATTACATGCAATGATGGATTGGGATTCATAAACGATGAATAAACATCAACATTAAACATTACCCCTCCCCCCCCCTCTCTCTCTCTCTTATTTTATGAATATAAGACTTTTAAGATTTCTATTTTTTTCATTAACAGTGAATCTAGACAAAATAAATGTGATAGTGTTTAGAAAGGGTGGGTATCTCTCTCGGTACGAGAAATGGAATTACGGTTCTGCAGATTTAAAAGTAACAAATTCTTATAAATATCTAGGTATACTATTTACAACCAAGTTGAGTTTAAAAAGTATAATCACAGAAGCATGTAGAAAGGGAAAGAAGGGGGTCATGGAAATTCTAATATCTTTGCGCAAACTGAATTCACACACAAATTGAGCCAACCCTTACTTATGGTGCTGAAATTTGGGGACTCTGTGAAAACAGAGATTTAGAAAAAGTTACATACATTTCCCATCAAATGTTTTCTTCAAGTTCCCATACATGCTTCAAATACAGTAAAATATGGAGAAACTAACAGACACCCTTTATATATAGAATCTTACGTTAAATGTATAATGTATTGGTTGAAACTATCTAGGCTGCCTGTATTAGGAATTTGTAAGCAAGCATATGAAATGATATATATTGAGCAGAATAAGGGGAAGGAAAATTGGGCATACCATGTGAAGGAGATTTTAACTATGCATGGATTTGGGATTGTGTGGATGTGTCAGGGAGTGGAATACGAAGAAAGCTTTATTTTAGAGTTCAAAGACAGATTAATCGCCTCTTATAAACAAAATTGGCATTCCAAAATGGAAAGTTCTGAAAAATATAATTGTTTTTTTAGTTTTAAAAGTATGCTCGAGCCAGAGAAGAATATCAGAACACTTCACTTCACTTCACTTTCTCAAGGAGGCGTCACTGCGTTCGGACAAATCCATACACGCTACACCACATCTGTTGAGCAGATGCCTGACCAGCAGCATAACCCAACGCGCTTAGTCAGGCCTTGAGTGCATGCTTACATATTTGTGTACCTATGAAAGTGGATTTCATTTTACGTAATTTCGCCAGAGGACAACACTCTCGTTGCCATGGGTTCTTTTTCAGTGCGCCAAGTGCGTGCTGCACACGGGACCTCGGTTTATCGTCTCATCCGAAAGACTAGACGCTCAGTTTGATTTTCCAGTCAAACTTAGGAGAAAGGGCGAGAGCGGGATTCGAACCCACACCCTCACGGACTCTCTGTATTGGCAGCTGAGCGTCTTAACCATTCTGCCACCTTCTATCAGAACAGTATAAATAAATGGCATAGAATCAGCATTGCCAGATCTAGACTCAGAACGCTTGGCTTGAATGCACATCCAAGATGGTTTTATATAGAACCATTCACTCTCCCCTTGTCCAATGTGTGGGATTCAAAGAGAAGATGAACTGCATTTTTTTTTTTTTTTTAACTGTAAGTTATATGATACTATTCGTGAAAATGTGTTGTTTTCAAAACGAGTGCTGCAAGGAGAAAAGATATCATCAGTGTGTTGAAAATGGATTACGATGACGACACAGTAAGACCACTGGCGAAGTACATTGCTGAAGCCTATAATATCCAAAAGAAGAATCATTCGTGTCATTAGCTTAATTATATTGATAGAAAAAAAATGCTTTTGTTTTCATGAACTTGGAAAATGGATGGTCGAGAGTTAGTTCATTTGACTTCCAATGTGATTCTTTCCTGTTTTATTTTGTTTCATTATTTACATCATTAATGTTCTGATTTGCACCCCCATGTCACTAGAGCTGTATAGCTAATGACATTAACTCTCGGCGAAAGAGACGACGTTAACAGCGTTTCATCCCAATTACCATCATCAAAATATTGCAAGCGGAACGCTCTTATACTGAAGAGGTGAATGTTGACAAAGAATACCACAGTTCTGACGACGGAAGCTAAAGGTTGGGTCATTCAGACACCCACTGGACATCCGAGGGGTCTGTGTAGAGGAGAAGAGAGGACTGGCCGTACTGAGTGAGTTAAACTTTTCAGTGCTCAGTGTTCTCTCTCTCTCTCTCTCTCTCTCTCTCTCTCTCTCTCTCTCTCTCTCTCATACCACATGTATGTGACAAGTCAACAAATACATACATACGTTCATACATACACACATGCATACATACAAACATATAAACGCAGACACAGACACATGTAAGCACAGACTGAGACGGAGACAGACAGACAGACATAAACCTGTCCCTGGCCGCAGTGATAAGCTTCCTTCCCACATGATGGGAACTGACAAAACGTTTCATCACTGTCATCACCACAGTCCTGACGCCAGTCACACACCACACTGTATGGCACGTACTCCCCGGTCAGCTCACACCTGAAGTAAGGAGCGCCTTGTGACGTCGATTCATCAGCTTTGCACATGGCAGTTTGTGATGCACCTTTTCGATCCAGTCTCTCCGTGCACAGACTGTCAGGGTCACAGGCCAGTGCAGGGTGTGTCACGTGCATTGCTGAGCACGTGACCAGCGGCACTGGTGAGGCCGCAATGTCCACCCGGGTTTTTATTCTTTTGATTTTCTGACGAGGCTTATTGTCTGATAATGAGGGCATTCTGCACAAAAGTTCTACGAATAGACGAATGTTCTGCAAGAAAGAAAAATTCATCATCATTGAGTTTCAACTTTGCGCACACACATACATGCTTGCACCTTTACATGCACGCAAATGCACGTACAGAGAGAGAGAGAGAGAGAGAGAGAGAGAGATTTCAGTTAAGGCACAAGAACACCACATATGACAGCCCAAAAGATAGTTTCTCTCCTCTGCATTTCATTGTATTTGACCTTCCACCCACACACACAGCACACACACACACACACACACTTGAATATATATATATATATATATATATATATATATATATATATATACAAAAACATATATATATATATATATATACATATATATATATATATATGTATATATATATATATATATATATATGTTTTTGTATATATATATATATATACAAAAACATATATATATATATATATATATATATATATATATATATATATATATATATTGTTTTGTTTATTTGTTTGTTTGTTTTTTCATTCAATCATTCACTGGTTTGTTTTGGCTGCTTAGTTTTTATATTGATGATGATGTAGTTGTTGTTGTTACTGATATGGCTGCTGATGTTGCTGCTTCTTTTTTTCTGCTACTGCTGTTATCTAATACCGATTTCAGTCATACTGTTATCTTTACCTTCTCTGGACACGTCCACGTGATTATGGGCCAGTCGCTTTTTAGCATGCGTGAACTGATTTTGATATAACCATGTTCGTATGCTTGAATGAATGATCCATGGAAGTTGTAGACTATTGAGCCATCACCCCACTGCCAGGTGTTGATATATCTGTAAAGAAGGATATGTTACACCTTTAAATGTTGTATTGATTATGAATAACGATTAACACGAATAGCCATCGTCAGCATCGCCATTACCACCATCATCATCATCTTTCACGACCTCGTCATTGCCGCCATCATCCTCGCAGATGTCATCGTCATGTTTATTTTCTTCAAAGTATTGTACGTCATACAACATTGTATTTGTGCGGTGGAGTTTTTTGGCTTTGAGCCACAAACAAACACTCAATGTTACGTTCACTCGTATGTACACGATTGGGCTTTTACGTGTATGGCCGTCTTTTTTACCCCGCCATGTAGGCAGCCATACAGTTACACACAAAAACACACTTACAGAAATCATCGTCGGATAACCAGCCGCCGTGGCGAAGTGGTTAGCGTCGCGGACTGACGGCTGGGAGGACGCGGGTTCGAATCCCAGCGGAGGTGGGTTTTTCGGCCCGTGGCCGTCTCCTACCCAGAGTTGAGTGTGCTGTGGGCTTAAATGGGGAGACTGGGACCACACAGTCGAGTGTCATCCACTTCAAGGATGCGTCTTTGGGTGTGTTGCTCTAATTACCTGACCAACACTGCAAGTGTCTGTATCTCTCGGGCCTGGTTAATGCCGGGATATCATTATGACAAGAAGCGTAGAGTACAGCCTTGTCACGCAGTCCGAAACCAAAATGGACCTCCATAGCAACATCGTCATCATCATCGTCATCCTCCTCCTCCTTCATCTTCATCAATATAAAACAAAATAGTCTCAAAGTCTGTGGCCTTTCATGCCCTGCTCTCATGGTGACCTCAGTTTCGATACCCCTCCACTTCCGTGCTTGAGGTGAGTCCTGTCAATGTCGTCAGAGTCGGCGGGTTCATGGGGGGCTGTTGTTTGAGGGACGTGGTGGCGGTCTCCACTCTGGGAGGGACGCTCACTCAGTCTGGCTCCGCGACTAAGCCATTATTGTCGTTGACTTACTTGACTTATGCCTATAGCTCCGCTCGGGAACAAAGGGCCGCAACAGCACTCCTCCAACGGACACGGTTTGGGGCGATCCTCTTTATCTGGGCCCACGTCATTCCGGCTGCCTTCACTTCAGTGTCCGTACTTCTTCTCCAAGTCTGCCTGGGTCTGCCAACTTTGCGTTTGCCTTGGGGGTTCCAGTCAAGTGCCTGGCGAGTGATGTTGAGTGGTGACTTGCGCAACGTGTGGCCTATCCATCCCCACTTTCTCTTTTTGATTTCTTCTTCTATGGGTGCTTGTTTGGTTCTGTCCCAGAGGTCTTCATTTGAGATGATTTCAGGCCACCTGATGTTCAGAATGTTGCGCAGGCATCTGTTCACAAATGTCTGGAGTTTGTTCCTGTTGGTCTTGGTAGTGCGCCATGTCTCTGAGCCGTACAGCATGATTGACTTGACGTTGGTGTTAAATATTCTGATCTTGTTGTGAAGTGAGAGGGCTGAAGATTGCCAGATGGGTCGGAGAGTTCTGAAGGTGTGTCTCGCTTTATTGATGCGGCTCTTGATGTCATCGTCTGCTCCACCATCCTTGCTCACTATGCTGCCCAGATATGTGAACTTTTCCACTTCTTTGATCTCTTCCTGCTGTAATCGGACTGGGTCTTGCTGGTTGTTGTTGATGCGTAGGATCTCTGTCTTTCCGATGTTGATCCTGAGGCCGGTCTTCTCTGCCTCTATTGCGACGCGGTCTAACTTTTCCTGTGCGTGTTGCTTCGTGTGGGAGAGGAGACTGATGTCGTCCGCGAAGTCGATTATTGTCGTTAGTAGGGGGCTTAGTAGGTGGTGTTACCGAAGTGACTCAGCAGCAGTGCAGGGTCTCCTCTAGTGTGTGGCCTCCTGGCGACCTAACATCGATGGTTCCCTGTGGACCGACGCTGGAACTGCGAGACGAACCCGGGTGTGGCCGTGTATGGGGGAATCTAAATGAGCGGCATTGGAGTAATGCCACTGAAACGGTGCAGATGATGGGGCAGAAAAAAAAAAAAGAAATCATCGTCGGATATGCTGCAAAGTACAATAACACATGAAGACAAGGAAAATCAAATATCACTTTCCTTCACACACACACACTCTCTCTCTCTCTCTCTCTCTCTCTCTCTCTCTCTCTCTCTCTCTCTCTCTCTCTCTCTCTGCCCTTTCGTCAGTCAGTTATATTACCCACTGCATCACAACATCACATATTTTTGCATGGCATAGTTTCATAAGTAGATGTACAAAAAAAAGTTGACGCGATTAAAACTTACATGTTCTTTATGTAGACATCTCTTGAAGTCTTCATCGCTTGCCGAAAGGGGTACATATCGATCCATACAGCATAAGCCTGTAAACCAATGTCTGTAAGAGTTGCGATGGTGTTATGCCACTGTTGGGAAGTGTCAAAACTGGCCAGCAGACTTCCTTCTCTCTCACATTTCTGTTTTGATTCATGTATGTTAGCCTTAAAGGCATTTTTGAAAATGAAACAACTACCATCAATTGTGATCTGAAACAAGCAGAAAACGCAATTAGAAAAAAAGTACAATGTGCAATTTAACATAACGTTTATTAGAGTAGCTGTGGCCCTGTGGGAACGAATCTGACTGGAGCATGGGTCCTTTGGGTTCCAATCTAGCAGATGTTTTAATTTCCCCTCCAACAAACATTGTAGAATGGTCTTGATGCTGATATTTCATTTGAGACAGTACGACTTGCATCACACAGGAGGAAGGTGGCGGAATGGTTAAGAACCCTATCTGCCAATACTCTACACGTAGGGGATCGAATCCCAGCCTCGTTCTTTGTTTTTTCTTCCCACGTTTGACTGGAAAATCAAACAAAGCCTTTACGGATAAGGCGATAAGCCGGGGTCTCATGTGCAGCATGCACTTAGCGCACTGGAAAAGAACCTTGGCAACATAAGCGTTGTCTTCTGGCGATATTCCGTGGCAGAAATTAACTCTGATAGGTACACACTAATATGGGCACGCAGTCAATGCCTGGCAAGCATGTGGGGTTATACTGCTGGTGAGGCATATGCCTGAAAGATATGAACTGGAGTAATTGATTTGTTTGAACGCAGTGACTCCTCATTGAGAAACTGAAACTATCACCCTTGGACATGTATGGTATAAAAGATAAAAATCCCCAGCACAATTCTCGGGGGAAATCAAAATGGCATTGCACTGAAATGTTTACACAGAGAAACAAAAGTAACCCAGATTATGTCGCATGCATTAACCCATCATACCAGTCAACGTTATTGAAGGAAGGTAAAATTATTGTTTCTGATGTACAACACAACACAATAACACGACACAATAACACAACACAACACAAACTGCACAAAGCAACACAAAGCTACACCCTGTGACACATCATGATTGTACAGCAGTGATGCATTGTATACCTTGGCCTTGGTAGACTCTTGCTGCAACACTTTGGAGCAGAGTCAGTCAAGTGTCTAACACGCGTTCTGTATCATGGCTGTACATTTTCAGTCAGGAGGATCATCGCTAGGGAAGGTGCTGCCCAAGTACTTAAAACCATCAACATTCTTCAGTCGTGTGCCATTAATGATGATACATGGCTGCTTTGGGGCACGCTATGGGGCGGACTGGAGAAGCACTGCTTTCTTTCTTGGGCTGTTGTCAGGCCGAATATCTTGGATGCTTGTCGACAATTATCTGACGATTTTTCTCCTCGTAGGTGATCAGGGTGCAATCGATGGCAAAGAAAGCTTCTGTTTTAGCTGTTCAGTATCTTTGACTTCGCATCAAGGTAACCAAGTTAAACCATCCAAACGGTACCTGATGTAGATACCAAGTTCAAGGTCTCTAACAGCACGAAGAGATAATTGCGTATGATTAAGTTTAATGCACAGGAGCAAGCATACAGCCTTGTTTCAAACAGTTGGAAATGCTGAAACTTTCTGAGGGTTTGCCAACTGATAGTACCTCCCCTAATATGTCACCATAAAACAGTCTGATGTGTGCTATGAAATTTACTGGGCGATCAAGTTTCCTGAGAAAGGTTGACGGTGCAGACATGTTGACTATGTTGAAGGCCTTTGTTAGATCAACAAAGACTGCTTGATGTTCCTGTCCTTCTCGACGTCTTTCTCCAGACCCTCGGGGTCATTTCTTGAGATGGTTGTAATCATGATTATGTGGGCAATGATTGTTCCCATAAAGGAGAGAAAATATATGTCCCGTAGTTCCCACAGTCTGCTCGAGAATCTTTGTTTCTGTACATGTGGCATCACCATGGTCAGATGACATGTCCTCTCCTTCCCAGATGCTGGTCCAAGCAATGTGGAATGTCTGTTCAGCTGCTACCTAAGTGCCCTTTACACATATGCAGAAATATGATTATTGCTGGAGACTTCGCCACAGCTCATCTGCATGATGGCCATTGTCATGATATTGAGCTTTGCTTGCTGACATGACAGTGTTGCCTGCTGTTGAAGATAACAATTTTTGTGTGGCTTGGGCATGTTACTGCGATTTGGTGTAGGTCACAAGAGCGACCTGTTAAACAGACAGAACATGGGGTCTTATTGGACTGTCAAGCAGTAAAAAAAGCTGGTCTTGAAGAAGTGGTAAATTCAGTGTTCTCCTCGGGTTTGATAATGTAAAATTCGTTGCAATCGTTTTTTGTTGTTGTTTTTTTCGGACAGTTATATCGTTGATTAAATGCCACTGTGTCGATCTGGGTTGCATCCAGGTACTCTTGCACTGTTCTGCAGTTTTGAATACTGTGTTCGTGATGATGAGTTTGTAGGTATACTTTGCTCAAATGCCTAACAATAGGTAACTTCTGTTTGTTCCGTTTGCCAAGACAATGCGATACGATGCAATTCAATGCAAGGCAACACAGTCAAACATAACGCAGCACAGCATAATGCAGTACAACCCAGTACAATAGAATACAGCACAGCAGAAGTCAAACATATAAACCAGGTGAGAAACAAAGTAGACATACAACAGACGCAACAGTCAATCAGTCATGATTTTGCAATGGGTGATACTCTCTCTCCGCCCAGTGAACGGCCACTTGAAACTTTATCTTATCTTCATCACAAACACGACGACTCTCACGTGCGCGTACGGAGCGTGAGAGAGAGAGGGGGGGGGGGGAGGAGGAGAGAGATAAAGAGAGAGAATCAAGGAAAGGCACAGTGAGTGATAGTCAGACACACAGACTAATACACAAAACACATATGGACAAAGTTACTTTGCCGGGTCCGCACTGTTCCGAATAATAAAAACATTGAGTTTCATCCTCAGCATCCACACACTGATCACGCCCATCACAGGGGAACTGTCGATAAAGTTCAGGCCATTGTGACTTGGAGCAGTTCCACTTCCAGCCTCTCCCCAGTGATGCATCAATATAGACATTCTGTGGTTTGTTCCGCTGGAAAGAGAACACAAGTTTGAAAGCAATACCCATGACATGAGAGTCTGTAAACAACAGTGACATGGGTGTTGTTCTGTTCAAATGTTCGGTTTCACGATGAAACTGGGCAGGTGTTGACATGTCGGAAATGTCTTGAACAGACTCAAACCAGTCCGGGAAGACGATTGGCAGTCTGGATGGCTTTTTGCCTTTGTGGTCCTCCTGTCCACACGGACCTCGGAAAAGAACAGGCCACGTCCAGGACATGATGGTTGTATTTTCTGTTAGAAAGATCATCTGACCAGGTGGAGGGGTGATGGTCACACAGCTTGTTAAGTACTTACTGATGCGTTGAGGTGCCTGAAAGGTACCTGAAGATTCACAAGAATCAAGAAACTTTAATCCTTTGACTCTTGTTGGGGAATGGAGGATAGAAATTAGCACCTTATCCATTATTTCAATCACTGAAAACATTAAAAAGTCAAATAAGAAAAATCATGTTGTGCTTTTGCAAACAATGAAAAATTATTGATCATTCTAACACGTGATATCGGCAATGTGATAGGATAAAAACCTACATATATATCAGTGTTCTCGGCATCACGTCAGAGTGATATCATCCATACAATCAGATCCCAGTCTGGCATTGCAATACATGATATCACTCGCTCGTGAAGCGCTGGTTCTTTCTCACTCTTCACTGTCCTTCCTCGTGACAACAAATGTCCAATATATCACGTGCTTCACAGTGGATGATTTATAAAAACTGAATACTTATTTATGCAGTTGCAATCACACACACACACACACACACACACACACACACAGTGAGGAAGGATGAAGTTACCGTGAGTACTATGTAAACCATTTATTCCTTCAGAGAGTCAGTCAGTAACAGAAATGCACACTAAGCGGTAGCTGTTTTGCACCTTGAACAGCTCTTGCTCCTGACTACCATCTGAAAAGAACCATACTGGGTGAGCAAAGACGACCATTCCAAATGTCTTTCAGTGACTTCTTTCGTGTAACAATATTAACAATCGCAAATACTGATAGTAATCTCTAACATTAACGTTCGTGTCAGTTTTCTTTTCTTTTTTTGTTTGTTTGTTTTTTGTTTGTTTTGGGGTGTTTTTTTTTGGGGGGGTTGGGTTTTTTTTTCTTTTTTTTCATTATCACATCACAACAGTATCGATATGTCAAAAACTATCTAAAATCAAAACAACTTAAACAAGCACATAACGTAATTCCATTTCCTTTGATTTTCAGACGTAAACCTTGGATGATGCCCTGTTGGTTTATATCACATTTATGTATCATGACTAAGACTTGTTTAGTGGAGAGAAAAAGGGTTAAGACAATGTAACTATAAATAAACCTTTTTCTTCAAAAATATAAATTTGTTTGATACTCGTATAGACTGTAGGAACTGTGGGATATCCAGAAATGAAACAACATACACAAAAACATGTTTACAATTATATTGTGTTCGTTTAAACAGAAACCATTAAGATATATCCGTAAAGAGAGGAGAACATTGCCTCAACATCTGACACAAGCTGGCGATTCGTGCACTGAAATACTGACGAGCTCTTTTTTTTTCTTTTTCTTTTTTCTTTTTTTCCCCCCTTTTTTCTGTTTTACACTGCCAACTGAAAATTGACTTGTCATAATTGTTTGGTGACGATATTGGAGAAACCCCTCCATTGCGATGCAGATACACAGCATATAACTATGGTCTCACGACAAAAGTGTTAAATGCTCAGTTACAACAACAACAACAATGACAACAATAAATCCTGGAAATTAAACTATACTGCATTAGCTGTCTTTTCTTGAAAACAATCGTATTAAAAAGTCAATTGCACTCATACTTCCTGTCAACCCTGGAGGCTCATAGTACATACGATGAACAACACTAGTAGTCGAGATTGCTAGATGAAAATAAATGAAGAAATAATTGAAGAGATAAATAAATAAATGTATATATATACAGTGATGGAGTGATGGCCTAGAGGTAACGCGTCCGCCTAGGAAACGAGATAATCTGAGCGCGCCAGGTTCGAATCACGGCTCAGCCGCCGATATTTTCTCCCCCTCCACTAGACCTTGAGTGGTGGTCTGGACGCTAGTCATTTGGATGAGACGATAAACCGAGGTCCCGTGTGCAGCATGCACTTAGCGCACGTAAAAGAACTCACGGCAACAAAAGGGTTGTTCCTGGCAAAATTCTGTAGAAAAATCCACTTCGATAGGAAAAACAAATAATTTTTTTTTTTAAACTGCACGAAGGAAATAATGCACACAAAAAATGGGTGGTGCTGTAGTACAGCGACGCGCTCTCCCTGGGGAGAGCAGCCTGATTTTCACACAGATAAATCTGTTGTGATAAAAATAAATTATATATATATATATATAATGCGAGAGAGAGAGAGAGAGGAATGAAATACACGGTTGATGGGCATTCATCCATCAGTTAAACATTCCTACGACGGCCCAGCCCTGCCTACCACTACCTGTCACTTATGTTTCACTGTCTCACTGGGAACGGCAGACTGATATTTCCACACATCCGCAATACTGTTGTTACTTGTTATAAAAGTAGTTGCAATCACTGCTAGTATTCTGTCTGCCCTCTCCTTCCCCAGCCACACACACACGCGCGCGCGCGCGCGCACACACACACACACACACACACACACACACACACACACACACACACACACACATGAACGCGCACATGTCATCGCTTGAATTTTAATGGTGTATAACAGGTACAACTACTTATTCATTTATGCAGATGATATATATATAACCTCTCGAGCAAACCCCATCACACACACACACACACACACACACACACACACACACACACACACACACACACACACACACACACACACACACACACACACACACACACATGCTCACATGTCATCGCTTACATTCCAATGGTGTATAACAGGTAATGATTTATAGCTACAGCTACAACTAGTTACTTGCTTATTTCTGCAGATGATATATGTAACCTCTCGAGCAAACCCCATCACACACACACACACACACACACACACACACACACACACACACACACACACACACACACACACACACACACACACACACACACACACACACATGCTCACATGTCATCGCTTACATTCCAATGGTGTATAACAGGTAATGATTTATAGCTACAGCTACAACAGTTAGTTATTTGCTTATTTCTGCAGATGATATATGTAACCTCTCGAGCAAACCCCATCACACACACACACACACACACACACACACACACACACACAGAGGTGGAGACACAGAGAGAGAGAGATAGAGTCGTCCTTCCTCAGGCACTCATGGTAAACCCTCCATGATGCCGTCAACAGAAACATAAATCTTAAGTCATGGCATTATTGATCAAACGAATCCGGCGAAGAAGAGATATCAACAGCATTAATAAAATACT
>NC_134909.1:11388293-11395793 GCF_041734735.1 Babylonia areolata | reverse complement strand
TTGTTCTCATTTCTTTCATTTTCTTCTGTGTGCATGCATGACTATATCTATTTCATTCTATCATGACGGTGATAATTGAAGTTGTACAAGTGATACTGGTGATGGCAGTGTTCATTGTAATATTACTTGCATCTGTCGTGCGTGGATTTGATAGTAACGAGAATCTGGCTTTAGTAATGTGTGTGTGTGCGCGCGCGTGTGTGTGTGTGTGTGTGTGTGTGTGCGTGTGTGTGTGTGTGTCTGTGTGTCTGTCTCTGTGTGTGTGTGTGTGTGTGTGTGTGTGAAGAGGGTAAGAGCTTCACTCCCCCCAAGGACATAACCACTGATATCCAAGAGAGCTCCAGATCTGCACCCAGTAACAGGAAACAGCTGAGGTAAAATAACTCGTCTGCTCTTCTTAAAGTCAGCTGTGTTCCAGGGGTAGATGTGGAATGCTAGTAGCAAAGGATACCTGGACTCTTCTCTACATCATCAAAACGATACAATTATTACACCAGGTGAGTGGTGAGAATATCCTTTCTTCAAACTGAACCTCTGGAGGGTAATGAGGTGTGTGTGTGTGTGTGTGTGTGTGTGTGTGTGTGTGTGTGTGTGTGTGTGTGTTTCTCTGTGTGTCTGTGTCTGTGTGTGGCTGTGTGTGTCTCAGTGTGTGCGTTAGTGTGTTGGTGCATGTGTGTGTATTTGTATGGTTGTTTGACCGTGCGTGCATTCGTGTATGTGTGAAACACACAGAAAGAAAGAGAGAAATGAGAGAGAGATTGATAGAGAGAGACAGACACTGAGAGTCACAGAGTACAGAGAGAGAGAGAGAGAGAGAGAGAGAGAGAGATTTGATACACACAGTTAAGTGTATGTATGAAAGAGATCTCTCTTACAGATCTCTCTTCCGATACTTTGTTTTCATTAACGTCTACCAAATGGTTACAACAGATATTGCCTGGGGGTAAATTCAAGTTTTAATCAAAGATTGTTGAAGTAGATGGTGTTGAGTGATCCTCATTCACATTTCATTCAAGCAGTTTTACGTTTTGTAGAAATACTGCACTATGTTTAACCCAGTCAGCGATTTGAAACACCCATCTCCATTTTGACATGCTTAGCAATGATGTTGTGCAGTTTGGTTTCTCTCTCTTTGCGACGTTTTTCTTGCATAATAGTGTATGTGTAAAGGAAAGGGTTAAGCGCTGAGTTGAAAGGCAGTACGAAAATAGCCATTGCTGTGTTGATCTCTCCTGGTACAGGAACACTCAGTTTCGCCAAGAGTCCACAGACACCGATGGGGAACCAGCACAGAAAGTCTGACATGGCTACTATCAGGAGACGACGAGCAATGGTGGCTTCTTTAGATCTGTTTTTGTCTTTGGCCACGTTGGTTCCCTTACTCTTCGTGTCATCACCTTGCATGGTATTGGCTTTGACTGACCAGTAGACAAGAGCCTGGCCTGTGGCAATACACACAAAAATGACCATGTTGAAGACTATCATGATGCTAAAAGAGTAATGACGACCAGGAAAATTTCTTCTTGTGACTGGCAGAGGAATGCAAATACCCGTCTGCCCGTAGAATTCCCAGAGGGACGTTACAGGGAGCAGAGGGATTGAGGCCAGGATCATCCCTAGTCCCCAGCTGACAGTGCAGGCCACGTGAGCTGATGTTGTTGCAAAACGTACAGGGCTGAAAGGAAAGCGCATCACCAGAAAGCGATCCAGAGTGATGAGGCCAATAAGAATTGATGATACTTCACAAGACAGCAGGGAAATAAATCCAGAAATTCTACACGCTGTACTTCCTTTCCAGTAGGATTCATTCCACAAGTAGGTACCAGAATATACACGATCAGCCACCCCAATAATCAACAAGTAAATGCCCATGAAAAAATCAGACGCTGACAGGTGAATAACAAACACGGCATAACCAACTTTACATTTTGTAGAGAAGGACCAGACACGGTATAAAAAGCTGCAAAGGTTCCCCAACAAAGCGGTCATCATAAATATTATGAAAGCTGCAAGGTATGAGCCATATTTAAGCAAATTATCACAAGAAGAAAGTTCATCCTCTGGTGCAATGCATTTTCCAAAGAAACTGCTAGGAAGCATAGCAGGACAGCAAAGCTTGAAGTTGTCAGCAAACAGCTGCTGCAACCCATCCATTCCTTTCAGAAAGTCAGGGCTGAAATCAGATATGGGGCAACCTTTCAAATTCAAAGTCTTCGTGTTTCTAAACACCCCCCTCCATTGGAGGGAACTCAATCTGCTATGGGAAAAGTCAATAATTTCAACCTGTGGAACGGCATCTGACAGATCATGTAAGTGTGAAAAGCCATATGGAACGCGTGAAATATTCAGCAGAAGCAACGATTTCAGCATGTAACGTGTGTCGTAACTAGAAACTCCAGAAGACAATGGGTTACCAGAAAGATCCAATTCTTTAAGATTACGTAAGTTTGAAAAGTGTTGAAAATTAAGATAGTCCAGTATGTTATCACTGATATCTAATACGTGAAGATTTGGAAGGTGTATATCACTCATATTCCTCCAGCCACATGCTCCAACACCAAGATAAATCAGCATGATCTCATTTGCAAGTGTTTCCTTGGTCAACCCACTGCCCCTGCATTCCAAGTAACGTAACCTGGGGAATGTGTTCGGTTTAAAGACGAAATGATCAGTAAACGATGATCCATAACAGATACACTGATCAGGACAAGAGGCAGACAACTCACACATCAGTTCATCATCCTGCTGTGGACACTGAGGCCAGCCGTCACAAAGATATTGTACATGGAGACATATATCTCGATCCTTCCCACGACATCTGTACAACCCTTCACACGTGAATTCATCACACCCAGCTTCGTCCTCATGTCCAGTGCAATCACTCACGCCATTACACCTGGTATAGACAGGCAGACAGTAACCATTTCCAGGGCACTGGTAGTGTGTGTCTGGACATTGTGTTGTATTTCCAGGAAGTGGGATTAAAGAGAAACTGCCAGGTTTGTCGAAATTGACGATCGCTGGTGAGTTTGTCACATTAAAAACTGTTTGGATTGATTGTGATTCACATAACTTCTCATCAATGTCTGTCTTACAGTTGATGAAACCATCACAGACTTGTTTGATACTAATGCACTGGAAAAAGTCATGCATGGAAACAAGAGGAGAGATACAGAACAGTAAAATAATAGCATGCCATTAAATTCTCTCCCCCCGCCCCCCCACCCCGCCCCCTCCCTCTCTCTCTCTCTCTCTCTCTCTCTCTCTCTCTCTCTTATTAGAAGAAATCTGAAAATGCTCGGAATATAATTGGACTAAACAAAAACTGGTAAAGAATATAAAATAAACATATACTAAACTAAAATGAAATGAAGTACAAACACACACACTTACACTCGCACGTACACACACACACACACACACACACACACACACACACACACACAATATGCGTGCACACGCGCACACACACACACACACACACACACACACACACAACACGCATACACAATAATATTTCAACCATCATCACTTCTCCAGTAATCACTATCATCGCCATCATTACAACAATCTCCATATCTGCTTTGTACTGTCCTCCGTTCACTTTAGTGTCCTTCAGTGACTCCGAATTTGTCCCCACAAAATTATCACATATTCAAGTCAAACAAGGTAAACTAAACTAAAACAAGAAAGGCAAGGCCTTCAAGACTCACTTGTGATGCATACTTAAAGAAGAAGAAAAAAAACTATGAAAATTAAAAATCAGTTTGTTGAAATGTGTTCTCTATTCATTATCATAATCATATACAGCTTCACGCAAAAAAATGAAAACAAATTAAAAAGGCTTCAATGCAGGTTCGAATCATGGATGTTCACGTCGAGAATGAGTGGTTTTATCCACTGCGCTAACGCGGGTTCGATACTAGCGTTCGAAAATTATTATCTAAGCATGTTCTTTTGACGGAACAAATCGTTGGCGGCAGTTGAAGTGATAGCATCGTTTCAATCATGTTATTTCGAGCATTTGTTATTTCGGGCATTTGAACATTTCTTTCAAATCCGAGGTAAAGGAGACGTTCCCATCGTCTCAAAATCACTGCAATATATGTCCGTTTTTATAGATCTGCAGAGATCCGTATTTGACCAGCTTGTCTTTCCACTCACTGAAAAACTACGACACCGTCCATTCAATTTCTTTTTTCTGTTCATTTTAGTTAATTCAATATCCACTTTAAAACATTCACATGCAGTCGATGATTATTTAAGAAATTCTTTTAATTCGGCAGTAAAGGAGACGTTGCCATCGCGTCAGGCTTTACAACATGTTTTGTCAAGATCTGCACTGACCAGTGCCGTGTAGACGACGCTGAGCCTTACCTCAGTGAAACGGGCGATTCAAATTTTCTTTTCTGTTCATTCTAGTTAATTCAATGTCCACTTTAGAATATTCATATGCAGTAAACTTGTCAATAATGTAGTTAGTTACACTTTATGTGTTCTGTCCAGAATGTGTATTTCTGGGGGTTTTTTTAATTGCAAACAAGAAAAACGAAGTCATGGCGTCTTCTCACCAGACAATCGGGTTTCTGCAAAGGGGTAACAGCGGTTTTCGGAATCTGGAACGAATATCAACGAAATAAAATGTTAATGAATCAGAAATATGACTAAATTCGGGAGACGTACAACCTACAACCTATTATTGGTATTACTGAGATGTTCAAGCCGAATTGGTATTGCCAGACAAAGTATTTCGAGAGAAAATGGCAATGTTAAAGTTGATCTCTCTCTCTCTCTCTCTCTCTCTCTCTCACACACACACACACACACACACACACACACACACACACAATGACAACCAAACACTGGGTTATAACACAGACTCACTTTGTTTACACTAGTGAGTCAATAAAAGTGATTTTTTGTAGATGGTGGTGTCCTGTCAAGGACGTTAAAGTCTGGGTGTGTAACTGTGGTCAGTTCTGATGGGTTCGGGTTTAGCTCCCGAGTGTAATGGGTTAACCACACACTGAGGGCAATGGGGACACATGAAAGCTGCATCAGATGGGATCTGCACTGCCGTCTTTCTTATACACAATATTTTATTATCGCTGTCGCTGGGGAGTCTGCTTCAGTGGACGTCCTCAAAGCTGCTAACTGCTCTCCTTTTGGCTACATGCCAGCTGATTCTGTCAACGGCCTGAGATTCGAACAGCTTTGGAGGCATGCCACAGTGCTGGAAGTGCTCTGTGATGCAGTCCTTGAAGCACGTCCATCGGTGCTCTTGGGCTCTTGGCCTTTTGAGAGGACACCACAGAGAAGCTGATGTTGCATGCGGGATCCTCCCATCATCAGTCCATCGACGTTGTGCCTACAGGTTCAGTGTTTCGATGCTTGTGAACCCAGGTCTGCCAGCAAGTGTTTTTAATGGACTGCAATGAGCCCATGTCGAACTTCTGAAGCTGTCGGATGTCGTCTTCTTCTTCTGCGTTCACTCGTATGCACACGAGTGGGCTTTTACCTGTATGACCGTTTTTACCCCGCCATGTAGGCAGCCATACTCCGTTTTCGGGGGTGTGCATGCTGGGTATGTTCTTGTTTCCATAACCCACTGAACGCTGACATGGATTACAGGATCTTTAACGTGCGTATTTGATCTTCTGCTTGCATATACACACGGAGGGGGTTCAGGCACTAGCAGGTCTGCACATATGTTGACCTGGGAGATCGTAAAAATCTCCACCCTTTACCCACCAGGCGCCGTCACCGTGATTCGAACCCGGGACCCTCCAATTGACAGTCCAACGCTTTAACCACTCAGCTATTGCGCCCGTCTGTCGGATGTGATTCCTGTACAAGGCCCACGTTTCTCGTCCGTACAGCAGACTGGAGAAAACAATGACAACTTTTCTAGACCTTCAGCTTGGCTGGCTGTTTGCTGTCGTGGTAGTTCAGCATGCATGCTTAGAGAGAGAGGATAAAGAAGGTTAGCAGCAGAGAAGGGGTGGGTGGGGTAAGTGGAGATGGGGAGTTGGGCAGAGAATGTATGAAGAAAGGAGGGTGCGGACAGGAAAGCAGTAAGAAGCATAATTATGGACATAAGGCTAGGGACTGAGAGACATGGCGACAGAAACAAGAGTGAAAGAGATAACCACTAAAATAAATTTATACAAGACAGAGATACAGACATCCAGAGAAACAGTCAGACATACAGACAGGCAGTGACAGACAGCCAGAGAGACTAACTGTGTGTGACAAACCAACAGACACAGACACATATAAACACAGACTGGGATCGAGACAAACAAACAGACAGAGAGACATAAACCTGTCCCTGGCCGCAGTGATAGGCCTCCTTCCCACATGATGGGAACTGACAAAACGCTTCATCACTGTCATCACCACAGTCCTGACGCCAGTCACACACCACACTGTATGGCACGTACTCCCCGGTCAGCTCACACCTGAAGTAAGGAGCGCCTTGTGACGTCGAATCATCAGCTTTGCACATGGCAGTTCGTAATTCACCTCTACGGTTCAGCTTCTCCGTGCACAGACTGTCAGGGTCGCAGGCCATTGCAGCGTGTGTCACGTGCATTGCTGAGCAGGTCAATAGCGGTACTGGTGACGCCAAAGTGTCCAGCTGGGTTTTCGTTATTTGGATTTTTTCACAAGGCTTATTGTCTGATAATAAGGGTGTTCTGCATAGAAGGTCTGTGGATTGACGACTCTTCAACAAGAAAAGATCAAACCATCAAAACAAAAGTTCATTAGAGTAACATTTGCACAATTGCAAAACACACACACACACACGACACACACACACACACATGAGTGCACATATGCGCGCGCGCGCACACACACACACATACACACACATGAGTGCACACATGCACGCGCGCGTACACACACATACACACAGGCACACACATCAGATTGTAGTTATTACCGTTTCTTCGCTATGACAAACACGCGTAGTAATGGGCTGTTTCTTTCTCAGGACGTGTGAATAAATACCAACGTGAGCTCTGTTACATGCTTGATTGAATGATCCATGGAAATTGTAGACAATTGATCCACCACCCCACTGCCAGGTGTTCATGTACCTGTAAAGAAGGATATATCACATCATGAATTGTTGTATTGATGATGAATAATGAATAACAAGAACCACCATCATCGCCATCACCATCACCACCACCATCGTCATCAACGGTATCATCATGAGCATCAACGTCGTCATCATTATCATTATTATCATCATCATCACCACCACCACCATCATCATCAGCATCATCGCAATTACCATCATCATCATCATCGCCTTCATCACTATCATTATCACCATCGTCGCCATCGATCTCGAAATCATCGCTATATTTATAGTTATTATCATGTTACACGTCATAAAACCTTTTTATAGATGGACAATAGAAAGGATTGGGCTATAAGCCGCGAACAAGCATTTAAGGTCACCCACACACCCACATACACAGCCACACA
>NC_134909.1:11368293-11383293 GCF_041734735.1 Babylonia areolata | reverse complement strand
TTTTGATTGATGTTGTTTCATTCTGTGGTGTGTGTGACTCAAAAATTCATCGAAGGACCTATGTATTCATAAAATCGACGCAACGTGAAGTGAACAAATATGGCGTCTTGAAAAACATCATCTGCTAAGCGGCTCGCAGCAATTCTTAACGAATCCCAACAGTTAGGTTGTGAAGTTAAAGCTTGACCTGTTGCACACATGAACTGTGACTCTATCTCAACACATATAGGCAATATGCATCTTGACACTTTCCTCGTTTGGATACAAATAGCTATTAAAGTAGGTTACCCTTCACGCACCGGCCGCATTCCTGTAACTGCAGATCTAAATGTTGTCTTTCCTTTAAGGATTACTGTTGATTTTCAAACAATCAGCGCGTTGTTGTGTTATGTATATTATTCGTTTCAGACATCTTGCTTAATAGATTCAGCACTAAACATGTCATTTGGTCACAGTAAAACCAGATGACCTTAACCGGCAAACCCTTTAACTTAAAATGTTTTGAAGACAAATATAAAATTTGTAGCCAGAGACAACTGAATGAAAATACATGTTGCACGCATGTACTGTGATGCTATCTGAACACTTTAAGGCACATAGATCTACCGATACTTTCTTCAAATTGCTAAATTTAGTCTTGAAATTATGTCACTACACGCACTGACTAAATTACAGTGACTATATACTGTTCTAAACAGTGTATTTGTTTATCGCACAACCTGTGACCATTCTCACAAATATTGTGCTGCACTAGATCTGTATTAGCTATATTCATAAACACTCTGATTACCTGGAACCTAATTGAATTTGTGTTGTGTAAAGTCTATCAGCCGCACGTCAAGAGATTAATTAAATCTGCAATAAGGTCACAGCAAAATGTAATGGCCTTGACCAGCAAATCCATAATTAGGCCTGGAAGGTATCTCTAATGCCTGAGCAACAACATATAGTTATTAGGTTGTGGTAACTGCGTATAATCATGCTATTGTAACTACCGAAACAGATTATTTCATAATGTGGGAAATACAGTAAGACCGTTCTCATTTCAAATCATATTTGCTATGGTACTAAAACGCAAAAAAAATAATGTTTAACACAGTCCTCAGAAGTTTAAAAACTTGTAAATCTGCTTTTACCCATCAGCCAATGTCCCGTTCTTCCAGATGATGCTCCAGTAACTGATTTTGACTGTTGACTACTGATCCAATAACACACCTTACAGTTACATGATCATATATATGAAAAAACCTTCTGGACTGGTTGTACGTGCCGTTCAAGAGCTTCTTATATGAGTGGAATATTTTCCAAAGTTTTCTTTTCTTTAGCGAGGAGAGGCAGTCTGACCATGCTGACGACACGCAGATTGCTCAGACAATCAAACAACAAGGCAACAAACTGCTCAACGATGTACTCAGGGACTTAGTCTGGTTATCCATCATCATCAGGAAAGCATTAGTAGTTTGCTTACACAGTTCATGTGTTCCATGCTTTTCGTTTGCTTCTGCCAACAAGCAAAGCCATGGTTTATGCGTGATTCCTGCTAACAACTAAAAATAAAAAGTGACAAGAGGAAGGGGTGGGGGAGTTAACAATACTGATAATTATGATTCTGATCTATATATTTTTTATCACCATCTGATACTAGTGTTTTTCGAACCCAAGTTATGTGCTGCAAACGAAACGATTCTATCTTCAAACAGCCCACATCCATCTTCATTTGTTTTGTTTTGTTTGTTTTTTTTTTAATCTTAATTTAGATCTGTCAAAGTTTCAAACTTCCTTTATGTTTTTCTTGACTTTAATTTAGATCTGTCAAAGTTTCAAACTTCCTTTATGTTTTTCTTGACTTTAATTTAGATCTGTCAAAGTTTCAAACTTCCTTTATGTTTGTCGTGACTTTAATTTAGATCTGTCAAAGTTTCAAACTTCCTTTATGTTTTTCTTGACTTTAATTTAGATCTGTCAAAGTTTCAAACTTCCTTTATGTTTTTCTTGACTTTAATTTAGATCTGTCAAAGTTTCAAACTTCCTTTATGTTTTTCTTGACTTTAATTTAGATCTGTCAAAGTTTCAAACTTCCTTTATGGTTGTCGTGACTTTAATTTAGATCTGTCAAAGTTTCAAACTTCCTTTATGTTTGTCGTGACTTTCCAGCTTTACTAACTTGTAACAAAAATGCCAAAAGCAAATTCTGGTCAAATATTTTCGGCAGTCACTTCGGGCAAGTCCATTTCTTTCGACAAGTTGTGACTGGCGGATCAAACGCGCATTTCTACTCCGAACAGTACAAGAATTCCCTGTGTTCAGGAGCGTGCGGATTTGCCCACGGTTTGTGTGTGTGTGTGTGTGTGTATGTGTGCAGTCACCATGTACACTTGCGAGCATGGACAAAACGCACAAGCAAATAACTGTAAGCCATCTACTCATTCATTGTGCGAGCATAAGACAGTTACTTCCAAAAAGATGTAGTTGATGACTTTTCTTCCAATATTTCATTAGCCACTGAAAAGATTTTGAATGATTATTCATTGCTTAGAATGTTTTCAGAAATTTTAAACTCCAGTCCAGTTGGTATCCTCCTTTGATGTATTATATTTAATGCTGTTATTTATATTTACATTGTTGTAGGTTAATACTTGTTGATATGCATATACATATTCGCCTTCCCATGACAACTCATTCATTACACACCACAACCTCTTTAGACTTTTTCTTATAATATACTCTTCCTCTGATACATAACATAACTTTTTTTTCTTTTTCTTTTTTTTTCTTTTTTTTTTACACTAATATTCACATGCATTCCCTTTCCTTTATTTACTACTTTACTCCTTTCCGTCTAAAAACACTTATAGTGAATAGACGTTAAACTGAAGAAAACAAAATACACAAACATGTGCACACATATGTACTTGCGCGCGCGCACACACGCACATACACACACGCACGCACTCTCACTCCTTCAGTCACTTTCACACACGATCTCCATCCTTGTCAAGACGCTGTCCAGAGCTGTTGGAAATGCTGCATACAAACCACATGATCGTCACTTTAGTTGTAATATTCAGTGGATTTGGGCCTCCAGGGTATAGAGATTAATATTTAAGTCTATGTTTCAGGCTGATTTTACATCAGCTGATTGTTTGGCAATACATATGAATGCAGTTCGTAAACGTTAGTTTGATCTGGATCTGAGCCAAAGTTCCAAAGATTCATGCATCAGCTTATGGGCGTAAAATATTTGAACATTCACTGTCGCCATCGGCTCTCACGTGGCTGTATAATCTGTATTGTGTGACGTCACTCCTCCACTTGCCATTATTGTATTTGTTTGAGTACAGAGAGAGAATACAACTTTTTCCTGTGCCTTTGTCATATCGAAATCAAAAAGTTTACTTAATTCTGAATCGTCTGACACCACATATGTGTTCAGGAAAATTCTTGTTTTAAAGTTACAGGCAGACAAAAATGTGGGGTTTTCTATGCAGCTGAATAATCTGTATTGCATGACGTCACTCGTCCACTTGCCATACTTGTCTTGGTTTGGGTAATGCAGAGAGAAAATACGAATTTTCCGGTGCCTTTTTCATGTGAAAAATTTTAAGTTTATTCAGTTCTGAATTTTTTTGACAACACATGAATATTAAGGATAATTCTTGTTTTTTAAGTCACAGGCACACAAATATGTGTTCCATTTCTCCATTTCTACCCCTCAGGCACATAAACTTAGAAAAAATAAAATAAAATCAAAATTAAAATAATAAAATCATAGGAAAAAAAACTGACAGATGGATCCATTCTTTCTTTCATTGTTTGTTGTTGTTGTTTGTTTGTTTGTTTTGGGGGGGGTTGTTTGTTTGTTTTTTTGTTGTTGTTTTTTTTTAATCTGTGATCTTTAAACTTTTAGATGGTATACAAATGTAAAAAATTATAAATTGCTAGTTTAGCCGGGTTTTAGCGTGCTGCGTGACACACACACACACACACACACACACACACACACACACACACACACATATATATATATATATATATATATATATATATATATATATATATATATATATATACAGACAGAGAGAGAGAGAGTTAGCAATCACATCCTCAATACAGTCTTTCAAACTGCAGGCAAGAGTTGGAAAATCTGAGGGAACAGTAGAGTTATAGAGCTGGGAATCATCCGCAAGAATCAATGATATGAGTGAACTGACTGATGAATGACAATGTTGAGAGGCTATGTGGACAGTCTGTAAAACTAGGCCCAAGACTAAAGCCTATGGCACTCCACACTTCAACAAAGACGGGGTGTGGAATAATGACCAACAAGACGACTTGATATGGTAAGTATCGAGGGACAGAGAGGGAAAGAGACAGATAGATAGAAAGAGAAACAGAGAGTACAAGAACAAGAACCATCACCCTTTTGCAACCAGACATATCCAGATCCGAGTCTAAACAAAACATCTTTTACTAAAGACACCCAGCATTTTTAGTCCTTTTTATCTAAGTTAAACAACATCAAATATGTCTGTCTGGTTAATCAGTGCACGTTCGTTTTCAACAACCTTATCCAGTACCCGATACACCCCCTAGCGGATAGTGTTTTTATTCTTCGAATGCGGACGTTTTTGAGCTCTAAGTAGCTGTTAAAAAAAAACTAAAAAAAAAACGTTTGTACGCAAAGAATGCACTTCTTCAATATCATCCAGACTGTTGAGACCCCGCATCTCAGAAGCGTACACAAGAATGGGTTGTACCTACGCATTAATTATTTTGAATAAACACCCTGTGGAAATAATATAAATCAGTTTCTTATACGGTCAATACATGCACGTTTACCTTTAATTGGTAAGGCCTCCACTCCTCTGTTTGTACCCATTTATTTATAAAAACAATCTCTAGATAATCATATTAGTTCACAATCAGGTGAAAAATTCCTTCCGTATATACCATTGTTTTCAACAACTATTGCTGGTGCTATTTCATTAACAAACAGAGAGAAAACAATACAGGGCTTGACAAACATCCCTGGCCTAGGCCAACAGGACAATCGAAAAAAACTCTGTTAACCTATCTTTAATACGTACACAAGATGTAATACATTTGTACTAAACAATGATAGCATTCATACATTTTCCATTAAATCCATTCTTAATCAAAATGCCAAATAAAGACTGACGTTGCACACAGTCAAAAGCTTTCTTCGGGTCAACAAAACATGCGTAAACCTTACCTCTCTTCTTTGATAAAGATTTCTCGTAACTGCTTTCAGAGTTATATGTTGATAGAGTGATAAAAGTTTGTTGTTGTTTTTGTTTGTTTGTTTGTTGTTGTTTTGTTGTTTTTGTTTTTGTTTTTTCGTTTTGTTTGTTTGTTTGTTGTTGTTGTTTTTAAGTGATATGTTGTGGCATTCGTTTTTCGGTTATCTGTTGATGAGCATTTCTCTTTTTAAATGTTATTATTATCTTACTGAATATTCTCCTTTTTATAATGATTGAAACGTACACATACGCGCGCGCGCGTGCGCGCGCACACACGATCAACACGCAGACACACACACACACAAGCGGGCGCGCGCGCGCGCGTGCATACGCACAAAACGATGCATGCACACGCACGGACACACACGCAACACACACACAGTTGTTACACTCTGAATCATAATGTAATAGTATCTTACCCACATGTTTTTCTTTTTACATAATAATTGATGTGTGCATGGTGATAAAGTGAAGGATGTGTCAGTTGTTTGTTTGTTTCTCTTTGATTTTTGCTCACGGGCATTTTATTTTAAGTGAGCCTAAAGAAAATTTTCTGTTTTTGGTTAAAGCAGATAATAAAGTATTTTGAATTGAATTGAATAGCCACTTGCGAGATGGAGAGAGAGAGGAGGGGGAGGGGGGGCTGCGCTCCTGTGAACTGAGGCCTAGGCGCTGCTTGCATGTTTGTTTGGTTGTTTGGTTTGGTTTTGTGGTTTTTTGTTGATTTTCTTTAAAAACAACCTCGTGTAGAACCCACTATCAGCGATGGTGGTCTGGTATGTGCATTTAAATCATAGACTATCAGAAATCCACATCGATCATGTCTTATTTTTGTAGCTTTTTTTCTCCACGAAAGATGAACAGATTCAGTGTGTGTGTGTGTGTGTGTGTGTGTGTGTGTGTGTGTGTGTGTGTGTGTGTGTGTGTGTGTGTGTGTGTGTCCATAAGGAGAGGTTATCGTTGATTCAATAATTCACACACGCTAATCCTTCATTGAAAAAGCTGGGCACAGTATCGTTTTACACTGGACGAGGATTTTCTAATGAAAGATCAGTACTGTCTGACGACAATATTGCCTTAAAACCAGCCAGCTAGATCAGAACATAGAGAAGAACACCTCTATCACGATACCGATACGCATCATCATCTCTATCGCCTCCCGATCACCATGAAGGTGTTGAATGTTCAGTCTCAAAAGTTACATAGCGCACTAAATTTGCTGTCTTTCCATGAAAAAGAAATCGTTTGAAATATCCTCCACGTTCATGGTTCTTCTCAATATTACAGGCGATACACTTTTACCCTGACAAACACAAGCGGTAGACACTGCTATTCGAGAAAAAAAAATGTTCATGAATATTCATACAACAGTCACAACATTGCTAACCATCATTGACGAATGAGCCCATGTATTTTCACCTCACATGCTAAATACAATCATTCTTCCGTTATTTCATTTATATTTTTTTTATTTGCATGTTCCTTTGCTAGTGGACTACGGTGAGCTAGGATGACTAAATGAGCAACACACAACGATCCAATGTCTTTAAAAACTGCAATGAAAATCTCTTTGTCTCTTTAACTTACGGAGAACGAGAGACTTATATAAACACACTGCAATCGTTATTCATTATATAAAGTTAGTTACAAACGATACAGGTTATGCGTAACAGGCTATGTGACCATATATATATATATATATATATATATATATATATATATAGTGTGTGTGTGTGTGTGTGTGTGTGTGTGTGTGTGTGTGTGTGTGTGTGTGTGTGTGTCCAGCCTATATCCACATACGTATATATAACTATGTAATTTGTACTTATATCTTGAATAACAGATCATGATTTACTGCTGTACCGACAAGCATTTACTCATTTCCGCAAATGATATATCTACCTTCTCGAGCACACACACACACACACACACACACACACACACACACACACACACACACACAAACGGTCGTTCTTCATGTTTCTATAGTTCGCTAACGCTACTAAGTAATGCTGTCAAGAAAAGTCAAGGTGTTATTGATCAAATCATTCTATCCAAAGGAACAACAGCCGTCTCGAATAAAATACTGTTTTCATGTATTAAACTTTATTCCTGTATCTCCATCTGTCATGCGATCTCTGAATCTGCCTGTGTATCTCTCTGTCCCTCTGTGTGTGTGTGTGTGTGTGTGTGTGTGTGTGTGTGTGTGTGTGTATGTGAATCCAAATGTGTGTAAAACATTGGTAGCCTTCTCTAACATTCTATTGTGTTGGACATATCACCTTCGTTGGATGTTTACGTTGACACAGCCAAACATAAGTCAGTTTATACATTTCTGTCTGTTTTTTAATGTTTATCTGTCTTGTCTACAGTGATAATAGCAGAAGGTGTTGTAGTAGTAGCAGTATAGTCATATTCGGTCGCTCACCGTGACTGACTGACACTGCAAGCATTTTCATCAAACTGAACTAAACACAGTTGTACAACAGATAGTTTTCTTTTTCCCTCACCAAGAGACGGGGACAGAAAGATGACTTTCACACCAACTGCGTCTGAGGCATTGACGGCAGTATAGTTGATACTTATTGTGGAACGGTTCGCCTGCACACTCTGCGAGTAAAAGTTTAATACGATGTCGTTTGTCCAACTGCTGATATCCGTGTTAACATCAGGGCAGCTTAAGCTGCACATAATGTCTGGATAGATGCGTTTTCCATCTTTATACTGCCAGACACTAACACCGACCTCATAGCAACGACTTATTTGCAATTTGATGACATGTCCGAGCGAGACTTTAAGCTGGAGATAGCAATCTTGCAATCCGCTTTGTCTGAATTCAAGCGAAATGTCAGTGTTGGCTTCTATGATAGATGGTGTTGTGTCGCATCGTTTGCCGTGTGTACCAGGTGAATTGGTTGATGTAACATTCCTGTCCTTGTAACCTTGCTGAAAGCCTGCTTTGCAGTCTGTGTTCTCGCCAACTGACATACTCCACAGGATCGAAATCACAAGTGAAATACATTTTACCCAACTTGATGACTTCGTTCCGTTATGAAACATTCCTCTTTCGTGTTCTGCTGTGTCTGGTCTGGGCCTTCAGTATGGTGCCTTCTTTTCGATGCAGTGTAACTGGTGTAAGTTTTAATGCATTGTAAGAACATATAAAGTGTAAACCTGTGCGAGTATTACATCTACAAACTGATTGCACACCGATGTGAAAAGTATCGATGAAGGCCTGCCACTTCGTCATCCAATGTTTGTCAAACCTGTAAAATAAGATCAATAAACAATAAAGAGTTGTAACTGTCTCCATACACAAGGTACACAAGGTAAGTCAATGCTCTTTGTGCTACCGATTCAGCTAGCCCACAGCCGCCAGCAAACAGGTAAATAAAAGGTAAACTGGAACACACCCAGAGGAAGTACCCAGTGCTGGCTGAATCGGCAGCGTAAGGCGTAAGCAGTATTGAGGTGAAGTTGTGCACCTAGTGTATGGAGAGAGTTACCACTCTCTGTTCCTTGTTAATCATTTACTCTCTTTGCCTCATTATTCCTTCATGTCCTGTGACATAAGACTTGCTCTACGGTATTGTACATATATCCGTGTGTCTCCAGCAGCCTACTTGTGCTCGGGCTGTGTCGCAGAGACTGAGCAAGGAATTGCTGGGACACTTCCTTTGTATCACTTGTTGCTGGTACGATGTACGAAGAAAACCAGGAGGAATGGGGTGGTGGGTGAGCGTGCTGATACCAGCTGTCAGTCAGATTGGAAAAAATATATAAAAAATCACAAATACGTTCGTATGTGCCAATACTCTCTCTCTCTCTGTCTGTATCTCTCTCTCTTTCTCTCTCTCTCTTTCTCACTCTCATGCACGGGCGCGCGCGCGCGCGAGCACACATACACACACACACACACACACACACACACACTCACAAACGCACAGACACATACAAAAGCACACGCATACACATGTACCAAATAAAACCCAACACAGATGTAGACACGCTAATATATTATCACGTGCACACACACACACACACACACACACACACACACACACGTATGCAAGCACACACAATCACACGCACGCACACACACACACACATACACGCACGTGCACGCAGCCGCAGACGCGCGCGCCTCTTTTAAAAACACACTGACCAGTTTCCACATTTGTCTTTAGAAGATGTTTTGAATGAATATCTATTACTCCGACAATTTTCTGCATGTTTGAATCAAAGTCCAGTTGGTATCTACCTTTGGTGGATCATGTTTGTTATCCTGCTATAGGACTGTTTGAGGTAGTTATACTTTACTGTCGGTCAGTCCAATCGTTTACAGCTCTTCCTTGTTTTTTAACCTTTGACGCTTTTTATGTCTCCTTTCGTATCTCAGTCATCCCACCATCCATTTTCATCAACCCCCAACCCCAACGAAATGACGTTAAACTGAAGTATAAAATGAACACACATGCAATCACGCACGCACGCATGCACACATACACATACAAACACACACACACACACACACTAACACACACAGACACACACTCACGCACACACACACACACACACACACACACACACACACACACGAACCCGCGTGCACACACAAAACAAGAATCAGGTAATGTACTTTTGCAACCAGACATATCCACAAACACACACACACACACACACACACACACACACACACACACACACACACACACACACGCACACAAACCCGCGTGCGCACACAAAACAAGAATCAGGTCATGTACTTTAATCTATAAACATAACTTTTCTTTTCCTGAGTGTTGGTGATCATGTCACTGCGGCCCTTTAACATCGTGTGCTGTAGCGCTGCATTCATTCCGGGCACAATAAACATTGAGCATACAATGAATATGGTGGAGATAGATCAGAACGACTTCTGTCTGTCCGTCGTCACGTAAAGCGTCAAGACACCTCCCAGTACAATTCAACAATGAATCAAATGATAATCACCATTTCAACACGAAACTAATCAAACAACCAGCAACAGGTAATGATTATTGTAGCGATGCACATTTGATTTACAATCTAGATCTGACCACCTTATGACCTAAATAACAATATCATAAGTGATAAACTGTTCTCCTAGTCTTTTGGCTGTGCCTGAATCTACAGGGTGAGACTGATCAAGGACGAACAGGTCAATTTACTAACGGTAGTCTTCAACTGACACACGTTTTGGTTCTAAACGAACCTTTGAGCTTCAACCGAATCTTGTCTGGATTCAACGGAAGAACACATAATTATCATCAGATCTGAAGTAAGTCCACGTTCTCACTGTTTGGTGGTTTCGTCAAATTTATGGTAGCCGATCCTGTCTCTTGGTACCAGTCTGGATCTTGTGAACTGTGTGTGCCGTCTTCAGATGGCGATCTCTCTGGTACCCAGTGAAGGTGGTGAGGCTTTGTGCCGCCCCCCGTTCTCTCCTTTACTTTTCTCTTTGAGTGCAGACTTCCTGATGGTCTCTGGTTGGATCGTTATTTGTGCCGTTACTGGTTGCCCTTTGCTCTCAGTCTCCTCAGACAGTCCCTAGCGTGCATTTGATTGACCCTCGAGGTTCTCAGTTGGCAGTCTACCAGGTCGCCAAGCTGATTGCTCAGTCTGTTATTAAAAGTTTTCTCTTCTGTTCGATCCCTTGATTTTTTGTTTTACTTAAAATAAAAAATTTAAAAATCTGTTGTTGTTGATGTTTGTTTCGTTAGTTTATCTTAATTGTTTGTATGGTGAGGCTTTTTTTTCTATCAACAATGCTTATTTTCGCTGAGATGAAGTTCGTTGTTTTCTGCTGTAAGCCAATGATTTGCTTCAGATGTGCAGTCCTGGTGTTTGGTTGTTTTGTTGTTGTTGTTTTTTGTTGTTTGTTTGTTGTTGTTGTTTTTTTGTTTTGTTTTTTTGTTTTGCTTTTTGTTTGTTTGGGTTTCTTTTCTAATGACATCTAATTCGCGTTTATATTTGTCATCTATTCTCCGTGGATATGAAACCTTGTTCATTCTCTGTAATCTGGTAACTAGTTTTCCCAGGATATGAAGTTTGTTGTGTAGTCACCAGTACACACAGATGTCTTGGATTCTATGATTTGCAGTCTCAACAAACAAGAATTTCTACAACGTGTTGTGCTACGTCATTTGTTAACACGTATGGAAGTGACGTAAACGTTCATTGACGCGTCTCCACGATTTTTTTCTGCTTTGATGTAGTAGTTTCGAATTTACGTGACACCTGCCCCTCAATACTTGTCCCTCCCCCTACACTGCCACTCCCTCTCCCAACACCCCCATCCCACAACTCCCCCTCCCCTATACTACCCCCTCCCCTATCATAACCCTTGCCTACTCCCCCCAGCCCCCTCCCCTAACTTACTTCCACCCTCCCATAAGCCTACCACCCTCCTCCCCCATCGTACTCTTGCTATCCCACTCCTTCCTTCCCACTACCCTCCCCTTCCCCACCCCTCTCTACCCCACTTCACCTCCTACCTTCCCTACTCCACCAGCCCTAAACTGTTGGAATGCTTAAAACATACAGTGCACACGTTTTTCTCCAAAGAACAGAGAATTAGAACTGCTGGCTGTGATCCCCTCAGAAGTCGCCAGATAGAGATGGCCTAGAGGTAACTCGTCCGCCTAGGAAGCGAAAGAATCTGAGCAAAATGGTTCGATTCCCGGCACAGTCGCCAGTACTTTCTCCCCCTCCACAAGACAAGTAGTGGTCTGGACACTAGTCATTCGGATGAGACGATAAACCGAGGCCCCGTGTGCAGCAGCGCACGTAAAAGAACCCACGGCAACACATGGGTTGTTCCTGGCAAAATTACGTAGAAAAATTCAACTTCATAGGAAAAACAAAACAAAACAAACAAACAAACAAAAAAAATCCTGCTGGCACTGTGAGTGTAGCCGCGCGCTCTCCCTGGGGAGAGCAGCCCGAATTTGACACAGAGAAATATGTCGTGACAAAAAAGAGTAATACAACACAGTGCAATACAATACAATGATACAATAATGCAATACAGTAATACAATACAATAGTACAATACAATACAATACAACAAAATACACGTTTGGCCACGCTTACTTCATATAACACTATCTAACCAAGCCACCATCATGAGAATTTCAAGGTGTACACCAAACCAAATTCTTCATTCTTTCTTCTCTTCGTTTCTTTGCATTTACGATGTTCTACAAATCTATTCTCAATACACAAGGCCTGTATTATTTAGTAATTTTTGTCTGTTTGTTTGTTTGCTTTTTTGTTTTGTTTGATAGTTTGCAATTTATCGTTTCAACCACAAAACAAGCGAACAAAAAATAAATAAATAAACGAAGAAAAAAAAACTGAACTGTGTGTATATATGTTGTACCCTCCTACTACTCCCCACTTATCCTACCCCTCATTCAACCTTTTATACTCTTCCCATCCCACACTCCCAATCACTCCCTTATGTGCCCTTAACTACCATCCCCATTTACTCTACCCTACTCCTCCAACCACCCCCTTAATCTACCCTTCCCTACTCCCCCCCCTTTACTTTACCCTACTCCTCCAACCACCCCTTTGAATCTGCCCTTCCCTACTCCCCCCCTTTACTTTACCCTACTCCTCCAACCACCACCTTTAATCCTACCCCTTCCCTACTCCCCCCCTTTACTCTACCCTACTCCTCCAACCACCCCCTTAATCTACCCCTTTCCCTACTCCCCCCCTTTACTTTTACCCTACTCCCCTCCACCACCCATTTAATCTACCCTTCCCTACTACCCCCTCTTACTTTGAACCCTACTCTCCAACCCACCCCCTTTAATCTACCCTTCCCCTACTCGCCCCCTTTACTCTACCCTACTCCTCCAACCACCCCCATAATCGCCTTCCCTACTCCCCCCCTTACTTTACCCCCTACTCGCCCAACAACCCCGCCGGTAATCTACCCTCCCTCTCCCCCCCTTCGCTACTCTACCCTACTCCTCCAACCACCCCCCTTAATCTACCCTTTCCCTACTCCCCCCCCTTTACTCTAAGCCCTACTCCTCCAACAACCCCCGTAATCTACCCTTCCCTTCTACTTGAATGTGTTTGTATTTCTTTTTGTCACAACAGATTTCTCTGTGTGAAATTCGGGCTGCTCTCCCCACGGAGAGCGCGTCGCTATACTACAGCGCCACCCTTTTTTTTTTTTTTTCTTTTTTTTCTTTTTTTTTTTTTTTTTTTTGTATTTTTTCCTGCGTGCAGTTTTATTTGTTTTTCCTATCGAAGTGGATTTTTCTACAGAATTTTGCCAGGAACAACCCTTTTGTTGCCGTGCGTTCTTTTACGTGCGCTAAGTGCATGCTGCACACGGGACCTCCGTTTATCGTCTCATCCGAATGACTAGCGTCCAGACCACCACTGAAGGTCTAGTGGAGGGGGAGAAAATATTGGCGGCTGAGCCGTGATTCGAACCAGCGCGCTCAGATTCTCTCTCGCTTCCTAGGCGGACGCGTTACCTCTAGGCCATCACTAACAACATACAGGAAGACAGTCAACACATTTTACTCCAAAGAAAGTAAAATTAGAATTGATGGCTGGGATCCCCTCAGAGATCGTCCTAACTCGTCCTATCACCTAAATTAGGCCACGCTTCCGTCATACAACGCTATGTAACAAAACCATCAATGCCAGAATTCCAAGGTGTAAACCAAAATTGATTTTTGTCATTGATTCTTTACTTCATTTCTTTCCATTTCCAATGTTCTACAAATCTAGTCTCATATATAACGCCTGTGCTTATTCAGTAACACATTTTTTTTTATAATTCCCACTTTATCAATCCAACCAGCTGAAAAAACAAAGACATAATTATATAATTATGTTGCACAACAAATTGGCTCAAAATTGCCCCCCCTCACCCCCCCTTCTCTCTCGCCGTGCGTGCGTGTGTGTGTGTGTGTGTGTGTGTGTGAAATATTACCAGACTGCTGATTTGAACCCCTGTTCTTAATCCTTGAACTGAAGAGTGGTCACCCACTTTTTCTGGTTAATGAGTGGCTGGAATGTGCATAGGCTAGAAAATCACATGCGCTTAGGCAGATACATGAAGGTTACATTGCTGCAGGAATGCACATACACGTGTATGTATGTATGCGTGTGTGTGTATGTGTGTGTGTGTGTGTGTGTGTGTGTGTGAGGAGGAGGAATTTTGTTTAATGTCCCGTCACACATATCGGTGATTGAAGACATTTTTTTTAAAGTATTTATTGAATACATCTGAGTATTATCGGTTAGAAGGGGTGGGAGATGTGGATGAATGGAGGGTTGGGAGAAACTGGGCAAATGAGGGTAAAAATGTGGGTGAAATTTGGAAGAAAAACAACAACAACAACAACAACAACAAAACAACTCTAAATACAGTTACAGGAAATTACTTAAAGGACTTCGTAAAAGAGAAGTGTGTGTGAGCATTGTATCACATCGTACATTGGAATGTTTTGATTTTTAAACCAAAAACTGATTTGGAGGGACTTGGAGTTAGAGCAGACTGTGAGGTGGTTGTGATGCTGATGTTGATGGTGATGGTGGTATCATATATGATGCTAAGGTACACTAGATGAAGACCCCACTTCCACTTCTCCTTACTCCCGTACCCTGTTCCCTCTCTTTTACCGCTCAGTACTCTCCCCCTCGCCACATACAGACAGATATACAGACAGACAGAGACAGCGAT
>NC_134909.1:11363293-11365793 GCF_041734735.1 Babylonia areolata | reverse complement strand
TTTCTAGCCAATGCACAATCCTGCTGCCCATGAACCAAAAAAGTGGGTGACTTATCTTGAGTTAGTTTTATTAGGAAAAAGAATCATGGGGGTAAAATCAGCAGTCTGGTAATATTTCACACACACACACACACACACACACACACACACACACACACATACATACACACACACACACACACACACACACACACACACACACACACACACACACTCATTCAGTCACGCACTTAACTCACACACACACACACACACACACACACACACACACACACACAGAGAGGAAGGGAGGGTAGAGTAAGGGTGTGGATGTAGGGGAGGGTAGAGTAAGGGGGTGGTTGGGGGGGAAGGGTAGAGTAAGGGGGTGGTTGTGGATGTCGGGAAGGGTAGAGTAAGGGGTGGTTGTGGATGTCGGGAAGGGTAGAGTAAGGGGTGGTTGGGGGGAACGGTAGAGTAAGGGGTGGTTGTGGATGTAGGGATGGGTAGGGTAAGGGGGTGGTTGGGGGGAAGGGTAGAGTAAGGGGTGGCTGTGGATGTAGGGAATGGTAGAGTAAGGGGTAGTTGTGGATGTAGGGAAGGGTAGAGTGAGGGGTGGTTGGGGGGAAGGGTAGAGTAAGGGGTGGTTGTGGATGTAGGGAAGGGTAGAGTAAGGGGGTGGTTGGGGGGAACGGTAGAGTAAGGGGTGGTTGTGGATGTAGGGATGGGTAGGGTAAGGGGGTGGTTGGGGGGAAGGGTAGAGTAAGGGGTGGTTGTGGATGTAGGGATGGGTAGGGTAAGGGGGTGGTTGTGGGGAAGGGTAGAGTA
The DNA here is from genome assembly GCF_041734735.1 of Babylonia areolata. Taxonomy (NCBI): domain Eukaryota; kingdom Metazoa; phylum Mollusca; class Gastropoda; order Neogastropoda; family Buccinidae; genus Babylonia; species Babylonia areolata. The sequence goes on along the minus strand of NC_134909.1, from coordinate 11,364,989 downwards.
AGGGGTGGTTGTGGATGTAGGGAAGGGTAGAGTAAGGGGTGGTTGTGGATGTCGGGAAGGGTAGAGTAAGGGGGTGGTTGGGGGGAAGGGTAGAGTATGGGGTGGTTGTGGATGTCGGGAAGTGTAGAGTAAGGGGTGGTTGTGGATGTCGGGAAGGGTAGAGTAAGGGGTGGTTGTGGATGTCGGGAAGGGTAGAGTAAGGGGGTGGTTGCAGGAGTAGAGAAGGGTATAGAGTGAGGCAGATGGTTGGGGGAGTATCATTGTATTGTATTGTATTACAACAGATTTCTCTGAGTGAAATTTGGGTTGCTCTCACAAGGAAGAGCGCGTCGCTACACTAACAGAGCCACCCTTTTTTGTATTCTTTCCTGCAGGTTTTTTTTTTTTTTCATATTTGTTTTTCCTGTCAAAGTGAATTTTTCTACGTAATTTGGCCATGGACAACCCTTATGTTGCCATGGGTTCTTTTATGTGCGCTTAGTACATGCTGCACACAGGGCCTCGGTTTATCGTCTCATCCGAATGACTAGCGTTGAGACCACCACTCAAGGTCTTGTGGAGAGGGAAAAATACTGGCGACTGTGCCGGGAATCGAACCAGTGCGCTCAGATTCTCTCGCTTCCTAGGCGGACGTGTTACCTCTAGGCCATCTCTCTCTGGAGACTTCTGAGGAGATCACAGCCAGCAGTTCTAATTCTCTGTTCTTTGGAGAAAAACGTGTGCACTGTATGTTTTAAGCATTCCAACAGTTTAGGGCTGGTGGAGTAGGGATGGTAGGAGGTGAAGTGGGGTAGAGAGGGGTGGGGAAGGGGAGGGTAGTGGGAAGGAAGGAGTAGGATAGCAAGAGTAGGATGGGGGAGGAGGGTGGTAGGCTTATGGGAGGGTGGAAGTAAGTTAGGGGAGGAGGAGGGGGGGGGGAGTAGGCAAGGGTTATGATAGGGGAGGGGGTAGTATAGGGGAGGGGGAGTTGTGGGATGGGGGTGTTGGGAGAGGGAGTGGCAGTGTAGGGGGAGGGACAAGTATTGAGGGGTAGGTGTCACGTAAATTCGAAACTACTACATCAAAGCAGAAAAAAATTCGTGGAGACGCGTCAATGAACGTTTACGTCACTGCCATACGTGTTAACAAATGACGTAGCACAACACGTTGTAGAAATTCTTCTTTGTTGAGACTGCAAATCATAGAATCCGAGACATCTGTGTGCATTGGCGACTACACAACAAACTTCATATCCTGGGAAAACTAGTTACCAGATTACAGAGAATGAACAAGGTTTCATATCCACGGTGTATAGATGACAAATCAGCATGGCTAATTACACATAAACGCGGATTAGATGTCATTAGAAAAGAAACCCAAACAAACAAAAAAACCACCAGGACTGCACATCTGAAGCAAATCATTGGCTTACAGCAGAAAACAACGAACTTCATCTCAGTGAAAATAAGCATTGTTGACAGAAAAAAAGCCTCACCATACAAACCATAGAGAAAAACTAACGAAACAAACATCAACAACAACAACAGAAAAAAAATATCAAGGGATGGAACAGAAGAGAAAACTTTCAATGACAGACTGAGCAATCAGCTTGGCGACCTGGTAGACTGCCAACTGAGAACCTCGAGGGTCAATCAAATGCATGCTCGGGACTGTCTAAGGAGACTGAGAGCAAAGGGCAACCAGTAACGGCACGAAT
>NC_134909.1:11338293-11358293 GCF_041734735.1 Babylonia areolata | reverse complement strand
ACACACACACACACACACACACACACACACACACACACACACACACACACACACACACACACCCTCTCTCTCTCGCTCTCTCTTTCGCTCTCTCTCTCTGGAAAATTTTGCAAATTCTGTTTAGTATACCATATTATGTTATGTCATATGATATTACTGTATTTCGCCACATGTCTCACTCTGTCTCTTTATCTCACCCTCTCTATAAATACTATCTCATCTCCTGTCGCTTTTTTCCATCTCTCTCTCTCTCTCTCTCTCTCTCTCTCTCTCTCTCTCTCTCTCTCTCTCTCTCCCTCGCTGCGCATTTTTATAAATTACGTGTTGTTTCTTATAAATATGATGCTATAAATTACGTGTTGTTTCTTATAAATATGATGCTTATTATGGTGTTGTTTCTTTTCTCGTTTCTATGAATTTGTTAACGTTTGCTCATTTTTTGTGGTCTTCTTCATACCTTTTCTTTGGACGTTTTTCCCTTTCGAGGGCTGGAGGGGGCAATTGTTTGCTTGCTCTGGTGCTATCGGAAATAAGATTCATTCATTCATTTATCATTCATTTATTCCTTCCTTCCTTCATTCATTCATTCATCCTCTGTTTCTCTCTCTCTCTCTCACTCACTCACTCACTCTATCTCTCTCATTACCATATTCATGTACATTGTTGTCATTAATGCAGGTATCATGATTATGTACTTGTAAATGCTACTGTGCAATTGAGTGTATTTGAATTTCATGTATGTTTTTCTAAAACCCTTTGTTATCTTGTGAACATTTTGATTTCATTTCTTTTTGCCCTGAGGGCTGGATGTAAAAAAGCATATGTATGCTTATTCCACTTCCCTCATTAAAAAGATTCGTTCGTTCGTTCGTTCGTTCTCTGAATCTGTTCATCATTCATGCAGAAAAAAAAAGCTACAAAAATAAGACAACATCGATGTGGATTTCTGATAGTCTATGATATAAATGCACATACCAAACCACCATCGCTGATAGTGTTGCTGGGTTCAACACGAGGTTGTGTTAAAAAAAAAAATCAACAAAAAAGCACAAAAACAAAACCAACCAACCAAACATGCAAGCAGCGCCTGGGCGTCATTTCACAGGAGCGCAGTCCACCCCCCACCCCCACCCCACCCCCGCCCCCGCCCCCGCCCCTCTCCCTCTCGCAAGTGGCTATGCCACAACATATCACTTTTTTTTTTTTAACTCTGAAAGCAGTTACGACAAATCTTTATCAAAGAAGGGATGTAATATCTACGCATGTTTTGTTGACCCGAAGAAAGCTTTTGACTGTGTGCAACGTCAGTCTTTATTTGCCATTTTGATCAAGAATGGGTTTAATGGAAAATGTATGAATGCTATCATTGTTGTTGTTGTTGTTTTTTTATTGCAAATGTATTACATCTTGTGTACGTATTAAAGATAGGTTAACAGAGTTTTTTCGATTGTCCTGTTGGCCTCAGCCAGGGATGTTTGTCAAGCCCTGTATTGTTTTCTCTGTTTGTTAATGAAATAGTCACCAGCAATAGTTGTTGAAAACAATGGTATATACGGAAGGAATTTTTCACCTGATTGTGAACTAATATGATTATCTAGAGATTGTTTTTATAAATAAATGGGTACAAACAGAGGACTGGAGGCCTTGCCAATAAAAGGTTAACGCGCATGTATTGACCGTATAAGAAACTGATTTATATTATTTCCAAAGGGTGTTTATTCATAAATAATTAATGCGCAGGTACAACCCATTCTTGTGTACGCTTCTGAGATGCGGGGTCTCGACAGTCTGGATGATATTGAAGAAGTGCATTCTTTGCATACAAACGTGTTTTTTTTTTAACAGCCACTTAGAGCTCAAAAACATCCGCATTCGAAGAATAAAAACACTATCCGCTGTATATAGATAGTGCTAGGAGGTGTATCGGGTACTGGATAAGGTTGTTGAAAACGAACGTGCACTGTTTTACCAGACAGACATATTTGATGTTGTTTAACTTAGATAAAAAGGACTGAAAATGCTGGGTGTCTTTAGTAAAAGATATTTTGTTTAAACTTGGATTTGGATATGTCTGGTTGCAGGAGGGTGATGGTTCTTGTTCTTGTTCTCTCTGTTTCTCTTTTTATCTATCTGTCTCTTTCTCTCTATCTCTGTCTGTCCTCGATACTTACCATATCGAGTCTTCCTTGTTGGTCATTATTCCACACCCCGTCTTTGTTGAAGTGTGGAGTGCCATAGGCTTTAGTCTTGGGCCTAGTTTTACAGACTGTGTCCACATAGCCTCTCAACATTGTCATTCATCAGTCAGTTCACTCATATCATTGATTCTTGCAGATGATTCTCAGCTCTATAACTCTACTGTTCCCTCAGATTTTCCAACTCTTGCCTGCAGTTTGAAAGACTGTATTGAGGATGTGGCTGCCAGCTAACTCTCTCTCTCTCTCTCTCTCTCTCTCTCTCTCTCTCTCTGTTTTTTTGTTTGTTTGTTTGTTTTTGTTTTGTTTTGTTTTTTCCTCCTTTTTTCAGTCTTCTTGTATTTCCTAGATTAATTTATACGTTTTCTTTACGAGGGTAGGATGGATGGAAACAGGCCGATAAGTGCCTATTCCTTTTCCCTCTATAAAAAAGTTTCGATTTCGATTTCTCTCTCTCTCTCTGTCTATAGATAGATAGATAGATAGATAGACAGATAGATAAAAAATACATGCTCGTGTGTGTTTGCACGTGTTTGTGTGCGAATGAATCCTCAGGTACATTCCAGACGCCTCAACGCATTAGTCAGTACCTAAAAAGCTGTGTGACCATCACCCCTCCACCTGGTCAGATGATCTTTCTAACAGAAAATGCAACCATCATGTCCTGGAAGTGGCCTGTTCTTTTCCGAGGTCCGTGTGGACAGGAGGACCACAAAGGCAAAAACCCATCCAGCCTGCCAATCGTCTTCCCGGACTGGTTTGAGTCTGTTCAAGACATTTCCGAACATCGGAACAGAACAACGCCCATGTCGATGTTGTACACAGATCCCAGTGCCATACGTTCTGCGTTCCAACTTGTGTTCTCTTTCCAACGGAACAAACCACAGCAGGTCAATATTCATGCATCACTAAGGAGCGGCTGGAAGTGGAACTGCTCTCAGTCTCAATGGCCTGAACTGTACCGACAGTTCCCCTGTGACACACGTGATCAATGTGCGGAAGCCGAGGATGAAACTCAATGTTTTTATTATTCCGAAGAGTGTGGACCAGGCAAAGTACTTCTGTCCTTATGTGTTTTGTGTCTTGGTCTATTTGTCTGTCTGTCACTCACTGTGTCTTTCAACCTCTGACTCTCAATTGTGTCCTTGTGTGTTTTGTGTCTTGGTCTATTTGTCTGTCTATCACTCACTGTGTCTTTCAACCTCTGACTCTCAATTCTGTCCTTATGTGTTTTGTGTCTCCGTCTATTTGTCTGTCTATCACTCACTGTGTCTTTCAACCTCTGACTCTCAATTCTGTCCTTATGTGTTTTGTGTCTCCGTCTATTTGTCTGTCTATCACTCACTGTGTCTTTCAACCTCTGACTCTCAATTCTGTCCTTATGTGTTTTGTGTCTCCGTCTATTTGTCTGTCTATCACTCACTGTGTCTTTCAACCTCTGACTCTCAATTCTGTCCTTATGTGTTTTGTGTCTCCGTCTATTTGTCTGTCTGTCACTCACTGTGTCTTTCAGCCTCTGACTCTCAATTCTGTCCTTATGTGTTTTGTGTCTTGGTCTATTTGTCTGTCTGTCATTCATTGTTTTTCAATCCTTGACTTTCAATTGTGTCCTTATGTGTGTTTTGTCTTGGTATATTTGTATACAAGTACAGTGTCTTTAAGTTCATGACTCTTTCGTTGACTATTTCTTCCTCTTTCTCTCTCTCTCTCTCTTCTTGTCTCTGTCTCTCTGTGTCTTTCTCTATGTGTCTCTCTGTCTGCCTGACTCATTCTCTGTCTAACTCATTCTCTGTCTGTCTGTCTTCGTCTGTGTGTGTGTGTGTGTGTGTGTGTGCGTGCGTGCGCGCGGGTGTGTGTGTGTGTGTGTGTGTGTGTGTGTGTGTGTGTGTGTGTGTACCTGCCTGCCTGCCGCTGTTTATCGTATCGTATCTTATGGTATCGTCTCGCATCATGCCATATGACTTCGTATTACATTGCAGCATCCTGTTAGGCTACGCTGACTACAATAGATTGAATGGGATACTTGAACTACATGGCATCATCAAATGGAACAAACAGCGGTCTCCTACTGTTCGGCAAGTGCGAAGTTTACAACCTCGTCATCACGAGCGTTGTAGTCATAATGACAGAAAAGTGAAGGTGTGCTTGGATACATCCGAGATGGACACAGTGACACTTGGTGGACTTTGTCGTTGTCCGCCAGTGAGACACCTGGGACGTTCTCATTACCTGAGCTGTGCGAAGTGAAGAATGCTGGACTGATCGCAGATTTGTCCGCATTGCCTTCAACACGCATAGACTCCGTCATCCTCCCTGCCTCAGAAGGTTCCAGTCCAGCTTCGATTAGAAACTGTCTCACCTGCTAGAAATCCATCACTAAAACTGAGCCAGTTGACACGGATGGCGTTGGCGACAGTAAAGTCGGTCCTTGGCCCCACAGCCAGAATCCCATCAGTTTGATAAGAACAGCAGTGTTAATCAGGACCTGCTTGGCAAGCAAAACAAGTATTCATGGAGTGGCAGAATGACCTAGTCATACCAGGCCCGAAAAGAAATACGGAAGATGCATGGCCAATGATGTGGGGAGAATGCAGAAGAGATCCAAGACTTTGTTGCCCCAAAGATTCGAAGAAAATGTTCTAATCCACGAAGACAGTTTTCGAAATCTGCTCCACCCCCTTGCTGTCTGCAGATGGAGACACGCTCATCACGGACAAGGCTGCCACCAACAACAGATGGGGGTGACACTTCAGCCAACTTCAGAATCGCTCATCCCCAGTTGACCAGTCTGCACTTGACAACCCTCATCAACCAGGCATTGGAATACCTTATGACCCCCCACCCATTCATGGAGTCAGGAAGGCCATTAAACAGATGTGTTGTGGCAAAGTCTTCAGCAAAGATAGAATGGGAAAGGTAGGAAACGTCATCTGACCTTTTTTGATGTCATATTACTTGTACTTGTCCTGTATAGGAATGAAGACTTTAGAGCAGACTTTGGGAACTACAGAGGTATATATCTACTCTCCTGTCTGGGAAAGACACGGTCTGCATGATCCTGAACAAGTTAATCACAGTAGTCTCAGGAAAGAACCTTCTTGCAGTTTCCAGTCCAGTCAGAGTATGGTCAACATGGTCTTTACAGTGAGACATATTTAGGAGAAAGGCCTCGAGCAGAACATGAACATCAATGTAAACTTCGTTGATCTAACAAACACCTTCAGTCAACATATGCGCACTGCCGACCTGTTGATTTCACTACATTTATCCAGCTGTTTCATGATATGACAAGAGAGGTATTATCAGAAGGCGAACCCTCAGGGATTCAGCACTTCTAATGGCGTGAAACAAGGCTGCATGCTTGCCCCCGTGCACTTTCTTCTTTTTTAATACGCAAGTACTGCTTCATGTTGTTAGTCTATACATTGATCTAATATCCACATCATTCACCATCTGGATGATCCAGTGTTTGACTTGAGCACCTTGATTTGAAAACAAATATATTGAAGCAACTTATAACAGAACTGTCTTTGTTGATGATTGCGAGATGCTAGCCCATGAGGAGAACAATCCTCAGATAATTGTCGACAAGCAAGAAAATATACAAAGATAACCACAAGGCCAACACCAATGTGGCAAACTTTCAGAACTACAGCTCGAGATTGCTGCAGTTGATAGAAGTAGCAGGCATGTCATGACAATACATGCAGTACGGATATTTGGATGAGACTGCCATCAGCACATTGCAGTTGACAAATCAGTGACATAGAGCTGCGTTTGTTTGTTTTGTTGTTGCCTTTTCCATATGGTGATGCTTGTTGCAGATTACAGCTGAAGGTGGTTGTTTCATTTTCAACGACATCTTTGGGGTTCATATTGGGATACGTGAATCAAAACAGGAATGTGAGAGAGTAGGAAGTTCTCTGGTCACTTTTGATACTTCCCAACAGTGGCACAACACCATCGCAACTCTTTTAGACATTGGTTTAAATAGATATACCGTTTTGATCGATATGTACCCTGTCCGGGAAACTATGAAGACTTCGGAAGATATCTACATAAAGAACATGTAAGTTTGAATCACGTAAACTATTTTCTTGTATTTCTTGTTTTGTCTTGTTGTAATCGAGGAGAGACAGACAGACAGACAGAGAGACACTGGCAGATACAGAAAGAGTCAGAGTCAGAAAATTACAGAAATGACGACACACAGAGAAACGTAGTGATTGTGTGTGCGTGTATACGTGCGTGTGCGCGCGCAACTGTGTGTGTGTGTGTGTGTGTGTGTGAGTGTTTGAAGATTTTTTCCTTTTCTTTCTTTCCTTTTGTTTGTCTTCCTGCTTTATAACATTCTATTTTGGAGGCGTTTACAACCTGCAATTCTGTGTGTGTGTGTGTGTGTGTGTGTGTGTGTGTGTGTGTGTGTGACCTTAAGTGCTTGTTCGTGGATTACGGCCCAATCCTTTCTATTGTCCATCTATGAAAAGGTTTTATGACGTGTAACATGATAATAACTATAAATATGGCGATGACTTCGAGATCGATGGCGACGATGACGATGACAAAGACAATGGTAATAATGATGGTGATGAAGGCGATGATGATGATGATGGTAATTATGATGATGATGATGGTGGTGATGATGATGATGATGATGATGTCGACGTTGATGCTCATGATGGTACTGTTGATGACGATGGTGGTGGTGATGGTGATGGCAATGATGGTGGTTCTTGTTATTCATTTTTCATCACCAATACAACAATTCATGATGTGATATATCCTTCTTTACAGGTACATTAACACATGGCAGTGGGGTGGTGGACCAATTGTCTACAATTTCCATGGATCATTCGATCAAGCATGTAACGAAGCTCACGCTGGTATTTATTCACACGTCCTGGGAAAGAAACAGCCCATTATTACGCGTGTTTGTCATAGCAAAGAAACGGTAATAACTACAATCTGGTGTGTGTGTGTGTATGTATGTGTGTGTGTGTGTGTGTGTGAGCGCACGCGCGCACATGTGTGCACTCATGTTTGTGTGTGTGTGTGTGTTTTGTCTGTGTGGTTGTGTGTGTCTGTGTGTGCACTCATGTGTGTGTGTGTATGTGTGTGTGTGAGTGTGTGTGTGTGTGTGTGTGCGTGTGTGTGTTTGCCACTGTGCAAATGTTACTCTATGAACTTTTGTTTTGATGGTTTGATGTTTTCTTGTTGAAGACTCGTCAGTCCACAGACCTTCTATGCAGAACACCCTTACTATCAGACAATAAGCCTCGTGAAAAAATCCAAATAACGAAAATCCGGCTGGACACTTTGGCGTCACCAGTACCGCTATTGACCTGCTCAGCAATGCACGTGACACACGCTGCAATGGCCTGCGACCCTGACAGTCTGTGCACGGAGAAGCTGAACCATAGAGGTGAATTACGAACTGCCATGTGCAAAGCTGCTGATTCGACGTCACAAGGCGCTCCTTACTTCAGGTGTGAGCTGACCGGGGAGTACGTGCCATACAGTGTGGCGTGTGACTGGCGTCAGGACTGTGGTGATGGCAGCGATGAAGCGTTTTGTCAGTTCCCAGCTTGTGGGAAGGAGGCCTATCACTGCGGCCAGGGACAGGTTTATGTCTGTCTGTCTGTGTTTATATGTGTCTGTGTCTGTATTTGTTAGTTTGTCACACACACTTAGTCTCTCTGGCTGTCTGTCACTGCCTGTCTGTATGTCTGACTGTTTCTCTGTATGTCTGTATCTCTGTCTTGTATAAATTTATTTTAGTGGTTATCTCTTTCACTCTTGTTTCTGTCGCCATGTCTCTCAGTCCCTAGCCTTATGTCCATAATTATGCTTCTTACTGTTTTCCTGTCTGCACCCTCCTTTCTTCATACATTCTCTGCCCAACTCCACTTACCCCACCCACCCCTTCTCTGCTGCTAACCTTTATCCTCTCTCTCTAAGCATGCATGCTGAACTACCACGACAGCAAACAGCCAGCCAAGCTGAAGGTCTAGAAAAGTTGTCATTGTTTTCTCCAGTCTGCTGTATGAATGAGAAACGTGGGCCTTGTACAGGAATCACATCCGACAGCTTCAGAAGTTCCACATGCGCTCATTGCGGTCCATTAAAAACACTTGCTGGCAGACCTGGGTTCACAAGCATCGAAACACTGAACCTGTAGGCACAACGTCGATGGACTGATGATGGGAGGATCCCGCATGCAACATCAGCTTCTCTGTGGTGTCCTCTCAAAGGGCCAAGAGCCCAAGAGCACCGATGGACGTGCTTCAAGGACTGCATCACAGAGCACTTCCAGCACTGTGGCATGCCTCCAAAGCTGTTCGAATCTCAGGCCGTTGACAGAATCAGCTGGCATGCAGCCAAAAGGAGAGCAGTTAGCAGCTTTGAGGACGTCCACTGAAGCAGACTCCCCAGCACCAGCGATAATAAAGTATTGTGTATAAGAAAGACGGCAGCGCAGATCCCATCTGATGCAGACTTTAACGTCCTCAACAGGACACCACCATCTACAAAAAATACACTTTTATTGACTCACTAGTGTAAACAAAGTGAGTCTATGTTATAACCCAGTGTTTGGTTGTGTGTGTGTGTGTGTGTGTGTGTGTGTGTGATAAACTTTAACATTGCCATTTTCTCTGGAAATACTTTGTTTGCCAGTACCAAATTCAACATTGCCATTTTCTCTGGAAATACTTTGTCTGCCAATACCAAACTGGCTTAAACATAGTAGGAAAAAATCTTCACAGTCATACCAATAATAGGTTGTACGTCTCCCGAATTTAGCGGTATTTCCGAATCATTAACAGTTTATTTCGTTGACATTCGTTCCAGATTCCAAAAACCGCTTTTATTCCTTTGTAGCTGTCCGATTGTCTGGTGAGAAGACGCCATGACTTCGTTTTTCTTGTTCACAATTAAAAAAAAACACACACAAAAAAACAAGAAAAAAACAAACAGAAATACACATTCTGGACAGAACACATGTAGTGAAACGAACTACATTATTGACGAGTTTACTCCATATGAATTATCTAAAGTGGACACTGAATTAACTAGAATGAACAGAAAAGAAAATCTGAATCGACCGTTTCACTGAGTTAAGGTCAGCGTCGCATACACGGCACTGGTCAGTGCAGATCTTGACAAAACATGTTGCAAAGCCTGACGAGATGGCAACGTCTCCTTTACCGAATTAAAAGAATTTCTTAAATAATCATCGACTGCATGTGAATGTTTTAAAATGGATATTGAATCAACTAGAATGAACAGAAAAAAAAATTGAATGAACGGTGTCATAGTTTTTCAGTGAGTGGAAAGACAAACTGGTCAAATACGGATCTCTGCAGATCTATAAAAACGGACATATATTGCAGTGATTTTGAGACGATGGGAACGTCTCCTATACCTCGGATTTGAAAGAAATGTTCAGATACCCGAAATAAGAAATGCTCGAAATAACATGATTAAAACGATGCTGTCTCTTCGATTGCCACAGATTTATTCCGCCAAAAGAACATGCTTAGATAATAATTTTTGAACGTCAGTATCGAACCCCCGTTAGCGCGGTGGATAAAACCACTCATTCTCGACCTAAATAAACATCCATGGTTCGAATCTGCATTGAAGCCTTTTTTTCTTTTTCTATTTTTAAAGCGAAGCTGTATGTGATTATGATAACGAACAGAGAACACATTCCAACAAACTGATTTTTAATTTTTATAAGTTTTCATCTTTATTTTTTTTCTTTAAGTATGTATCACAAGTGAGTCTTAAAGGCCTTGCCTTTCTTGTTTTAGTTTAGTTTACCTTGTTTGACTTGAATATGTGATAATTTTGTGGGGACAAATTCGGAGTCACTGAAGGACACTAAAGTGAACGGAGGACAGTACAAAGGAGATATGGAGATTGTGGTAATGATGGCGATGATAGTGATTACTGGAGAAATGATGATGGTTGAAATATTATTGTGTATGCGTGTTGTGTGTGTATGTATGTGCGTGCGTACGCGTGTGTGTGTGTGTGTGTGCACGAACATGTATGTGATTATTGTGTGTGTATGTGTGTGTACGTGCGCATGTAATAAGTGTGTGCGTTTGTACTTCATTTCATTTTAGTTTAGTATTATGTTTATTTTATATTCTTTACCAGTTCTTGTTTAGTCCAGTCACATCCCCTGCATTTTCAGATTTCTTCAAATAACAGAGATGAAGAGGGAGAGAGAGAGAGAGGGAGAGAGAGAGGGGGGGAGATAGAGAGGGAGGATGAAAGGGGAAGAGAATTTAATGGCATGCTATTATGTTACTGTTCTGTATCTCTCCTCTTGTTTCCATGTATGACTTTTTGCAGTGCATAAGTATCAAACAAGTCTGTGATGGTTTCATCAACTGTAAGACAGAAGTTGATGAGGAGTATTGTGAATCACATTCAATCAAAACAGTTTTTAATGTGACAAACCCACCTGCGATTGTCCATTTTAACAGACCTGGTAGTTTCTCTTTAATCCCACTTCCTGGAAATACAACACAATGTCCAGACACACACTACCAGTGCCCTGGAAATGGTTACTGTCTGCCTATCTACACCAGGTGTAATGGCGTGAGTGACTGCATTGGACATGAGGATGAAGCTGAGTGTAATGAATTCACGTGTGAAGGGTTGTACCGCTGTCGTGGGAAGGATCGAGATATATGTCTCCATGTACAATATCTTTGTGATGGTTGGCCTCAGTGTCCACAGCAGGATGATGAACTGATGTGTGAGTTGTCTGACTCTTGTCCTGATCAGTGTATCTGTTATGGATCATCGTTTACTGATCATTTCGTCTTTAAACCGAACACATTCCCCAGGTTACGTTACTTGGAATGCAGGGGCAGTGGGTTGACCAAGGAAACAATTGCAAATGAGATCATGCTGATTTATCTTGGTGTTGGAGCATGTGGCTGGAGGAATATGAGTGATATACACCTTCCAAATCTTCACGTATTAGATATCAGTGATAACATACTGGACTATCTCAGTTTTCATCACTTTTCAAAATCATATAATCTTAAAGAACTGGATCTTTCTGGTAATCCATTGTCTTCTGGAGTTTCTAGTTACGACACACGTTACATGCTGAAATCGTTGCTTCTGCTGAATATTTCACGCGTTCCATATGGCTTTTCACACTTACATGATCTGTCAGATGCCGTTCCACAGGTTGAAATTATTGACTTTTCCCATAGCAGACTGAGTTCCCTCCAATGGAGGGGGGTGTTTAGAAACACGAAGACTTTGAATTTGAAAGGTTGCCCCATATCTGATTTCAGCCCTGACTTTCTGAAAGGAATGGATGGGTTGCAGCAGTTGTTTGCTGACAACTTCAAGCTTTGCTGTCCTGCTATGCTTCCTAGCAGTTTCTTTGGAAAATGCATTGCACCAGAGGATGAACTTTCTTCTTGTGATAATTTGCTTAAATCTGGCTCATACCTTGCAGCTTTCATAATATTTATGATGACCGCTTTGTTGGGGAACCTTTGCAGCTTTTTATACCGTGTCTGGTCCTTCTCTACAAAATGTAAAGTTGGTTATGCCGTGTTTGTTATTCACCTGTCAGCGTCTGACTTTTTCATGGGCATTTACTTGTTGATTATTGGGGTGGCTGATCGTGTATATTCTGGTACCTACCTGTGGAATGAATCCTACTGGAAAGGAAGCACAGCGTGTAGAATTTCTGGATTCATTTCTCTCTTGTCTTGTGAAGTATCATCGATTCTTATTGGTCTGATCACTCTGGATCGCTTTCTGGTGATGCGCTTTCCTTTCAGCCGTGTACGTTTTGGAATAACATCAGCTCACGTGGCCTGCACTGTCAGCTGGGGACTAGGGATGATTCTGGCCTCAATCCCTCTGCTTCCTGTAACGTCCCACTGGGAATTCTACGGGCAGACGGGTATTTGCATTCCTCTGCCAGTCACGAGAAGAAATTTTCCTGGTCATCATTACTCTTTTAGCATCATGATAGTCTTCAACATGGTCATTTTTGTGTGTATTGCCACAGGCCAGGCTCTTGTCTACTGGTCAGTCAAAGCCAATACCATGCAAGGTGATGACACGAAGAGTAAGGGAACCAACGTGCCCAAAGACAAAAACAGATCAAAAGAAGCCACCATTGCTCGTCGTCTCCTGATAGTAGCCATGTCAGACTTTCTGTGCTGGTTCCCCATCGGTGTCTGTGGACTCCTGGCGAAACTGAGTGTTCCTGTACCAGGAGAGATCAACACAGCAATGGCTATTTTCGTACTGCCTTTCAACTCAGCGCTTAACCCTTTCCTTTACACATACACTATTATGCAAGAAAAACGGCGCAAAGAGAGAGAAACCAAACTGCACAACATCATTGCTAAGCATGTCAAAATGGAGATGGGTGCTTTAAATCGCTGACTGGGTTAAACATTGTCAAACGCATGCTAAAGCGGACGTGCACCCTACCCCCCAATGCCCCACTACAGACGCCACAACACCAACAAGCCCACACAGAAATAGAATTTTACAACGCATTTAATGTACGTAATTATGTAATTGTATGAATGTATATATATGGGGTGTTGTTTTTTTAATTAATAATGAAAAAAATATTTGGAAGGAACAACAGAAGTAACTCTTCTTTCCTTCAACAAAGTATCAAGGGGCACATTATCTCAACCCCACTGCTACCAGTATTAAACACAGGTAACCAATATTAAACACAGGTAAGTATTATTTCAGTCCAACACTTTCTTTCCCACTCTCCACAAGTAAGTATCATGTATTTATGCGAGTATGTGAGTGCGAGTATGTAGATATGAAGTTGAGCAAGTTTTGATTATTATCACACACACACACACACACACAGAGAGAGAGAGAGAGAGAGAGAGAGAGAGAGAGAGAGAGAGATAAATTAAGAAATATAGGTTACTTAAGCACAAATGTCAAGAGCGAAATCTGACCAGTAGTCCTCAGGAGGAGAAGTAGAAAAAAATACTGAAGCACTGAATTGTCTTTCCCTTTTGAACATGGAAATATCACTGTCAAACATGCAAAGGGGAAACTCTTGAAGACGCTGGCAGGCTGAAGTAGTGGTCCTCCGTACCGAGCGTCAGTAGAAACGTTGGCAGACCCGTCGCTGGCACCAGGAGGGTGGAACCACCATATTACTATATATTTTCCACATAAATAGCGGCAGCCACCTAGGAGTACATCAAAAGATGCACAGGCAACCCAAAGCAATTGATGAGTGAGAAATAGTTCAAGACAGATACATAAAAATTATTACAAGAAACAATATAGGTCTTCATTTTCTTTTCAGACTGAAACTCAGTTTACATTTTTTTTTTTTTCAAACAAACAAACAAACAGAATTCATTTCCTATTTGTTGCCTGCATCTTTCTGGACATCCTGCCGCTTCAATGCCATAAGAATAGATTAACAATTTTCTCTCTCTTTTTTTATCTCTCTTTTTTTTTTCATTGTACAACTGATGTCATAAAAAATACAGTTTACCATATCTACCATACACCGCAGTATTTAGCATCAGTATCAGTAGCTCAAGGAGGCGTAACTGCGTTCAAACAAATCCATATAAGCTACACCACATCTGCCAAGCAGATGCCTGACCAGCAGTGTAACCCAACGGGCTTAGTCAGGCCTTGAGAAAAAATAATAATAAAATATTTAGTTATTTTATATTATCATTATACACATACATACACATGTATATAATATTAATATACATGTATATATAGAGAGAGAGTAGAGAGAGAGAGAGAGATAACATTGCAAAATAATTCATTGCCATCCCATAGCATCTTGCTGGACGCACCACATAAATCTTAGGATATCCAACAAAGATTGTCCTTCACAAGTGTAAGGAAATATGTCTTATTATCACCCTTCCATTCAAACGAGTTAAAATACAACTATTGCCTAGACAAACAACGACATGAAATATTCCCGTCCAATTGTCAAATTCCCTCCATCATACTGACTTCTCACTAACAAAAATTCTTCTGTAGTAAAATCATCTTTAATTAAAGCATGGAAACTTGTAACCTCTGCACACGTCAAAAAAAATTTTTGTTCACATAAATGTTGTGGAAATCACCGAAGTACAATAATAAACGAGAGACAGACAATACTAACGTAATGATAAAGGACGAAACACGAAAAACAGAAAACCAAACAAGACAAATCAAAAGCTGTGGAATTCAATAGCTCCTACCTAAAATAAGGTGAGCTGGAGACCAGCGGAAGATCCAACGCCATGAAGACGAACACTGGAGGGAATCTCTTGGTTTTCTAGAACAGCCTCCAGGAAAACTTTGATCAGATGACCACAAAAAAAAAAAAAATGCAACCACTGGCCTACGCACAGCGAGTTGTGTGAAAAAACAACATCTAAAGGTGCCTTAAGCCCGTTCTTAACCAAGCCAACACTTTCTTGGGCCACATGTTGTTCTACAACAATTTGCGTATTAACCGAGTATGTTCCAACTAGTGTTGCAACACTTGTATTCTCCAACTCAAGTTGTGGTTCTTAACCGCCAGTTAATGATATGCATACTTGTGTAGAAGACGTCACTTACTCGGATGTCACTTACACTTGATGGATTATCTCGACTTGCCTGAAAGATATCCTGAGTCACATGACACTTCACATACACAATAATAAATGCTCATGTATTTTCATGGATCCAGCAAAAGGCCTCGTCTACTCAAACAAATCACAGCCCCAACCTTAACTATATTTCATTCTTTAAGAATTTCATAAAAGAATCTGCAATGTCTCTCTGAGATTATGCCATTCTCATCATACAAAATGACACATGACAAACTGCCTTTTACAGTTTACTAGTACTGTGATATTTTGTACAACTCGTTTTCACCAAGCCCTACTTTCTGTACTTAGTGCGCTCTCTCTCTCTCTCTCAGAACAACTGTTTTCAACATCAAAACGTGAAACTATTTTTGACGTCATAGAAAAGCCTTGGAACAACCCTTTCTTCCAATTTTTAATCAAAAAGGCCTTCGTGTAAATGAGAAAGTAGAAACCTGACGGGGGTACTCAGTAAAACACTTACCTGTAGTCCATCCTTGGGCGAACGTGTCGCTGATTTCCTTCAAGGCAGCGTGCCTGGCATTTTTGTTTTTGTAGCAGATCCCTACAATCCCACAAACAACGAAAATGGGACCACAAGTCAATAAAAGCACTTGTGGTAGTGGAATCGGTCTCGATGTTGGTGATGTCAGCCATTTTGTACTTGCCGGTTGCTAATTTTGTTGACCAATGAAAACGCAGCAACACAAAAGTTGTCAGAGCAGGACTTACCAACACAGAAAGAGTTGGATAACAGTGTTGGCTGAGCTTGGCACACCGTGTTCCCCGACAAGTGTTAGCGCGGTTAAGATGCAACACTGTTAGAAGTGTTGTCAAACATGGTTGTCCAAGCAAGTGTTGGCTTGGTTAAGAACGGCCTTTACACAGAAACAAAGATACACCGAATGCTGATATTCCCATCTGGGGGCACTTGGTCGTCTACAGAGGGAAACAGAACGGGGGGGTAGGGGGGGGGTGGGGGGGGGAGGACTGCAGCAGCCAAACGCCGCTCTCCTCACGACCTTCTCCAAGGACACTCTCTCCGAGATCCGTTAGACACCTACGTCATTCTACAAATACGTCATACATCAAAACTTTCAGAAAAACGTCACACAAAACATTGTAACACATCCATGGCACGCCTCTGGCCCTACAACCAACTACAAAGAGAAATATACATAATGATAAAAAGCCTGTGCACAAACAACGGTAACACACCCGCCTCAAAAATAAATCCCAGCGGTACACTGCACCCGTCAACTTCGCCTGTCGAAAAGGGGATGATACGGATTCGAACCCCCATCTGAACAAAAAATATATAACAAATACTGCAACCACTTGGTCGTCCGTGACAAACATAGTGCAGTATTTCAACAAAACGTAAAATTGCTTGAATGAAATGAGAATAAGGAACACTTAACACCATCTACTTCAACAATATTTGATTAAAACTTAACTTTACCTTCAGGCAATATCTGTTGTAACCATTTGGTAGACGTTAATGAAAACAAAGTATCGGAAGAGAGATCTGTAAGAGAGATCTGTTTCATACATACACTTAACTGTGTGTATCAAATCTCTCTCTCTCTCTCTCTCTCTCTACTCTGTGACTCTCAGTGTCTGTCACTCTGTATTAATCCCTCTCTCATTTCTCTCTTTCTTTCTGTGTGTTTCACACATACACGAATGCACGGTCAAACAACCATACAAATACACACACATGTACCAACACACTCACGCACACACTGAGACACACACAGCCACACACAGACACAGACACACAGAGAAACACAGACACACACACACACACACACACACACACACACACACACCTCATTACCCTCCAGTGGTTCAGTTTGAAGAAAGGATATTCTCACCACTCACCTGGTGTAATAATTGTATCGTTTTGATGATGTAGAGAAGAGTCCAGGTATCCTTTGCTACTAGCATTCCACATCTACGCCTGGAACACAGCTGACTTTAAGAAGAGCAGACGAGTTCTCTTACCTCAGCTGTTTCCTGTTACTGGGTGCAGATCTGGAGCTCTCTTGGATGTCAGTGGTTATGTCTGTGGGGAGAGTGAAGCTCTTACCCTCTTCACACACACACACACACACACACACACACACACACACACACACACACTGACTAACTAAAACTATTTTTTTATTGTCACATCAACTATTTGTTGTACTGACATATTAGCAACCATTTGATTTAATATTAACTGAGAGAAACAAAGAAAATCAAATTTAAAAAGAACCAATGATATGAATTTAAAAAGAACATTATATCAAACAAATCAAATTACCAAATTTCAATAATATCAATATCTCATTCAGATTCCCCCACCTCATTCCCCTACTACAAGTACACTTGTGTAGTCACATTTTGATTTCATTCCCCTGCTCCAAAGACGTGTAAGTGTTAACACCCACGTGCAGAAGCCCTCTCTCTCTCTCTCTCTCAAACACACACACACACACACACACACACACACACACATACACACACACAGAGTCTCTCTCTCTTTCTCTCTCACCTACACTGATGCACATACACTTGCACTAACATACCTTCATATATGTAGCCAAGCACTAGGCTGGCTTCACTGACTGTTTACCACTCCAGCGATAGCAGACGCTGTTTTCGCATCTAACATCCAGTCCACAACGACCTACGCACAATGCGTGAAGCCATTCCCGGTTTAAATGCAAAGCCCATTCTAAACCTATTCTCTAAACATCTATTAAATCAAGTCTCTGTATTGTGTACTGTAATATTATATTTGTTGTGCTTACACACACACTTTAATCAGTTAGAAACATACTTGATTTAAGTCTAATCAGTCAGTCTAAAGATTTCAACTGACGCCAAGCTTACGTCAATTTTTCCTGCTCACCACGACTCCACAACCAGTTTGTTGTATGCCATTGGCTGAGCTGGAACTTGTGTTTCTGATGCAGCATATTTAATTAATATCTCTTTCATCAGATCAGTAAAATGCAAGTATTATATACTGGCAGAATTGTCGCAATTCTATCTTAAAATCTATTCCATTTATGTTTGCCCACATTAAATTGATTTAACGCTGTTTGTAATTTTCAGCGAAGAGCTCGTTAAAACTGACCCTTTTCAGGTGACTTAAATTAAGATTATAATTTCATCTTCAATAATAAACACTTCATTTTATACTCGTTAGAAAGTAGGTGTTGAGCTCTTTCTTTTGCGACCTATCCCACATAAATTGGTTCAGGAATCATTTAGAAATCTATCCCTGAACACCTTGTCACAAACACAGTTCTTATTAGATTTAACCTGATTTGAGCCGATCTGCTGCGCAGCACACGCGATTGTCTTTGAAGTCTGTTTAACTTGCATAAATTGACAGAGTGGGTGATCATCTGGTCACTTTCACCTGGCGAGTCACAGGCTAGGCCCAGCTCTCTCTCTTTCTCTCTCTTGCCATGTTGCGAGCAGTGCGTGTGTGCGTGTGTGTGTGTGTGTGTTGTCCCAGAGGCTGACATGTCGCTAGGTATCACTGTAAGTACTAGTGTGTAGAATGTGTTGATTTGTAAATTGTATTCTTTGACACAGTACTTACAAGTGTTCATATGAGTTCGTTCAGTTATTGCTTTCTTCAGTTACTGCTTTCACATGTAGTCACAGCTCAGCTATGATTGATCTAAATAATCGCCATGTCGTCATATCCTCATAGCAGTATTCCATTTAATTCTTCTTAACGTTACAGTCAGTGACGTCTCTTGACACTGATAGTTTGAGAATATTCCAGTGGATGACTATTATTTCTCATCTACTGTCACTGATGAAGGTTAGGTTACTTATCCCCCTTCAGTGGAGGAGATTTAAATGTTGAGCACAAGCTTAGTTATGTTGATATTTGGCTTTGATGAAACAATAACTTGTATAGGTTCATTCACTTAATGGTTAAGCCATGACAATTCTTCCAACCATTGTGTGTTGTGCACTGCCAGTATTATATCAAAGCCATTGATTCTATCTTGTTTATTATTCATGTATTTTACATGCTGATGTCAGTTGTACTGCTACAGTGTTTCACTGATACTCAGTACTCTGTGTGTAGTATTCTGTGGAGATTACAAGACAGTGTTGGATTAATATCAGTTATTGGTTAAAACCACCTGATATGTATCAGTCTGTTAATTATAATTTAGTTATCATGCCCTCTTCTATACATCTTACTCCAGTATAGTGCTACATGATAAACTGATTCATACAAGTTGCTTTGACACAGTATAAGCTTTGCCTAATCTATACATGTCAGTGTACTTTCACGAAATCAGCATAGCTTCAATCACTTTTATTGCACAATTTAAATGTATTAGAAATGTCATTTGATGTCAGTGTTTGGTCTTCACACATATGCATTATCTTATCTTATGTTGTTGCTTATCCCAAACTGAGTGATAGTCTTTCCATGTAATACGTATAATGTGCTTTACTATTCACTTGTGTCGACATGTTGTGCGTAAAGACAATAGGAAAACCCATTTGTGACTGGCCTATATATGTTCTTGTTTATCCTTTATTCCAATCAATCATTCAGATTAGTTCTTTTGTACTGCCGTTCCCTTCCCTTTAATATAAATAAACCACTCGGGTTCATAACACAGTTACATATATATATATATATATATATATATATATATATATTTGAAAAAATCCGACACAAGAGAACAGTTAAAACATGCAAAAGAACTTCGTGTGGATAAAACCCTATGTGACATTGCTGTGAAAAAATGTGACACCAAAATTATTGCAGTGACAAGCAGAGACGTAGTAGCAGCTGAGACAAAATACCGTCGGACATGCTGCAGATTATACATTGATGGTGATTCTTTCCAGGGGCAATGTCACGTAGGGTTTTATCCACACGAAGTTCTTTTGCCTGTATTAACTGTTCTCTTGTGTTGGATTTTTTCAAATACTTTGAAAACTTTTCACAAAATATGCATTGTTTTGGAAGAACCCTTGAAGCAGAAGATGGTCCTCGACTTTGCTGCTTTGTCTGTGAAGCTTCCTCACGTGGTTGAACTGGTTCCTCTGTTTTTCTTTTCATGCTATTCAAAGTATGTTTCACAGTGAAGACAGTTCTGCAGTACCTATGGTATTTTATTGTGCGTGTGTGTGT
>NC_134909.1:11298293-11335793 GCF_041734735.1 Babylonia areolata | reverse complement strand
TATGGCCAATCCTCTCTTCTGCTCTTCACACACACCTCGGATGTCCAGCGGGTGTCTCAATGACCCAACCTTTAGCTTCCGTCGTCAGAATTGTGGTATTCTTTGTCAACATTCACCTCTTCAGTATAAGAGCCTTCCGCTTGCAATATTTTGATGGTGGTAATTGGGGTGAAACGCTGTTAACGTCGTCTCTTTCGCCGTTCGTATGGAGAGAGTTAAACGTACATTTCATTCATCATAGAGAGATAGACAGACAGAGACAGAGACAGAGAGAGAGAGAAGATGTGAACTTAGATGATTTCAAATCAGAATAGTTCACGTACTGCTTGCAAAATGAGATACATTTCTGGGTGTGATGGGGGTTTTTTCGTGGCTTTTTCATTCGTTTTTTTATTCCCCCCCCCCCCCCCCCCCTCCCCCCTCCCCCTCCCCTCATCCCCCCTTTTTTTTCAGTGCGGTGGGTTGGATTGGACAGTCGCTTTGGACATGGCAAGGCTGTGAAAATAGACTACGTCTGTGCAAAGTGAACTGTTTGTTTTCGTTTATTTATTTGTAGTCTGCTCATCTAAGATGATGATATTAGACTGAAAATAAATGATATTATTATTTATTATTATTATTTGGATTATTATCATTTCTATCATAATGATGATTGTTACTATTAATTAGAAATTGACATTTCTGTATATTCGAATGAAAGGTACCTCTGAAAATCGATGAAAAATTCCCCAGAGCACAAAACAAAGTGTAGGAACCCCGGTTGAAGTGTCCTGTAAATTCCAAGGGATGGTCGCCGGTACAATGGTTTTCCCCAGAGACACAGCACGACGCATTAGATGTATATTTACAGTAAGCTCCCACCGAGGTCACCGCGCTAACTGAAGATATTGACCCTGAAATCCAGAGTCAAGCTAACACACCGAAAGCAACAATTGTGTGTGTGTGTGTGTGTGTGTGTGTGTGTGTGTGTGTGTGTGTGTGTGTGTGTGTGTGTTTATCGATACTGTAGTCTTATTGGTGTTGTAAATTTACTGAAAGAGAGCTTCACCGCACCATTTAAGACAACAAAAGCTTGTTGTGTGTGTGTGTGTGTGTGTGTGTGTGTGTGTGTGTTGGGGCTCATGTACGTTTATGTGTATTTGACTGCTTTCATATCTGTGAAACTGCATGTTTAGTGCATATCTGTTATGCATGTGTGGGTGTATGTGTGTCTTCATGTTTTACATTTATTTGCTGATTTATTATCATTGTTGTCTTATTTATTTTTTATTTATTTATTTATTATTATTATTATTACTACCTTTTTTATATTATAATTATTATTCATTTATTTACTTACTTACTTACTTATTTATGTACGCTTATCTATTATTTATTCACCTTTTTTTTTCTCTCTCAAAGTCTGACTAAGCGCGTTGGGTTACGCTGCTGGTCAGGCATCTGCTTGGCAGAATCACGAGCAGAATCTTAGTAGAAATAAATTTCTCTTGTTCTTTGTCCTTATCCTTGATATTTCAGTGCATTCTGTTCTGCCATAGCATTGCATTTACACGCATTATCAGTCGACTATATCGTGCTGTCGACAATATATGAGGCATACTAGCTGATGTCACAATAACACCTTGTAATTCAAGCAATGTATGTGGTTCTTGAATTTGGAGACTGATACCATTCTGACCATGAGGAGAACACGGATAAGGACAAAGCTTCCTTTCAAACTTGTTCCATATCATATCTTTTACAAAAGAGCTGAACGGTTTTGATAACTGTGTTGGAGCCACCTGAATAAGATCCACTGAGCTTCCATTGTCAGACAACTTCCAAAAGCAGGCATTATTATTATATTATTATTATTATTGTTGTTGTTGTTGTTACACGTTTGGTGATTTTGGTCCAGCTGCCTTGGAATCACACGTCATAAAATGGCACATGTCTTCTCTGTTCAAGAGCACCAGCCACTTTTTGTACAGGGTTCGTAAAAAGTAGGTAACAACCTCTTCCATCAATGACGACTTTATGTTTAGTCATAACAAATGGAAATGTCAGGTCGCGTTGGTTAAGTTGTTGCGGTGAGTGTTGTTCACGTGTGTGTGTGTGTGTGTGTGTGTGTGTGTGTGTGTGTGTGTGTGTGTGTGTGTGTTTGAGTGCGTGCATGCGTTTGTGATACGTATGCACTCAGGCACGTGCACGCACTCGCACACACATCTACACAAAGGGAGAGAGGAGGGGCGGTCATGCATATACGCTATCAAGCACATACTATATTCACACACACACACACACACACACACACACACACACACACACACACACACACACACACACACACACACACACACACACATTCGCTCACGCACGCACGCAAAAGCAACAAAACAAACAAGTAAATAACACTAAATAATATTCAAACATTTGACCCATTTGCGGGCTTGTGATATGTTAAGTAACGTTACACGTTGGTATTCACACCAGAATTAAGCGTGAATACCATTGGAAACATTATATATATTTATATAACATGAAATCTTGTATTCTGTCGTATTTCGATAAATCTCACTTCTTTCAAGCACATTCTCCTACCTGCTTTAAATGAGTTAATACATTATTGCAACAAAAAATTTATAATGCATAAAAATGCATAAATGCATCAATAAATACATAAATGAAAACAAAGTTCATATTACAAACAATTCTGTGAAGTAAAATGAATTTGAATATCAGAATGAAACTCCGGTAAGACTCACAGTTTCGAAAAAATAGGTGGACGACATGTCTGTCTTAATTGTTGAAATGTGACTGCTTCACCGAAACTGAATCAAAAATGATACAAGTATCATCTATGTTAGAATTATATATACATTTTCCAAAGCGAAAAATATCTTGTTAATAACATGTATTGCTGTTTTCGAAAGTGTTATTCAACATTCAAACATAATTATTTAGTCATTTCTGTCTGATGGTCAGATGAATTATTTTGTTAAAATATAACTGTGAATCATATACAAAATCAAATCTAGTGTCTCATGCATTCAATAGTTCATACACAATATCATGGATTGAAAATAGATATTTGTGTAATATTATATGATAGCAGTCTTCACATGCAAAGATATGGGATATATGGCTGCTTCTTTTACATAAATCACACACACATACAAACACGCACACACTCACACACACACACACACACACACACACACACACACACACACACACACACACACACACACACATTCATATTGTCAGATAGACACGCAAAATGAGACTCATGTGTACCTCCCCATACAAGAGAGAGAGAGAGAGAGAGAGAGAGAGAGAGAGAGAGAGATCTGTATTTTCACCTTTTTCATTCACCGCAAGAATTGTACAACAGAATGTGTGTATGAGCGGCTGTGTGTATGTGTATGCACAACCGTCTCTCTCTCTCTCTCTCTCTCTCTCTCTCTCTCTCGCTTGCTCTCTGTTCGTGCGAGCGAGTGTGCGTGAGTGCATCAGAACTATACATTATGAATGATAGACTTGTATGCTCTAAAACAGTGCCCTGATGCACATGCATGCTCTGAACAATTCATGTCACGTGGAAGGGCGACGAGTCCTGAGTCCATGTTTCACGAGACAGTGAAATCATTTTGGCAATGTCAGAATGGAATCTGATTGTATGGATGATATCACTGTGACGTGATGCTATGATCATACCAACACAAACCTCTCTCTGCACACACACACACACACACACACACACACACACACATTCACATGCACTCCCTTTCCTTTATCCACTGCTTTACTCCTTTCCGTCTAAAAAACACTTATAGTGAATAGACGTGAAATTGAAGATAAAAACACACACATATCTTTCTGTCTATCTATCTATATCTAAATGTGTGTGTGTAAGTGTGTGTGTGTGTGTGT
Source organism: Babylonia areolata (assembly GCF_041734735.1). Taxonomy (NCBI): domain Eukaryota; kingdom Metazoa; phylum Mollusca; class Gastropoda; order Neogastropoda; family Buccinidae; genus Babylonia; species Babylonia areolata. The sequence continues at coordinate 11,331,881 of NC_134909.1, read as the reverse complement.
GTGTGTGTGTGTGTGTGTGTGTGTTACTTTGAATGCTCAATTTATTGTGCGGCCAGCAAACGACATGTGAGTTTACACACACACACACACACACACACACACACACACACACACACACACACGTTTACACCATCTTCATTATTATCATCATCATCATAATGATAATAATAATAATGATAATAGACCCATATAACAGCTTCGAAAAAAAGAGGTGGACGACAATAACAATGATGACAGGCAAACGCTTTCGAAAACAAAGTAGATTGAGGAGAGACATCCGTTTGTTGCCAGCCTAAGTGTGTCACCACCTGCTGATCTTGTCAGCTGTGTCAGAGGTGGCTGTGCCACTGGTCAGGTTGCGGGCAGTGACGATGAGGGTGAGGAGCAGGAAGTGACCGAGGATGACGTGCACGTGCACAGGGCAGCAGCCAGTGCTCATGACCCCTTCACCAACCCCTCCCCCTTCAACCTTTAACCCCCCCCCCCCAATCCCCCAAGCACACACAGTCTGCTACAGCGTCTGTTAAAGCCCTTCTCCACCCCCACCTCAACTTTTTTCCCCAAGTACTCGAAGTTGCTACAGAGTCTGATAAAGACTCTAGCAAACAGATTCCAAGAACACGGCTCCAAGCTCTCACAACTAGGTGGGTTTTTTTTATATTATTATTACTGTCAGTTTTTGTTATATACAATTTTATCAGTGGATTTTTTTCAGACACAGATGGCGAGACAAGAACCAAAGAAACTTTGGGAAGTACAGAGGGAAAGTGTGCAGGAATTTACACTTGGAAAAAAAAAAGTATTGCGTAAAATCGTTGTAAAGCGGAAAGACTGAAACATACATTGACAATTTCTCCCTTGGCCTCAATCCTTCTGGTGTCTCTCTCTACAGGTACCATGCAGCCACCCCAGCACGTCAACCAGTACTTAACAAGCTGTGTGACCATCACCCCTCCACCTGGTCAGGTGATCTTTCTAACAGAAAATACAACCATCATGTCCTGGACGTGGCCTGTTCTTTTCCGAGGTCCGTGTGGACAGGAGGACCACAAAGGCAAAAAGCCATCCAGCCTGCCAATCGTCTTCCCGGACTGGTTTGAGTCTGTTCAAGACATTTCCGAACATCGGAACAGAACAACGCCCATGTCGATGTTGTACACAGATCCCAGTGCCATGCGTTCTGCGTTCCAACTTGTGTTCTCTTTCCAGCGGAACAAACCACAGGTGAACGACTGGAAGTGGAACTGCTCTCAGTCACAATGGCCTGAACTGTACCGACAGTTCCCCTGTGACGGGCGTGATCAGTGTGTGGATGCTGAGGATGAAACTCAGTGTTTCTATTATTCAGAACAGTGCGGACCCGGCAAAGTAATATTGTCTATACATTATTATAGTTGTTGGCCCCCCTCTGTTTTTTGTTTGGTTGGTTGGTTGGTTGGTTGGTTGGTTGTTTCTTCTTCTTCTCTCTCTTTTTTTTTTTTTTTTTTTTTTTTTTTTTTTTTGCATACATGCCTGCCTGTCTTCTCGTATGTCTATATGTCTGCCTGTCTGTCTCCCTCGTTCGTTTTCTCCATGTCTCTATCACTTTGCTTCTCTCTCTTTTTCCCTCTCTCTGTCGCTCTCCGCCCCACTCACCCCCCCCCCCCTCTCTCTCTCTCTCTCTCTCTCTCTCTCTCTCTCTCTCGCTCTCTCTCTCTCTCAGTTTTCGTTGTTCGTTGTTCATCCTGATCTGATTTCTATATCACATACGCTAAGTACATGCTCACACATGAACAAGGTTTTCTCTCCTGTGTGTTTTGCTGGTTTCAGATCGCACTTGATGGGGGTTGTTTTATTTTCAAAAAAGTGTCGGCGGGAAAAGTATCAAGTGAATTGAAACAGGTTTGCAAGAGACTCGGCAGTTCGTTGGCCAGTTTTGATTCTACCCAACAGTGGCACAACACAATTTCAACACTAGTAGAAATCTTTACAGCTCAAGACCATTTTTGGATTGATATGCACTCCTTTCGGCAAGCCATAAAGACCTCAGAAGATGTCTACTTGAAGAACATGTGAGGTTTGGTAAATTGTAGTGTCCTCTTTGTTTTCAAGCAGAACCAAGTCATTCACAATATATCTTACACTGATGCAGCGCACAGGCTGACTGACTGACGACACGTATGAACAATAGTCCGGATCATCATCGGCGTTAACGTCTGCTTCAATTCAAAATTATGACGAATTACAAGACTCCTCATGACCCTAACATTCCATATCACCACAACTTTAGGATCTCGAGATGCTTGGAAATGTGGATGAAAATTCCTTGTCCATGGTCACCAAGCTGTCTAACTCCCACACTGTGAACTGTCATTAGTCTTTGCAGTTGCAGCAGTTAAAGAGGCCTCTGTTTCGCAGAGCAGCTGATTCACAATGTAAAGCTTGAACAACGATTTTCATCGTTGATCAATACATTCTACTTGTTCGTGTCTGCTACTCAAACATGATGATAAGTAAAAGGATAATTGTATGAGAAAGAGCAACACATATATGACATATTGCATGACTACGTGATGTGTATTTTTGCAGGATATATTACTGATCAATGTACTATAATATATTTTTTTTGGTTGGTTGCATGCCTCAAAAGACAAACAAACCAACACAAAAAAACAACAAAAAAACAAGAGATAAGCCAATGAATAACTACATATCTACAAAACTAGATACAAATGTATATAAAAGTACATAAATAGATAAATATGTGCATAAGTAACTAAGGAAATGAATAAACAAATAGATGAATAAATAGGTAATCGTAGCAGACTAAACTGAACTACACCAAACTCAGCTCAACCTAACCAAGATTATATACTGAAAAGAAAATAACGGCGATGAATCACCAATGACGATGATAAAGACTTGTCCTCAATGATGGTGATCATCATCACGATCATGATGATCAGGTTGATGATGATTATGGTGTTGGCGATCTTTTTTTCTTTGTAATGCTGTTGTTCTTCTTGTTCTTTTTGTTCATTGTCTTTGTAGCTGTTGGTTTAGCTTTTTATACGCAGTACATACTGCTGTTGTTTATTTTTACTTACAGGTATATGAACACGTGGCAGTGGGGTGGTGGTGCAGTTGTCTACAATTTTCATTGGTCGTTCATTCAGAGATGCAACGAGGCACTGATTAGCATTCATTCACGCAGTCTCCAAAACGAACGGCCCAGCGTCGTCACGTGTACTTGCAATAATGCCATGACGGTAAAAAAAAAAAAACCCAATAAAGTATATGAATGTATAAATAAATGAATAAATGAATGAATGAATGAACATATATCAATGTGCATGCATGCATTTGTGTGTGTTTGTGTGAGGGGAGGAGGGGAGCGCAGGGGGTAGGGGGTGGAGGGGGAAGGGGTTGGTTATACTAGAGGTGGATGGGTCGTTGTGTGTGTGCATATGTGCATGGACGTATTTTGGATGTTCGTGTGGGTGCATGCACGTTTGTGTGCAAGTGACATTGGAACCATTGATAAATCAACTTTTGCTTGTTTCTTTTCTTTTTTCATTTTCGTTCTCTTGCAGACTTCTCTCACGTTCACAAGCATTCTGTGCAGAGCAACAACACAGTCAGGCAATATGCCTCAGGACAAAATCAAAACTGTCAATACACGGCTCGACATCACAGTTTCACCAGTGCCGTTAGTGACCTGTCGAGCGATGCACGTGACACACGCTGCACTGGCCTGTGACCCTGACAGTCTGTGCACAGAGAGACTGGATCGAAGAGGTGCATCACGAACTGCCATGTGCAAAGCTGATGAAACGACGTCACAAGGCGCTCCTTACTTCAGGTGTGAGCTGACCGGGGAGTACGTGCCATACAGTGTGGTGTGTGACTGGCGTCAGGACTGTGGTGATGGCAGCGATGAAACGTTTTGTCAGTTCCCGCCTTGTGGGAAGGAGGCCTATCACTGCGGCCAGGGACAGGTTTCTGTCTGTATGTTTGTGTATCTGTGTTTGTGTCTGTAGTTGTGGCAGAGTTGGTCAATCTGTTTTGTATGTTTGTTTATCTGAGTATTTGTTTATACTGAATGGTGGAATCTCTTACTTTAAACTGGGACTCTTATCAGGGTTATGTATCTGATTGATTTTGTCTCGCTTTCGTTCCCCCATAAGCCTTTGAGTGGAGGGAGGAAGGGAGGGAGGGAGGGATGGTAGGATAGTACAACATAATGGCTTGCTTTTACTTTGTTAAACGGATGTTCATGTTTCCTTTTTTCCATGCATCATTCCATCAAATGACTTTTTCCAGTGTATAAGTATCAAACAAGTTTGTGATGGATTACTGAACTGTAAGACAGAACGTGATGAAAAGTACTGTGAATCAGAACAATTTGATGAGAGGTACTGTAATTTACAACCAGTCAAAACAGTTTTCAATGTGACAAACCCACCTGCCATTGTCAGATTTGACAGACCTGGAAGTTTCTCTTTAATCCCACTTCCTGGAAATACAACACAATGTCCAGACACTCACTACCAGTGCCCTGGAAACGGTTACTGTCTGCCTATCTACACCAGATGTAATGGCGTGAGTGATTGCATTGGTTATGAGGACGAAGCTGGGTGTGATGAATTCACGTGTGAAGGGTTGTTCCGATGTCGTGGGAAGGATAGAGACATATGTCTCCATGTACAACATCTCTGTGATGACTTGCCTCAATGTCCACAGCAGGATGATGAACTGATGTGTGAGTTGTCTTCCTCTTGTCCTGATCAGTGTGTCTGTTATGGATCGTCGTTTACTGACCGTGTTGTCTTTAAACCTGACACTTTCCCCAGGTTACGTTACTTGGAAGGCAGGGGCAGTGGACTTACTATGGACACAATTGCAAATCAGAGCATGTTGATTTATCTTGGTGCTGGAGCATGTGGCTGGAGAAACATGAGTGACATGCATCTTCCTAATCTTCATGTATTAGATATCAGTGACAACTCAATAAACTATCTAAATTTTTATCACTTTTCAAACTTAGGCAGTCTTAAAGAACTAGATCTCTCTGGTAACCCATTGTCTTCTGGAGTTTTTGGTTATGACATACGTCATAGATTGAATTCACTGATCATGTTGAATGTGTCCCGAGTTTCTTATAACTTTCCGGACTTAGATGCTTTCTCAGATGCCATGCCCCAAGTTGAAATTATTGACTTTTCCCATGGCAGACTGAGATCCCTCCAAGGAACAGGATTGTTTAGAAACCTAAAGATTCTGGATCTGAAAGGTTGCCCTGTGTCTGATTTCAACCCCACATTTTTGAAAGAAATACATGAGCTCGAGCAGTTGTTTGCTGACAACTTCAAGCTTTGCTGTCCTGTTGTGCTACCTGACAGTTTTGTAGGAAAATGCATTGTGCCAGAAGACGAGATCTCCTCTTGTGATAATCTGCTTAAATCCGTCTCTTACCTAGCTGCTATTGTGATCTTCATTATAACTACTATTTTTGGAAACCTTTGCAGCTTTTTATACCGTATCTGGTCCTCGTCAAAATGCAAATTGGGTTATACTGTGTTTGTGATTCATCTGTCCTTGTCTGACTTTTTCATGGGAGTTTACTTGTTGATAATTGGACTCGCTGACCGTGTATATGCTGGTGTCTACCTGTGGAACGAATCGTACTGGAAAGGAAGTACAGCATGCACAAGTTCTGGATTCATTTCCCTGTTGTCTTGTGAAGTATCATCGATTCTTATTGGTCTGATCACCCTAGATCGCTTTCTAGTGATGCGCTTTCCTTTTAGTCGGCTTCGTTTTGGAACAACATCAGCTCACGTGGCCTGCGCTGTCAGCTGGGGACTAGGGATGATCCTCGCCTCAATCCCTCTGCTCCCTGTGACGTCCCACTGGGAATTCTACAGCCAGACAGGTATCTGCATTCCTCTTCCTGTCACTAGAAATGACTTTCCAGGTCGTCATTACGCTTTTAGCATTATGATTGTATTCAACATGGTGATATTCCTGTGCATTGCTGCAGGCCAGGCTCTTATCTACTTGTCAGTCAAAGCCAATACTATGCCAGGTAATCACTCGAACCGCAAGGAAAACGTTGCTATCAAAGACAAATCCAGATCTAAGGAGGCCACCATTGCTCGTCGTCTTCTGGTTATAGCCATGTCAGACTTTCTGTGCTGGTTCCCCATCGGTGTCTGTGGACTCTTGGCAAAGTTGGACGTTCCTGTTCCAGGAGAGATCAACACAGCAATGGCTGTTTTTGTGCTGCCATTCAACTCAGCCCTCAACCCTTTCCTTTACACATACACTGTAGTGCAAGAGAAACGGCGCAAGGAGAAAGAAGCCAAACTGCAAAAAACAATTGCAGTGCTTGTCAAAACAGAAATAGCTTCTCTTAATCACTGAGCATGTTAAGACATGTAATAGTTTTGATCATGAATTTGATTGATATGCTGTTAATTCTGATTTAACTGTTGAATATTAAGTTTTTAAAATGATATTCATAATAAAGATAATGATAATGACAACAATAGAACGAGAACAATATAACTGGAGTTAAACAATGGTCCTGCAAAGTGAAGAGTAAAACTCTGTTTGAGATTAGAATGTTTCCATGCATTACCGTATGTCTATAGGTGTAGGGCTAGATATCTGATGGGTCTCCTCTACTGTAGACAGCACTGTTTTAGCAGACACTCTTACCTGTATATACATGTCTTGACAAAATTGCATTTCATTAGCTTTGAAACAAGCAAACATTACACTATTTTATCCATCTGGAAACAAAACTGATCCATTGAATCACAGACCTATTTTGATTCTACCTGTTCAATCACAACTACTTGGGCAACACACCAATAAATGTCTTCTTTCACATTTAGAAAATACATCCTCATACATCGAATTCAATCTGGATTGAAAATTCAAATCACACGGCACTTACACAATTAAGAGACAAATGGCATATATATATATATATATATATATATATATATATATATATATATATATATATATAATATTTGTATTTCTCTTTTTTGTCACAACAGATTTCTCTGTGTGAAATTCGGGCTGCTCTCCCCAAGGTGAGTGCGTCGCTACACTGAGAGCGCCATCCATGTTTTTGTATTTTTTCCTGTGTGCAGTTTTATTTCTTTTTCCTATCGAAGTTGATTTTTCTACCGAAGTTTGCCAGGGACAATCCTTTTGTTGCTGTGGGTTCTTTTACGTGCGCTAAGTGCATGCTGCACACGGGACCTCGGTTTATCGTCTCATCCAAATGACTTAGCGTCCACACTACCACCGAAGGTCTAGTGAAGGGGGAGAAAATATTGGTGACTGAGCCGTGATTCGAACCAACGCGCTTCCTAGGCGGACGCGTTACCTCTAGGCCATCACTCAAATCAATATATATATATATGAAGAAACAGGAGTTGTTTTATAGATTTCACACCAATGAAATTGCTCGCAGCAGAAAAAGGTCACGTGTTCATTATTCATCGTCACCGCTTGCCTCGTGTTGTTTTCCAATGGATGGAAAACAACTAATACAGAGGACAGACTGTAGCACATCTTCGCGGTTTCAGAACTGTAGATCCCAAAACACCCTCACCAGACACCTGAATGAGTTATTCTCTGCAGTCGTATTACCAAACCCGACGGTGGATCGCTGGCTTCAAAGCAAACGACTATCGGACTTGGTCATGCGACTGAGATACATGTCACGACGGGCGCAATAGCCGAGCGGTTAAAGCGTTGGACTTTCAATCTGAGGGTCACGGGTTCGAATCTTGGTGACGGCGCCTGGTGGGTAAAGGGTGGAGATTTTTCCGATCTCCCAGGTCAACGTATGTGCAGACCTCCTAGTACCTGAACCCCCTTCGTGTGTATACGCACGCAGGTCAACAAAATCATACACGTAAAATGTTACATGTCTGCCTGAGTATGCATGTGTGCATGCCTGAAATCTGATTGAATGATACAGGAAACGAATGATGAGCGCCCAATGGCAGCCGTCAGTCGGCTCTGTCCAGGTAGGCAACCTGTTGTGCAAATGACACCGTTTTTGTAAAGCGCTTAGCTCACTCAGTACGGCCAGTCCTCTCTTCTCCTCTACACAGACCCCTCGGATGTCCAGTGGGTGTCTGAATGACCCAACCTTTAGCTTCCGTCGTCAGAATTGTGGTATTCTTTGTCAACATTCACCTCTTCAGTATAAGAGCCTTCCGCTTGCAATATTTTGATGATGGTAATTGGGGTGAAACGCTGTTAACGTCATCTCTTTCGCCGTTCGTATGGAGAGAGTTAGAGCTTGGTCTCCAACCGAAGATAGGCGTATATAAGTAACCGTATCATTCATTCATTCACTCCCAGTGCGCATCTCTCCCGACCACCGCCCCCCTCCCCATCACCACCCCCAAATGAATAGATATTTAAAACCACAAAAAAAGAAAGAAACACACACAAAAAACCAGCCCGATGTCTGCTAGGACGTACGATCCTATCCACTGATTTCCATACTTGCCACTCCCAGTTTGGTGGATCAGGTAGAGCAGGGTCTTTTATCAAACACATTCCCACACATGTCCAAACATCCGATACCAAAGTATGTAGGAAATACAGGTAAATGTTTAAGACGTTTCGAGCCCCCGCTGTGCAGTAGTTTAATGTACAGAAATGATCTCATACCATAGTGCTCCACAGCTGTGCAGTAGTTTAATGTACAGAAATGATCTCATACCATAGTGCTCCACAGCTGTGCAGTAGTTTAATGTACAGAAATGATCTCATACCATAGTGCTCCACAGCTGTGCAGTAGTTTAATGTACAGAAATGATTTCATACCATATGTTCCACAGCTGTGCAGTAGTTGAATGTACAGAAATGATCTCATACCATAGTGCTCCACAGCTGTGCAGTAGTTTTATGTACAGAAATGATTTCATACCATATGTTCCACAGCTGTGCAGTAGTTGAATGTACAGAAATGATTTCATACCATATGTTCCACAGCTGTGCAGTAGTTGAATGTACAGAAATGATCTCATACCATAGTGCTCCACAGCTCCTTGGCGACAGTTATGTGCACTCAGGATACAGCTGGAACAATTACGTGTTCATTGAAAGCAGTTTGTATGAGCATCCTTTGAGTAGTCCAATGGAGCATGAAATGATTATCATCTTTATTTCCTGGGTGCATGGCTTTACGTTCTTCCTCACGTGTGTTCACACACACACACACACACACACACACACACACAAACCACCACCACCACCACCACTCATGCACGACTACGGGCACGAATATGTCCACTGAGTGATGTATGTAATTACACATCGTTATTTTACACGGGCATTCAGGCTATTCAGTCCCAGAGTAGAGTGAATTCTGAGTTTGCCTCTCACTGCCGAGTCTGTATCTCAAGGTGTAGTCAGAGACTTTTAGCGATGCTCTGAAGTGTGTTGTCTGAATGGTTGTAGCATTTGATGTCTAGGTTGCACATGCTCTGTATGATGCGACATAATATGTAGAAGCATGATTTGAGCGTGCATTCTGCTGGGACTGCACAACATGAGTACAGGCGAGAATCGCAGTAGAGGTCGTAAATGATAATATTGCTTTAAAAAAAAAAAAATGTCGTGGATCTTAAAAGCTTGAAAGTTTCCCTTATGATTCCAATCAGGTCGTCTCTGCTGATCATGCATATGTTGCTGAAACAGTAGAAGGCAACCTGCATTGTTATCTAGAGATGTGAAGAGACCAGTATGTGACAGGAATGAGCTGGGTGAATGCTGTGCTCTCTCCCTCAGCTGAGGCGTCTCAGGAATTGTTTTTGCAATTTTGTTTTGCAGTGGACAATTAGCTGAAGCTCTGTAACCCATTATGTGAATGGTTTTATGACAGGCGTTCGGATAATCACAAAGGACTGCAATCATTTGCTGTTTTTAAGGATGACCTGAATTTAAATGTTTGTAGTTATAGACATCAATGGAGTTAGAAAACAGATGTGTCTGGAAATACGAGGAAGTGAGAGAGAGACAGAGAGAGACAGAGAGAGACCGGCATTGGGGAAGGAGGGAAGGCAGGTGGGTGAGCATACGAAATGAGCGCAAACGACATAATAAAATCTCCAAAGCGATGAATATTCAACTGTCATTTTCTATCAGTGTGTGTGTTACAGTGTCTGGTACTCGTCATACTTCAGCAGTGGAAGGAACATCAATGGTGCCTACACTTTTTTTTCAGAGTTCGTATTTTCTGTTGTCTGGTCAGCGATTCAAAGAAGCAAATTCTGTTTTGACATGTGCAGCAATATTCCTTAGTAGTCTGCTTTCTTTCTCTTTACGACGTTTTTCTTGAACAATGGTGTATGTGTAAAGGAACGGGTTTAGGGCAGAGTTGAATGGTAGAACAAATACAGCCATCGCTGTGTTGATCTCTCCGGGAACAGGAACATCCAGCTTTGCCAGGAGTCCACAGACGCCAATGGGGAACCAGCACAGAAAGTCTGAAATCGCTATAACCAGAAGACGACGAGCAATGATGGCTTCTTTCGATCTGTTTTTGTCTTTGAATGCTTCAGTTCCCTTTCTATTCGTAGCGTCACCTTGCATAGAATTGGCTCTTACTGCCCAGTAGATAAGAGCCTGGCCCACAGCAATGCAAACAAATATGACCATGTTGAATACAATCATAATGCTGAAAGAGTAATGGCGACCAGGAAATTCAGTTCTAGTGACAGGCAGAGGAATGCAGATGCCTGTTTGGCTGTAGAATTTCCAGTGGGACGTTACAGGGAATAGAGGGATTGAGGCCAGGATCACCCCTAGTCCCCAGCTGACCATGCAGCCCACGTGAGCTGACACTGTCCCAAAACGTAGACGACTGAAAGGAAAACGCATCACAAGAAAGCGGTCCAAGGTGATGAGACCAATGAGAATCGATGATACTTCACAAGACAACAGGGAAATTAATCCAGATATTGTGCACGCTGTACTTTCTTTCCAGTGCAATTCATTCCAAAGGTAACTGCCAGCGTATAAACGGTCAGCCATTCCAATTATCAGCAAATAAATTCCCATGAAAAAATCAGCCATACACAGATGAATAACAAAGACAGAATAACCCACTTTACATTTTGAGGAGAAGGACCACATACGATATACAAAGCTACAAAGGTTCCCAAGCAAAGTTGCCATGATAAAGAGTATGACTGCAACTCGGTAAGAGCCAAATTTAAGAAGATTATCACAAGAGGAGATTTCATCCTCCGACGCAGTGCATATTCCCATAAAACTATCAGGTAGCACAGCAGGACAGCAAAGTTTGAAATTGTCAGCATGCAACTGCTGCAGCTCATCCATGTCTTTCAGAAATGTGGGACTAAAATCAGATATAGGACAACCTTGCAAATATAAGGTATTAAGGTTCCTGAACAGTCCTTTTCCTTGCAGGAAGCTCAGTCTGCTGTGGGAAAAGTCTATAACTTCAAGCCGAGGCATGATGTCTGAGACAGCATGCAAGTTGGAAAAGTCGAATGGAACTCGAGAAAGATTCAGCAGTAGCAGCGATGTCAGTCTGTGACGTATGTCATAACCAGAAACTCCAGTGGTCATCGGGTTACCAGAGAGATCTAGGTTTTTAAGATTACATAATTCTGAAAAGTGAATAAAATTGATATAGCTGATTAAGTTATCGCTGACATCTAATTCATGAAGATTAGTCAGATGTATGTCACTCATGTTTCTCCATCCACATGCTCCAGCACCAAGATAAATCAGCATGATCTGATTTTCTATCATATCCATGGTCAGTCCACTGCCCCTGCCTTCCAAGTAACGTAACCTGGGGAAAGTGTCAGGTTTAAAGACAACACGGTCAGTAAAGGACGATCCATAACAGACACACTGATCAGGACAAGAGTCAGACACCCCACACATCAGTTCATCGTCTTGCTGTGGACAATGAGGCCAGCCGTCACAGAGATGTTGTACAAGGAGGCATATATCTCTATCCTTTCCACGACAGCGGTACAATCCTTCACACGTGAATTCATCACACCCAGCTTCATCCTCATGTCCAATGCAGTCACTCACGCCATTACACCTGGTGTAGATAGGCAGACAGTAACCATTTCCGGGGCACTGATAGTGAGAGTCTGGACATTGTGTTGTATTTCCAGGAAGTGGGATTAAAGAGAAACTGCCAGTTCTGTCAAAATTGACGACCGCAGGTGGATTTGTTACATTGAAAGCAATAGTCACTGTCGGGGTGGTCCGTGAATCACAGAACTTCTCGTCCCGTCCCGTCACACAGTTGATCAAGCTATCACAAACTTGTTTGACACTTATGCACTGAAAATAGTAATAAGACACAAGTTAATGACAACATTAGAAAATGAAAACAGATATGGGATGGAATGGCTTGATTACTCATGTCTTTAACAGACATTTTTGTTTGGAAATAAGCTCGTAATGACCATTGCATTTGTGGTGGTAGTTGTATTTTTTTCTGCTTTCTTCCCTTTCTTCTTCCTTTTCCCCTTTCTTCACATTTCAACCACCTTTCGTGGGCACACTTGAGAACACACTCATCAATATACACGAACAAAGAAAGCAAATACAATGTCAAGACCAGTGCTTCATACGTGGTCTTTTTTCTTTCTTTTTTTTAATTCTGCATCAAAGATAAAATATTTAGCCAATAAGATAATACAGTCAAATGTTCCATCTGTTTTTGTGCTATCATCATTTCCAAATAATACCAATTCTACATTCAGTTTTACATTTGAGCAGTTTTTGCACTTGTCCTTCAAAACGTTCACTATGTCCCTCAAACACAGCTGAGAAAATGTACAGTGCCATAAGTAGTGTCGAATTGTGTCTTTCTCACTTTTACAGAAGTTGAATATGTAACTATTCTTATGCCCGTTTTTAAGGATTTTATTTGTAACCAATATACCATGACATACTCTGATTCGGATCCATTTTAGTCTCACTGCCATTACGTTTATCACTTGTTTCATAGTGGTATACCAATTTACTGCAATATTTAGTTTTAAGAAAGAAATGCAGTTTGTATACAGTTTGTCTCATTCATTTTTACCCACCCTCCATGTCAAATCTGTGTGTATATCTCTGTCTGTCTCTATCATTTGTATGCCACCCTCTGTATGTGTCTCAGTCAGTCTGTCTGTCTGTCAGGCATGGAACATTCCATACATGATCCATTCAAAATGTACAGGTAAAACAGACAGAGATATAGAGACAGAAATTTAGACAAAGAATCAGAGAGAGAGAGACAGACAGACAGACAGACAGACAGAGACAGATAGACAGAGAGAGACAAAGACAGACAGACAGACATAGAGAAAGAGGCAGAGACAAATAAAAAAACAGGCAGACAGACAGACAGAAAGACACAGACAAACATATGGACATATGGACACATGGGCAGAAACCTGTCCCTGGCCGCAGGGATAGGTGTTATTCCCACAAGGAGGGAACTGACAAAACGTTTCATCGCTGCCATCACCACAGTCCTGACGCCAGTCACACACCACACTGTATGGCACGTACTCCCCGGTCAGCTCACACCTGAAGTAAGGAGCGCCTTGTGACGTCGATTCATCAGCTTTGCACATGGCAGTTTGTGATGCACCTCTTCGATCCAGCTTTTCAGTGCACAGACTGTCAGGGTCACAGGCCAGCGCAGCGTGTGTCACGTGCATCGCTCGACAGGTCACGAGGGGCACTGGCGGTGACGCGAAATCCTGCAGAGAATTGATAGTTCTAATTTTGTCGTGGTGCTTATCGTTTGACGATGTAGCCATTCTGCATAGTAGGGCACTAGCAAACTGTCGATGTGTCTGAAAATAAAGGTAACTGATGTCAGCTTCACACGCATATACATGCACATACAAATACACACACACACACACACACACACGCATGCACACACACACATGCACGTGGAATCACGAATGCAAATACACAATTATGTGCACGCACGCGCACACACACTAGCATACACACTTGTCTGACAGTGTCTGTCTGTCAGTCTCATAACTCTCTCTCTCTCCCACTCTCTCTTGCACTAAGTATCTATATCTATGTCTCATCTTTTTTTAGAATCTTGCCTTCTGTTTAATTGTTTGTCTGATTGTATACGTGTATATATATATATATATAGAGAGAGAGAGAGAGAGAGAGAGAGAGATAACTACACTTCAACACAACGTGACACATCGCTACACTACACAACACAAAGCAATGCAACCCAAACCAACTCAACACATCACAGCACCACACAACTAAATTTGAATAGTATGGTATTTTTGACTCACTTGTGTAAGCAAAGTGAGTCTATGTTTTAACCCGGTGTTCGGTTGTCTGTGTGTGTCTGTGTGTCCGTGGTAAACTTTAATATTGCCTTTTTCTCAGCAAGTACTTTGTTAGTTGACGCCAAATTAGGCATAAAAATAGGAAAAATTCAGTTCTTTCCAGTCATCTTGTTTAAAACAATATTGCATCTCTGGGATGGGCACAAAAAATTTTTTTAAAAAGAAGCCAAATTATATGCAAACTGCATTTACTGGGGGGTTTTTTGTTTGTTTGTTTGTTTGTTTTTTTGTTTGTTTTTTTTATTCTGTAAACTTGGCACTTTGATATGATATTCTGACACAACAACAAGAGCAGTCATTTTTATCATTTTTTTGTTCAAACAGGAATTTCTTTTGCTAAGCATAGAAGTTATATTTATTTTGCAAACGTTTTGGTGCAGATAGTAAAGAAGGGAAATTAATCTGTAATTAATGCTAGGGGACTTAATTTGCTTTAAACTGATCTTTCTCATCTTAAACATTACATTTTGAAATTATACTCAATACATAAAAAGCTTGTGTATTTTACTCTCAGTGTACAGGGCTTTTCACTATGTCCATTCGCCCAAGTGGTCTTTTTCTGAAAATACTAAAATCAATAGATCTATTGGCTGAGCCCTGAAGGTCATGGGCAAAAATCAATTGCGTACACATATTTATACATATTCAAAGCGCGTGCTCATATTCTTCGCGAACGCGAACGACGCCATTTTGTTTCAAGTCGTTGACCTGCCCATTCAATCCTATATTCAATGGACAATACACGATAACATGTGATGGAAAGTTGTAGAAGGAGACCATTAAATATTTTTTCAGAGAAATATTTGTGAACGCCCCATCACTTACTGAATTATGCCTCAAACTGCCATAAAGATATCCATAGAATCAGTCGGAATTCACAGTTTAAAATAATAAACCACGAGAGTTAATACCCTTGAATTGATGAAACGCAAAAATTTCCAGTCTTGATTTTTCTCAAAATGAAGTCCGAAGTTCACTTCATACGACGTTTAGAAGTACTTGTACTTGGCTCTACATGTTATTAGTTTAACAAAATACTCAATTTTCATATCAACTTTAAAACTATAAAACTAGAATGAACATCAAAGAGAAATTGAATGACCGTGTCAACCGGGTGTAACTAAACTTTGTACATCTATCTAGATCCAGAGAAAACGGCTAAATGTTGCAGTGTGATTGCGGCGATAGCCACGTCTCCTTTACCGCAGACTGAAAAATAATTTTTAATTGTCCGTAAAGAATTTTTGAATGCCCAAGATACACCAGAATAATATGATTTGAATAGCGTTCTCACTATACCGCAATCGATTTATCGCCCTTTAAAAAAAAGCATGTTTCAATATTATATTTTCGAACGTCAGTTAATGAGCCACGATAGTGTAATGGATAAGACAGTTTCTTTTCACCCGAACACGCGAGGTTCGAATCTGCCGTTAGGTTTTGTTTTGTTTTTGTTTTTTTGTTTTTTGTTTTTTCTTTTTTCTTTTTCTTTGAACCCGAAGCTTTATAATAATAAATACAGAACACATTTTAACGATTAGATTTTTTTTTAAGTGTATCACAAGTGAGTCTTGAAGGCCTTGCCTCTCTTGTTTTACATGAACTTTTCTTTTTAATTCATAGCATAAACTTCACCGTCTTTTCGCCGATGCACGTCTCTGTGTAGAAGTCAGGCCATCTGAATGCCAGGCTCCATTTACCAAAATATATGCGACCGTGGTTGCATTCTTGCTCGAATGATTGGTGGAAATTGTAGACTATTGAGCCATCTCCCCACTGCCAGGTGTGCATATACCTGTAAAGACCAACATATGCTCTTGGTGATAACATTCATGACAACAGCAAAAAACAAAAACAAAAAAACAGCATAAACAATGATTAAAAAAAGCGAAAAAAATCATTACCATAACCATCACCATCATAACTACCACCAACACCACTGCCACAACCGCCACCACTATCATCATGATCACCATCACCACCACCACCACCATCATCACCACCACCACCACCACCACCATCATCACCACCACCATCACCACCATCACCACCACCATCACCATCATCACTACCACCATCTGACATGTCCTCACAGCTCAAGCAAAAGTTTTTCCATATGATCTTTGACACACACACATTACTGCAAGAAGATTGGAAACGAGTAGTGACAGTCCCAATCTGGAGGAAGAAAGGCAGTAAGACTGCAGCATTCAGAGGAGATAGTGGGGGTGGGGGTGGGGGTTGGGGGGACGTCGCTTCATAGCCATTGTTTTTCAAAGATGAAGACCAAAGTCTTGGGACAAGACACAAAGTACAGAGGGGAATGTTCACTCAATGAAAGACAAAAGATATCAGAAAGGGATAGGGTACACAGACGCCATCATTCTAAGACCAGTCTGTGAGTAGACCACTGAACGTATCACAAAGCTTGGCACCATCATTGCAGAGCCTTTCAAATGTCATCAGAGACATACCGTGACAAGTGTCAGAACTCTGCACTGTCATATGGCAGCTGATGGACAATATCAAAGCCGTTCACGCCAACAACATGAGTGCTGTACACACACACAAGAAGGGCTCAGGGGGTGAATCAAGGTGCAGTCTGAGTGAGGCAGGAATGCACACTGCCACCACTCCTCTCAAAACCAGGACGGACTGGGACACAATCAACTTAAACGACAGGCACTTCTAAACGCCGTAGTCTTTGGAGTTGAATCTCTTACAGACTCCAGTTATCATTTCGCACCTTGATAAAAAAAAATAAAAATAAATAAATAAATAAATAAAAAGAAAAATTGTAAAAGAGTTCATCCTTATGTCTGACTTGATTTATTCTTTCATAAGAATTTCGAGTTTTTGATCCATTTTTCCCTCGACAGTGTGCGAGATTTAAAAAAATTAATAAAAAAATAAAATTAAAAAAATCAGCGAGAATTTTATGTTCTTCGACTTCTCCACTGTGTCCGGGTTGATGTGGATTAAACTGTCAGCCAGTCATAATATGGCTTAGTTTGTGGTTGTCGGTTGTTTTACTTTTTGTTGTTTTTTTTCTGTGTACCCTGATAGCTCGGGGGTTAGCTTTTGCCTGTTTGCTTTAAATCTGAAGCCTGAAAGCTTCTGATTGGATTTTTTTTAAACACATACAGCAATGACCAAACTTGATTCAAAACATTTCCAGCAAGGTATAACATACTGATGCACAGTTTGATCACTGCTGATTTTTCTTCTTCTTCTTCTTCTTCTTCGCGGGTTGCGACTCCCACGTTCACTCGCATTGTACACGAGTTAGCTTTTACGTGTATGACCGTTTTTACCCCGCCATATGGGAAGCCATACTCCGTTTTCGTGGTTGTGCATGCTGGATATGTTCTTGTTTCCATAACCCACCGAATGCTGACATGGATGACAGAATCTTGAACACGCGTATTTGATCTTCTGCTTGTATACACACACAAAGGAGGTTCAGACACACTGCTGATGATATCAGTTCATTTTCTGATCAAATTCCACTGTGCCCGTTCACTCGACGACAACTGAAGGGTTACGGAAGAATGCTTAAGAAATAACCTTAAAATGTCTCTTCTTGTACTGTGGTTCACTCAAGATGGAGAGAACGGTTCTCAAATAAACGTTATCAGAACTTACATGTTCTTTGCGTAGACATCTTCAGATGTCTTCAGGGTTTGCCGAATAGCATAGATATCAATCCACGCGTATTCCCCTTCATAACCGAGGTCTGCAAGAGTTGCAATGATTCTTCCCCACTGCTTGGAAGAATCAAAACTGGCCAGCAAACTGCTTCGTTCCTTGCACAGCTGTTTAGCTCGACTTACATCTGTTCCCCAAGAGACCACTTTCGTGAAAATGAAGCAACTCCCGTCAACTGCAATCTGCAACAGAGAGCAAAACAGGGCAAGTTCCTGTCATTACAATGACTGTGATGACTGTGTCAGAGGGGGTGGGTGGCTTAATGGCACATTGACCAGCTAAAAAAAGGATTGTTTTTGGTTCGATGTCCAATATACCTTCCATGGCGGGCTGACTGCTAGACCTTTGCATGAAACTATAAACTCGAGTCTCGTTAGAAGCATATGAAGCATGCGAATAGTGCATGTAAACAACGGTTTACAGGGAAGAAGAAAAAAATTCAGACCCCCTTTGTTTGATGTTGGTAGTATAAAAAATACATATTCAGATGTAGACAAGAAAAGGTACGTGAAGAGCAGCCATAGTCCACGATGTTAAATATGTTGTGATTGAAGTAATACACAACACATTGCAACGCAGTAAAAAGCAATAACTGCCATGCACCTTAATCATGCGGAATATTCATAACATTGTATGTTGTAGCATACGAGTATTCTAGTCCCAAGACAGAAGCAACGAGTTTGGCAACACAAAAGTAGTAGTAGTAATAGCGGTAGTAGTGGTAGTAGTAGCTGCAGCAGCAGTCATAGTAGCGGTAGTAGTAGCAGTAGTAGCAGCAGTCATAGTAGCAGCAGCAGCAGCAGCAGCAGTAGTAGTAGTAGTAGTTCATTCATTCATTCATTTTTATTACTATGATTAGAACGATTGTTATAACTGTCATTGTTCTTTCTCCATCTATGCCAGGTCAGGGGCATAGCCCATGCTACTGGTACCATGTAACCCAGTACTACCTGCCGCATGTGAAGTATCCCAACGACGGACCAGGCGGAGGAGAAAACCTTTCCCAACGGCTGTGAAGGCGGAAGAGAATGACCAAATGGCCGGTGGAGCTTTTATCCTTGGCTAGAAGTCCTCCTAGGAGACGGAACTCCAAAGAAAAAACCTGCACCTGCTGAGGCCGTTCTACACGTGGCAGTATCTGCACCTGTGGGACTCTGAGCGTCGGTAGGCTAGAGGGTAGGGAAGGGACTGCACAACTCCTCTTCACGAAAAAAAATCACCTGTGCTGGTCAGGCAACCAGGCTAATGTCGGAACGACGAGCTAACGTTTAACACCCAGCTTTCCCAAGCCCTGCAGCGATGGAGAAGTGGTAACGGGGACAGGCAGAGGATGCTGCTGGCAGTTCCTAGTCACGACTCTGCACGCAGGCGGCTGTGGGGTGATGGTCGTCCGCTGTAGACTGGGGCAGATGCGGCGCCCGTATCCTCCCACAGCGTTAGAGCAGCCCTTTTTAGGGACAACACTGCTCTCCCCACACGGGGAAGAGGAGATAAAAGGATCCCTAAACAAAGCCTGCCACACCTAGTACCTAGTAGGAAACCTCACCTACTTGGACATCCAACACTAGCTGTCAAAAACAACAGAAGAAAAAAAACCAGGAGTCATGCCCTGACTCTGGGTGCCTGAAATGTTCGCACCCTTTTGGACAGAGACGACAGACCAGAAAGGCGCACAGCGCTCATTGCTAGAATGCTTGATTGCTACCAGGTGGATATAGCAGCCCTGAGCGAAACCAGGTTTGCCGGTGAAACCCAGCTGGAGGAAGTTGGAGGGGGCTACACCTTCTACTGCATTGGGAAGCCAGAAGGCACCCCAAGAACCTTAGGCGTGGGCTTTGCCATACAAACCAAACTTGCACGATAGCTTGACAGCCCTCTATGTGGGATAAACGATAGGTTGATGACCCTGCGTCTGAAGCTGTTCAAGGATCGCTTTCTCAACAGTCATCAGCTGCTATGCCCCGACGATGACCAACCCTGATGACATCAAAGAAGCTTTTATCACCAAGGACGTGCTGCAGCAGCAAATCCATGCAGCCCTCCAAGAAATTCCTGCATCAACTGATGTAGAAGAGGTATGGAGCACCTTTAGAGATGCTGTGTACACAGCAGCAGCTGACACACTCAGCTTTGTACGGAGGAGCCACATAGACTGGTTTGACGAGAACGACTCTGGAATCTCCAGGATCCTGAACAGACTGCATATACGGCATCAGGATCACATTTTCGATAGACTGCCTGAGGAAGAATAAACAGTACTTGCAAACCAAGCTTTCTTTCTTTTCTTTCTTTTGCGTTTGACAGCTACGCAGTCAGGGTCGAAGTCCGAGGGATGCCACAAACTCGGACGTCCAGCGAAGATCGGCTACCGTCCCCCAGAGTTTGGTGTTGAGGTCAGCACCCCCAGGCCAGGACTGCTGCCGCATCTTCTCATACAGGGGGCAGTCTTGGAGAATGTGGGATTGGGTCTGGTCAGCCTGGCTGCAATCACATAGGGATGTGGCTGCCACTCCAATCCTCTTCAGGTGTGCTCGGAGGCCGCAGTGTCCTGTGCGAAGGCGGTAGATGGTAGTCTGGTGTCTCCTCTCCAGTGTCCTGATGGGATCCTGGTGTGCCTGGTAGCCTCTGTTCAGGGTGACCCAGCCTCTTTGGAATCTGCTGCGGAGGAGAGTTTTTGCTTCCTCATACGTGGCAAGAACGGTTGGCTGTGTGAGCTGGCTTCCTTCCTTAGCAAGGTGGTCTGCACGCTCGTTGCCTGGGAGGCCTACATGGGTAGGCACCCACTGGAGGGTTGTTGGGGCTGTTTGGGTAAGGGTTGCAGGGAGGCCTTAAGGGACTGGATCAGTGGACCAGGATCAGGGGAGTCAAGGGCCTGGAGTGTGGACATGGAGTCAGTGAAGATGGAGATGCTGCCAAGGGGCTTTCCACAGGAGGAGAGGAATTCTGCTGCTGTTTTGATGGCCAGAACTTCAGCTCTGAAATTGGAACAGAGCTTTCCTCCAGGGAGTGCGATGCTGCTGTGCTCTCCACGAGGTTGAGGCGTACTCCATGGTGGGTCTGACCGCTCCCATGTAGACCCTGGTGAGAAGCCTGCTGTCTGCTCCCAAAAGTCGTCCCAGGGCTAGCTTGTGGATGCCTCTTCTCTCTATCTCCTCAATCTGGGGCCTCCAGGTCAGGTGGGTGTCCAACTTGACGCCAAGGAATGTTGGTATATCCGTCTGGGGCAAGACCTGTCCCTGGAGCTTCAGCTGGATTTGCTCATTGGCGGTGGAGAGAGAGAAGAGTGTTGCGTTGGTTTTTGTGGTGTTGAGCTCAAGACCCCAGTCTTCTGTCCATGTAGCGATATTGCTGACGACTTCCTGAAGCCAGTAGGAGGCCGTGCTGGGGTGTTCAGCAGATGTCCATACTGCCAGGTCGTCTGCGTGCAGACTGTTGGAGACGTGCTTCGTGATGTTGTCTCTGATGTCGTTGATATACAACAGAAACAATGTTGGGGAAAGCACTCCTCCGTGGGGGACACCCTCACGTAGCTTGACCTTTCTGCTGTGGAAGCTGTCTAGTTTGACCCTTGCGGTCCTGCTGAAGAGGTAGTGGTGGATCCACATGTACATCTTGCTACGTACACCGGCTTGGAGAAGTTTCAGGATGAGGCCCTCCTTCCACACTTTGTCAAACGCTCTGGACAGGTCAAAAAACACGGCTAGTGTCTTCTTCTCCTGAAAAGAGTTTTTGATGTCCTGGACAAGGAGGGCTAGTTGATCTTCTGTGTTGCGGAATTTTCTGTAGCCAGTCTGGGTAGGTGAAAGGATGTTCTGTGTTTCCAGGAGGAAGGTGAGGCGGCGGTTGACCATCCTTTCCAGCAGCTTGCCGACACAGCTCAGAAGGCTGATTGGTCTGTAGCTGTGGGGGTCCTTCTTGTGATCTCTGCCTCTTTCCAGATGGAAGGCACAACTCCTGCTGTCCAGCTGTAATTGAAGATCTGAAGCAGCACTGTTCTGGATGCTGGTTCCAGGTGCTTCAGCATGTCACCAGTGACACCATCAGGCCCAGGAGCTTTCTTGGGCTTCAGCTTGTGAATGCTTTGTCTCAGCTCCTTTATGGTGAATGGTTCGCTCGTACAGCTGTCATCTATGCCATGTGGGTCTGATGTCATAAGTTTCGTGGTTTCTTCTCGTACCTGCTTGATGTGCTGTCTGGACATGTGGATCGTACTCTCCTCTCAGTACAGTTCCGCAAAGGTGTTGGCTGCGGCCTTTTCTGTTTTCAGCTGGTTGTCCTGCTCGATTACGGTTTTGCCTCTGCTAAGGTTGTCATCGTTCAGTTTCTTTGTCAGCTTCCAGAGCCCCTGCATGTCTGTCTCCATGTTCAGGGAGGATGTCTTGTCTTGCTAACTCTTGCGTGTTGCTTGCATCTTTTCCTTCATGAACGCAGCTTTCGCTCTGTTGTGTGTCTCTACATTTTCGTCAGTGGGGGAGCTCTCCATCGTGTCCCTGGCTTCACTGAGGGTCTTGTGCAGGGTGTCCAGCTCAGGTGTCCAGTAGGGACGGTAGTTCCTGCGTTTGCCTCGTGGAATAGCTGCCTGTGCCGCGTCTAATACAGCCTTATTAAATTTCTTGGCATTTTCGTTGATGCCGTGGTGTGACAGTGTCAGCACAGAAGTCCTCTTGTCTGCCTCGTGCTTGAACAGGTCCCAGTTTGCCTTCTTGTAATTCCAGCTTGCTGGGAGCCTGGTGGGATGGGTTTCAAAATGTCTCTGTACTGTAATGATCACTGGCCTGTGGTCACTGCCTCCAAGCTGGGGCGACACCTCTCTTTGGGCAATGCTATGGATGTCATCTGTCACGAAGGCCAGGTCAGGAGTGCTTGTGGTCCTCCATGCTCGTGAGCAGCACGTAGGGGGATCTTCTGGACTGTTGATGAGGATTAGCTGGTTACTGACTGCCCAGTTTTCCACATCTTCTCCCTTCGTGTTGAGATCTTGGTAGCCCCCGCTGGGTGAGTGGCAGTTAAAGTCTTCTGTGATGATCCAGCTGTGGGAGTCAACAAGGATGGAGTCAAGCTGTATTTGGTTTGTAGGTGAGTAGACATTGAGGACTGTCACTGACGTGCCTGACAACACCCACTTGACTCCCAGAAATTCTGTGTCGGGATCAGCTTGACCAGAACTCTGGGTCTCTGCCTCTGGGATGTTCTTTCTTACCAGGGTGATGAGGTCTCCCTTTGGTCTGTTCTCTCGGTCTTGTCCGAACAACTCGTAACCTCTTATGAAAAAGCGGTGAGTGTTCTCGAGGTGAGTCTCTTGGATGCAACATACATCGATCGCATTTTCACGCAGAAACCACTGGCGCTCAACCTTCTTGCACTGTACTCCTTCTGCATTCCAGTGGACGATACGAAGTGCTGCTTGCCCATGTGCTCCAATCTGTTCTCCCCAAAGAGTCTGAGAAGCATCGCGTCCGTCGTCGGTAGTAGTGGATGGGCCCCTTTGAGGCTGAGGGCCCGGCATCGT
The DNA here is from genome assembly GCF_041734735.1 of Babylonia areolata. Lineage (NCBI taxonomy): Eukaryota > Metazoa > Mollusca > Gastropoda > Neogastropoda > Buccinidae > Babylonia > Babylonia areolata. The sequence continues at coordinate 11,308,262 of NC_134909.1, read as the reverse complement.
CTCCCCCCGGCCATGGTCCAGGAAGACGACACCACATCGGACTTGCGTTGTCTGCGTAGCCATGTGTCGTAGAGTGCGTGCACAGCCGGTTTTGACTAGATCACGCCCCTTAGAGAGGCCACTGTGGCGCCGTCTTCGGTGATCTCCTGTTCTGGTAACGGTTTACAGTTGGCCGGGTTTTCTCTTGGGAGTTTTCCTTCTCTTGGAAGGACTGCCTGCTGAGGCTAACAGACTCCATATGCCGGGGTTTGAAATCAGAGTTGTCCTTCTCCTAGACTATGTGGGTCCGCGGCACCGTATTCCATATCATTTGGTGCAACCCCCAAAGGGAGGGCTCCCCCATCCGCCACCAGGGGGACGCACCCCTACGCCGTATAGTCCCAGCGCGAGGACAAACCAAGCAACTCGTACAGAAGAGGCTGCGTGAGATGAAGAACCCCTGGTGGGAGAGAAAGTCCGAAGAGCTTCAGTACGCTGCTGATGCTCACGACACGAAGACCTTCCATGATGGTCTCTGAGCTGTGTATGGGCCGAGAGTCACAGGATCAACCCCTGTCTGACCCTTGGACCAGACCACCCTCCTGACAGACAAGAAAGACATTTTTGCCCGCTGGACAGAGCACTTCAACACCCTCCTCAACAGGGACTCGTCCGTATCTGAAGAGGTAATTGCAGCCCTCCCACAGCTACCAGTCAATGACTCGCTAGCTGCCCCTCCCACCAAGGCCAAGACCCGGAAGGCCCTGAAGCTGACAACGTCAGGAAAAGCACCTGGAGCGGATGGAATCCAGGCTGACATCTACAAGTATGGAGGCGAGGTGCTGACAGACAAGCTGATCGTCCTGTTCCAGTCTATCTGGGAGAGAGGGGAGTTCCCCCAAGATTTCAAGGATGCTTCAATTGTCCACATTTACAAACGGAAGGGAAACAAAACATCCTGTGATAACCACCATGGAATCTCTCTCCTCTGCATCACCAGCAAGATCTTCACCCACATCATACTGAACAGACTGGTTGACCATGTCTCCAACACAGTCATCCCTGAAGCACAGTGCGGCTTCCGCTCAGGCAGGGGAACATGTGACATGGTGTTTGCCGTACGCCAGATGCAAGAGAAGTGCCTGAGCAGAACAAGGAGCTCCACATGGTCTTTGTAGACCTGACTAAGGCCTTCGACATGGTGAAGCGCCGTGGTCTGTGGAAGATCCTCCTAAAGTTTGGCTACCTAGAGAGCCTAATCCAGCTGATTGCGTCATTCCACAATGGCATGCAGGCGAGAGTACACGAAAATACTGACATGTTGGATCTGTTCCCTGTGGTAAACGGAGTGAAGCTGGGCTGCGTCCTGGCACCCACACTGTTCTCCATTCTCTTCTCTGCCATGCTGATTGACACCTTCCAAGACTGTGGCCAGGGCATCTACATTCAGTTTCGCACAGATGGCAAACTTTTCAACTTGCGGCGACTCCACACTAGGTCCAGGGTGTTTGAGGCACTGTTGAGAGAGTTCCTCTTCGCTGATGACTGCGCGCTTGCTGCACACACCCATGAGGACATGCAGTTCATTATGGACAGGTTGTCAACCTCCTGCAGGCGCATTGAACTCACCATCTGCCTCAGCAAGACCGAGTCCATGTACCAACCAGCTAGCTCACAGAACGCCAATGCCTCTTCTCCCATATGAGGACACACACCTAGATAAGCTTGCCTGCCTGCCTACTCATCCGTCAGTCCGACGGGAGACTCCATCGTCTTTCTCCCTAGAACTGTTCCTAAAGATTCGAAAAGAATTTCCTTCTGACAACTTTAATCGAAGAAAGTGAAAGATAAATCACAGATATTGCAACATCACTTGACATTACTGTCAGCTTCCATCTTCCTTTGTCTCCATCTTTCAATCAATTTATTTCTGTCTGTCAAGGCACGGTAGATTGTGACGGATGCCATCACCCCCAGTGTGTATTCTAAACACGAGGCACAATTGATTATTTCTGTTCACAGTTTGGTTTCGACACACACTTTGAAAAAAGTAGAAAAAAATCACGTCACAAAAAAAATGACGACAATGACGTAATGTAGATGACGTACAAATGTTATTCACATACCAATGATACGTATTGACTTCTGGTTTTCTGGAGCGGCGTTTCAAGAATTAAGCTGCAGATATTTCAGCTCTGTGCTCGAGTGTGCAGAGATGGGATGGGCCAAAGACCTTCAGCAGCAGCAACAACAGCAGTAACAGCAGCAGCAACAACAGCAGCAGCAACAGCAGCAGTAACAGCAACTGCAACAGCAGTAGAACGGAGGGCTGCCCATTGTTGGCTGCCCAAAGTTGATGGCAAAGGACAGAGAGGCCTGAAAATGTTCGTCTGGAGTATTACGGCTGTGTGGTAATGTGATGTGTGCCTCGTGCAGAGTTTGTGTAAATGTAAGAATGAGTGAGAATGGATTTTCTTATAGTTTTCTATAAATTTCACACTGTGTGTGTGCGTACCAATATTTGAGAGAGGAGACATTTATTTACACGTGAACATGTGCTTTTTGAACAGGGGTGAGATACAAATGCATTTTCTCTTTTTCTTCTTCTGATGTTTTTGTTTTGTTTTGTTTTTTGTTTTGTTTTGTTTTAAGAAAACGTTACATTATGTAGATGTTTGCTAATATCATGACTGTCACTTGTTGAAAATATCAGACTAACACACACACACACACACACACACACACACACACACACACACACACACACATACACGTGTGCGCGCGCAGCCCACTCCTCCCTCCACCTCCCCCCCCCCACCCCCACCCCACCCCACCCCCCCACACACACATGCAGAGAGAGAGAGAGAGAGAGGAGGGTTACTTTATCGAGACCACACTCTTCTGAATAGTAAGAACAACGAGTTTCATCCTCAGCATCCACACACTGATCATGCCCGTCACAGGGGAATTGTCGATACAGTTCAGGCCATTGTGACTTAGAGCAGTTCCACTGGGTTTTAACACGTTGTGGTTTGTTCCGCTGGAAAGAGAACACAAGTCTGAATGTGAAATCACTGTCCTTGCGTTTCGTGTACAATACCGACATGCATGTTCTGTTCTGATGTCTGATGCCAGTTCCGAACCAGTCAAACAAGTCTGAGAAAACGATGGGTAAATGCCTTAGCTGTCTTCCCATATGGTCCGCCTGTCCACATGGACCTTTAAAAAGTATAACAGGCCAGCCCAAGATCCTCTGGGGTGCATTGTTAGTTAAAAAGATCACCTGTCCAGCCGGAGGAGTAATGGTTGCACAACCTTTGAAGTATCGATTGATGCGTTTGGGTGTCTGAATGGAACCTGAAAGATACACACACACACACACACACACACACACACACACACACACACACACACACACAAAGAAAACACACACACACATATATATATATATATATATATATATATATATATATATATATATATATATATAATTACATGATGTATGTATATCCGCAATACGCTTCATCTAGATATCTGACTTATTTCGACCTGAAAGCTAACTTTGACAATGACGATGAATCAGTTCCAGAGACAGAACGGTGTGAATGCTTACTTGTGTGACAACAACAACTACTACTACGACGACGACAATGACTACGACTACTACTACCAGCACCACCACAACTACCACCACTACTACCACTTGCATGACTATTATAGCAACAACAACCACTACTACTACGACGACGATGACGACAACGATGACCGCTACAATTACTACTGGTTGTGGGCGTGGAGGTGACGCTGGTGGTGGTTATGGTGATGGATAGTCCACTGTTTTATTTCATTCAGTTGTTTATTTTCTTTTCTTTTATCTTATTCAATTTTCTTTTACTTCATCATTTATTCATGTATGTAAAATTCACCCCTTCCTCTTTCTTTCTACTCGTCAGTACCTTTCTCAGATTCCTCCTTTTTTTGTGATACAACATATTGTTTTCAACGATTTAATTGTTTATAATTGTATTCTACCCACCCACACCCTTTAAAGAATCTATTGATTTATTTATTTAATCTTGTTTTTATTTATTTAATCTTCTTTTTTTTCTTTTTCTTGTTTTTATTTATCTATCTATTTGTTATGCAATCCCCGTTTTTCCGATTGAATTATTCATAATTGTACTCCTTCATTTTTTTTTTCTTTATTTTTTTTTTCCAGCTACTTTTGATTGAGTTATTCAGTTACTTAGGTTTTAAGGAACTTATTTCTGATAGTAGAAGAAAATAGACAATTGCAATTCTTTCGACGGCTATGGGCGAAACCTGGCAGTAGTGAATTTGTATCACATGTGGGTCATGGCGTGCTTGCGTCATGATAGCATGTAAACAACTTATCCTTTAAGGAAGGAACGAGATCTCTCTCTCTCTCTCTCTCTCTCTCTCTATATATATATATATATATATATATATACATATATATATATATATATATATATATATCAGAACGCTTGTGTGGACATATATATATATATATATATATATATATATATATATATATCAGAACGCTTGTGTGGACCTGGTTCCACATCCGTGAAATCACAGTTTTAAAACATATTAAAAGCAGTTGAAACTAGACTCTGAGAGGCTTTAGCTTCCAGCAAACTGTTCACGACCGTTTTTTTTAAACGGCTGCTAATACATTATGAAAGAGCATGCAAATACAAATCAATGATGAGGTGTTGTTGCTTGGTTCTTGTTTTGTTTTTTTCGGTTATTTTATCTATCAATTTGCGTCTGCCTTTTCAAGTGTCATTGTTAATCTACAAAAGAAGTTTGCATTAGTTTTGTCTCCCTGACATGTATTATCTGCTTTTGGCCATCCAGCCTGCGATTTCCCAAACATAGTATATTGATACAAGTCATAGTAACACGTCTCAAGCACAATGGAACAACAGAGCTGAGAAACATCAACAACAGGCTGTTACTGCGATTCACAAGCAGCACAGAAAGAAGTGAGCAGCTTGGTGTTCTCAGCAAAAATCATTGGTCCAAACACCAAAACACCGCAGCACCACATTTGAGCTCTCGGGGTTCAGATTTATATTGATTTAAAACAAAGCCTTACAAAGCGAAGTTTTAGGAATGAGGAAAAATACACCCATTACCGTTCCGATACAGCCCAGGTAAGATGAAGTCTTTGCGATTAAAATGTCCTGATCGATTGAATCAAAAGCCGTGAAGGAGTACAGCAGTGATAGAATCGACACATTTATCATTCGCAACAGTTCAGCACAGTGGTGCCCAATATTGGATGACTCAACCTGGTTGGGATCAAGGCTGTACACCTGTGAGTTTGTCAGCAGTTGGGCATGAGCAACGTGGTCAAGCACTTAAAAAAAAAAAAAAAAAAGACAGGTCTACCATTGACAGGCTTTAGGAACATGCGCCAACCTATTGCTAGTGATGTTAATGTTATTCAATGATAAAAGTTTGAATTTGACCTGCCATTAGATGTGTGAGTGTTGTCGACATGGTTTATCTTGAAGATGATTTGATTTGTTTGATTTATTTCGTTTCCTTTCGTTTCGTTTGTTTCAGTGTGCGTGCATATATACGAGTGTGTGTGTGTGTGTGTGTGTGATTTATTACTCGAATTTTAGATCTATTGACAGATTTTGATTTCAACCAAAATGTGCTTCGCCCAGAGCCACGAGAGTAAGAGAGATGTGACCCAGAATGACCTCAGGGGGACCTTTTCATCAATCAAAAGTTCCTCTGGGCTCGTTCTAGGAAACACAAGCCAAGTGGACGTTAAGTCTGTTCTTTTGCAGCTTCATCAACCTGGGCATTGTTCAAGAGAGAGAGGGGGGGGGGGGACACGGATACAAACACACGTACATTGTTTTATTGTCGTTGATGATTCAATCCTTTTGGCAAGGAGGGTGTGTGTGTGGAGGGGGGGGGGGGGGGGTTATATGAACAGTTGATGATACACTCCTTTTTGGCAAGGGGATCAATCTATGAAAAGTTGTTGATATTTTCCTTTTGGCAAGGGGGTCCATTTATGAACAGTTGTTGATACTTTCCTTATTGGCAAGGTGATCAATCTATGAAAAGTTGTTGATACTTTCCTTTTGGCAAGGGGGTCCATTTATGAACAGTTGTTGATACTTTCCTTTTGGCAAGGGGGTCCATCTATGAACAGTTGTTGATACTTTCCTTTTGGCAAGGGGATCAATCTATGAACAGATGTTGATACCATCCTGTTGGCAAGGGGGTCCATTTATGAACAGATGTTAATACTATCCTGTTGGCAAGGGGGCAATCGATGAACAGATGTTGATACTTTCCTTTTGGCAAGGGGGTCCATTTATGAACAGATGTTGATACTTTCCTTTTGGCAAGGGGGTCCATCTATGAACAGTTGTTGATACTTTCCTTTTGGCAAGGGGATTTATCTATGAACAGATGTTGATACCATCCTGTTGGCAAGGGGGTCCATTTATGAACAGTTGTTGATACTTTCCTTTTGGCAAGGGGGTCCATCTATGAACAGATGTTGATACTTTCCTTTTGGCAAGGGGGTCAATCTATGAACAGATGTTGACACTATCCTGTTGGCAAGAGGGTCAATCTATGAACAGATGTTGATACTTTCCTTTTGGCAAGGGGGTCCATTTATGAACAGTTGTTGATACTTTCCTTTTGGCAAGGGGGTCCATTTATGAACAGTTGTTGATACTTTCCTTTTGGCAAGGGGGTCCATTTATGAACAGATGTTGATACTTTCCTTTTGGCAAGGGGGTCCATTTATGAACAGTTGTTGATACTTTCCTTTTGGCAAGGGGGTCAATCCATGAACAGTTGTTGATACTTTCCTGTTGGCAAGGGGGTCAATCTATGAACAGATGTTGATACTTTCCTTTTGGCAAGGGGGTCCATTTATGAACAGTTGTTGATACTTTCCTTTTGGCAAGGGGGTCAATCTATGAACAGTTGTTGATACTTTCCTGTTGGCAAGGGGGTCTATTTATGAACAGTTGTTGATACTTTCCTTTTGGCAAGGGGGTCAATTTTTGAAAAGTCGTTACTTTCCTTTTGGCAAGGGGGTCAATCTATGAACAGGCAAAGGAATAACGGCGGTATAGATAAAATAAAATAAAAAGAACATATTGCTAAGGGTAAAATAGGAGGAAAAAACACCCAGAAAAAACAACAACATAAAACAGGCCTATGAATGTTGACATCAACAGTCGCATTCCTGAATTCTGAAAGGGGAGCCTGGGTGTAGACAATGCAACTGTAACGTTACATTCGGAGGCTGAACACGATCACAATTCACCCAGTCCACGTTCACACGCGCACAAACACACACTAGTATTGGTTATTCAGTGTGTATCAGTGCCTTATACAAGATAAATACAGATTGTATGACATATTTCTACCAGCCAACTTTCTACAAATAAAAAAAACAACCTCATTTAAGTTATGAAATTGACATCAGGGTAACAGTTTTTTGTTTTGTTTTTGTTAGAGAGAGAGAGAGAGATATCACATTGCACTATGCACGTGCATATTCATTCTTTTTTTTTCTTTTTCTTTTTTTAAGCCTTTTTTGCGGTCGGCTTGTTCTCCCTGGCATTTGTTTCCATGTGCTTTAACTGATCGTGAACGCTATAAAGATAATGTTAACTGCGCACTAGCAGAACTGCACAGTTTATGGAGCACATCTTTGTCATGCTTCCGTCTCTTGTCTTGTTCTGGGACTCTTGCTTAACCCAGGCTGTGCACTTGTAGGGTCATTTGAGGCCTTCGTTCTGGACACTGTTCTGAGCTGAAAACTTTAAAGATCTTTACACTTCCTCACTGCCTTGGGCGCTGTGGTGTCTTTGGTCCGCAAGGAGGTGAGGGAAAGTGTGTCTGGAACGGCACAGACCAACACTGCGCTAATGTCAATGTTGCGCTGCTGGCTTTGCACCAATCAAAACACGGTCTTCCCGTTAACGCCGTTGGTCACACTAAGGCCACAGCACATGTTGGATCTCTACAGTCGAGTGGGAAATATGTGAATGGGTGGATGAATGATAGCGCCTATCCTCAGTCGGAGCTCTAAGTGTTGTACATACAAGGGTTATTTGCACAACAGGCTTCATGGGTAGAGCCGACTGACTGCTGCCATTGCGGGGCACTCATCAATAATTATTTCCTGTGTGGTTCAATCAGATTTCAAGCAAGCACACATACACACTCAGACAGGCATGGAACATTTTACGTGTATGACTGTTTTGTTTAGTTACCCCACCATATAAGCAGCCATACTCCGTTTTTTGTTGTTGTTTTTTGTTGTTGTTTTGGTTTTTTTTGGAGGGGTTGTGGGTGTGAGAGGGGGGGGGGTTATGCTGGGTATGTTCTTGTTTCCATAACCCACCGAACGCTGACATGGATTACAGGATCTGAAACGTGAGTATTTGGTATTCTGCGTGCGTATACTCACGGAGGGGGTTCAGGCACAAGCAGGTATGCTCATATACCTGGGAGATCAGAAAAATATCTACCCTTTACCCACCAGGCGCCGTAACCGAGATTCGAACCCGGGACCCTCAGATTGAAAGTCTGACGCTTTAACCACTTGGCTATTGCGTCCATTATTCGTGAGGCAGTGGGTGACAACAACTATCACTGTATCCAAAAAAGGCCAAAACCTTTCGGTATTAAATGCAAAGGCACTTCACTTATCAAGCCAGCACGGACATGAACGCGGTAGTGTTCGTTCCCACAAAGGTAAAAAGCGTCATCTTATTGCCATCAAACTTTGCCCTTCAGCTTTTGTAAAGGCAGACAACTTCAAACAATTGGTCACAGGCATGTACACGTTAATTACTTCAAAGGCAGGCAGGCTGAAGCCAGTCGATGCTATTTATGAATGTACATGGCCTTGCTGGACTGAAAGTTTGTTAGTTTGGTATTGTGTGTGTGTGTGTGTGTTGTTGTTGTTGTTGTTGTTGTTGTTGTTTTTTCTTCAAACTGCGGGGAGATCATCTATTCAATTATGTATAAGAGGAGACGGGGTGAAGTATCACCATGGAAACCACATGTGTCGGCTGAACGTCACATACAATCCCGCTGGAAGTCCTTCAATATCTACTTCGTTCTGCCATGGGCGACATCCCGCATGTACTCAGCGTAATCAAACTCACGCTGATTATCATGATTATTTCATACACAGCTACACTAACTTCTTTATTATTATTATCATTATTATTGTTGTTGTTGTCGTTATTATCAGTATCATTATCATTTTATTATGTTTAGTTATATATTATTGTCATTATTATTCATTGTTTGCTTTTATTATCGTTTTATCATTATCATTATTGTTATTCTTATTACTATTACCAGTCTGTTGCAAACATAGCGCTGACAAAATTTCACGGTTAAATCACGCCGTTCACCAAAGTATACGTTTACACCTTTGTTTTCAAACACATAATTCACATAATAATTTTTAATGTACAAACAATGTTATGATTGAATAACGAATCAACCCGAAAGCAAACATTACTTTAGGACATGGATAGAAATGTCTGTTAGATTATCTCAAGACACACACATCAGTTGGATATCGTCTCGGGATTAGCACAGTCTTGTTAATAATTATTTGACATGTTCCCGTTTTAAGCCTGCTACTCTCACGGTAGCAAGCCTTTGTCTTTTCCTTGGAGATTTTGAATATTTGGAAACAAATAATGCTCGTGCTTTATATTTTAAAGTCCCCTCAGAATAATATTTTAAAAAAAGGAGAAAAAAGGTGAAGGTATGTGTTTATACACAGCACGTGGTGGACATTGCCAAACTGAACAACACAGGATTATCTTTCTAACCACCACTTTGACACGTCTCTCCATCACTTCCTTATTTTACCTTCATCTGTGCGTCGGTCTGTTCATGTCTGTTTTTCAATCATAGTGATGCGTACAGCATGCTTGCTAT
>NC_134909.1:11288293-11293293 GCF_041734735.1 Babylonia areolata | reverse complement strand
TGGCATTTTGGGGATTTCCAGTGCCAGATGAATGCAGTCATGTTAAGGCAACGTCCATAACAGGCAGCGGCACTTTGTGTTCATGTCGTGGTGTTCGGAATGAGGGGGTTCATGAACATATGGGTACTGGCAAGCTTCTGTTTCAAGAGACGATGACAACGTTAGACAATTCCGAAGAGAAGGAAGATATCCTGAGCTCTGATCACAGCGACACGTCTCTTCAGTACAGCAGTCAGAACAAGGGAGAGACTGATGAAAAAGTGGTTCACGTTGTGGTGCTAAACGACGTATCAAATGATGAGCTTGCACGGGATGATCAACAGAAAATGAAAGGGAATGTTCAGCCAAACAAGCAGAAGACAGGAAGCATAGTGAATGAAAAATATACAGTCATTCAACAAAATGATAAAAACAATTCAGTTTCAAATGGTGTAAGAAACAACCCATTTGGGTCGGGAAACCACAGTAATTGTGATCAAAGTGACAACCCAAAGCGGAAAGAACATGGAATCAATGACAAACTGTGCTCATCATGTTATAGGAAAGGGACTTTGAGAAAATGTGTTTTTGCTTTTGGTGTCATCCTGTTAGCAGCTAATGTGGTGCGCCTGGCAACAGCGTTCTTCATGGATGTCTCAGAGGACTTTTTTATTTTCTTTTTGATTTCCACTTTGGCGATGACTTTGATCAATCTTTTTAACTTCGTGGCTTCCTACCATGCTCTGTCTACTCACCTTCCCCGCTTGATTCAGCTGCTGCAGCTCTATAATGACAACTACTCTGTGACAGTCAGTTGTCTTGCACTGCACAGAAAACTGGTTCGCTTCATCTTTTGGAACGTTCTCTTCATTATCTTAATGATTCTAACGGTTCTTGTAGGGATCCACACTTTCTTGCCATCTTTCGTATACCTCTTCGTCCCTTTTCATAAACAAGAGGGACCTGGTTTATACGTGATGACAATTTTCCTGGGCATGTTTTTCATTCTTAGTCTTCTACCATATAGTTCTTTGTCAGCACTGTGGCTCACAGTTACCTTTCTGGTGGTCAAAGAATTCCAGTACGTCAACAGGCAGTTGGCAATGATGCTGAAGTCACGGGAAGACTCTCTGAATCACCATGCAAACCCGAGAGAGCATGCTAGATTGTCAGAATCTAAGGAATTATTTTCTGACCATAGGTTCCACTCCATGTCTAAACACAGCATTAAAACACGCCCACAGCTGGTAAGTTCATCCATGGAAACTGAAAGTGTGAATTCCACTGAAAAGGGGGGTTTGAAAGTGGCTATCACTTTAACAAACAGTGAGAATAATGTAAACCCTAACCCTGCCTCTGTACACCTGTCTCAATTCCAGAACCAAGAAGGTAAAGCAGAGGATGGCCCAAGTCATCCCCAAATATCCGCTAACTCTAAGAAAAATATGGACTCTGAGATGTACACTGATGATGATAAGCAAAAAGAAGACAGGGCGCTGGCAGATGCAGAACGTCCATTCAAAGACGTTCCAGACGACTCTGACATTGGCCATCTTGAACAAACGACCGCAGACAGATGGGTGCAAGGATGTCCAAGGCACCCCCAGAGCACAGAAGTCACTTTCCATCGTACTGAAGCACGTCATCCAGGCAGCCACACAGGAGGGCAGAGTGATGAGGAGGAGCTGCAAGATGCTGAGGACGTGTTTGATCATCTGTGTGGACAGCACCAGGTCCTGTGTGCCATTCTGCGCCATTCTCAGGGCTGCCTGGTCCACATTATCTCCATGGTCTTCATCTAGTGGGTGATGTGTTTGTTTCCTTGATACTGTCCAGATGTAGCTATTTTCTTCATGGTAATCACCATAATCATCATCTTCTTCTTTCCTTTTTGTTTCACTACCCATATTCAGCACTTTTTGAATTGCGGTACTATCATACTTCTCGTTGCGTAATCCATTACCATAGCTAGGCTTGCTGTTTAACCCACACCTTCCATTCACGAGAAAGTGTTGGATAGCCAGAAAGTGTGGTCGTTCAACTCCTGCGCTCATGCCCAACTAGAAGATGACTCACACTTTTTCACAGCGTAGTAAATCCTGTTTAACTGCATTGAAACATTCCCGTTGTCATTAGGGTTGCTTTCTTGACTTCCTATGACATAAATGTTCAAGAAGGAAAAAAATTAAGGGAGAGAAAGAAGTTAAAAAGATGATATGCTAAACAAATACTTAAAATAGAACATAAATTGGCAAAGATGATGGATTTCCCATTCTTCGTGTTCTCAGTCTTAAAATTGATAACATATCTCTAATTGTTGGCAGGAGCTGACTTATGTCAAACAAATCCTTTAATGGTAAGGCCTAACTCTGATAGGATTCAGACTTACTAACTCTCATTTGTCAGTCAGTGATGCTAGCCACTCCTTCACATCAGCTGGTTCCTTGAAGTTTTACTTCACGATACATGAATAAACTGCTCAAAAAGTTTGGACTTTGTTACTTCCCACTCGGAAGAATCTTTAAAAGCACATTTGACACTAGTTTCATCTAAATGCTTGCAAAACTATGTATTTGTAAACTGAATATGAAGTATTGTACTTTTATTTCTATCCAAAATGTTTTGAAGCAAGGCTTATTGATATACACCCCAACATGTACATCTTCAAAGAAAATTGATGACAGTGTTCACAAAACTTACTTCACCGAGCAGACATATTATGACATCACATGGCTAACTGTATGTTTGTGAACTTCTTTTATGTCCGTTTTTGCTCAAACTTAGCATTTGAAATAACAGTGTGTTTTGGGTATACTGGTCTATGTATGTATGTATGCATGCATGTTCGTTTCCTGTGTGTGTCAGCACCAAGTAAGGCTTAAAACAGCGGGAAAATGAGTTCTTTATGCACACATTATAATAATGACAATGCACATATTTGAAGGGCACACACAATTTCGGTTTTCAGTTTCTGAGAGGCGTCACTGCAGTTGAACAAGTCCATATACACTACGCCACATCTGCTAGGCACATTCCTGACCAGCAGCACAACCCAACACGCTTTGTCAGGCCTTGAGTGCACATATAAGTGTGGACCTACAGAGTGGATTTCTTCTACATGATTTTGCCAGAGGACAACATTCCCGTTGCCATGGGTTCTTTTTCATTACACCAATTGCACGCAGCAAATGGGACTTCAGTCTATCGTCTCATCTGGATGACTAGACACCCAGTTTGAATTTCCAGTCAAATTTGAGAGAAAGGGTGAGAGAGGGATTCAAACCCAGACCCTACAACCTGCCCCCACTCCCACTGCTTGTCCACACTCTATCTCCATTGAAGGGGTGAGATGACGACAGTGGAAGAATTCAAGTACCTTGACAGCATCATTTCAGTTGGAGCAGGTCCACATGCACAGCCTTAAGTCAATACTCGGCATCTGCTGGCTGGACCGAATCACAAACTTGGAGGTCCTTGGTAGAGCTGACAACCAGCATCAAGGCCATGATCTTGAAAACCCAGCTTCAATGAACAGGACACATCATCCAAATGGAATACTCTAGTCTAAGCAGCCTATTTTTATACAAGGCAGCACGAGCACCATGTACAGGACAGGCTTGGCTGACGTGCTCTCTCAAGACAGGCACATGACAGCTTTGAAGAGGGGCACCGTGCAAGCATCATGGAGGCCATGGACAGGACAGGCTTGGCTGATGTGCTCTCTCAAGACAGGCACATGACAGCTTTGAAGAGGGGCACCGTGCAAGCATCATGGAGGCCATGGACAGGACAGGCTTGGCTGACGTGCTCTCTCAAGACAGGCACAGCTTTGAAGAGGGGCACCGTGCAAGCATCATGGAGGCCCGGGAGAGGAGGAAGGTGGCAACAACTGTTCCAGCTGAACCAGGTTACTTCCCTTGCCCCCATTTTGAACGACCATGCCGTTCAAGAATAGGACTCCGCAGCCACCTGCAAGTCCACAACAGATGAGCTGTTCAAGCTGTCATCATCGAAACTGATGGACTTCCATGAAGAAGGAGATGTTGCCCTCATCCAACTGGTGTCTGGTCGGTAATGGTAGCACTGCAGTGTCTTCCTTTGAATCTTGTTCATTATCAGCACACACACATCCCCCAATAGTACACGGGAACGTGGGTTTTTTGTGTATTTGTTTGTTTTTTGTTGTTGTTGTTGTTTTCTGTTTTTTTAAGAGGTCAAAGGAGCCCCTCAGTTTTAAACAGATCTGTGCATTGAATTACAATACATTGTTCATAGGCCTCATCACTTAACTAATGTATGACCACGAATGATCGTCACGAACAAATCATCTTGACGAGCAGTCCAAAACCTGTAAATTAAACTTAACCCACACGTCGCATGAGCCTGTGAAATTTTTTCAAGGTTGTAGAAAAGACGGGTACGCTATTAGCTTCCACCATGATTTTGAGTTAAACTTTCAGATTTTGGGGTTGTTGTTTTTTTTTGTTTGTTTGTTTCTTAAGATCGGCATATTTCTATTCCGTCGACGAATAGTTCATTCTAAATGACATATTTGATCAGACAATTTTGATCGATCCTTCAGTCTGTAGTGTTTGAAATGAGAAAACATGTTTGATCCGCTAATCATAATTTTGATGATTTTTGCACATGCCCAAAATGATCTTCGTCTTTATTACGTCCGCAAATTTTGTTTGGTGACTTTGTTACAATTTATTGTAGCCATGAACTCCTCTTGAAGACATGTAATGTTTGACATGGATAAAGATATATATATATATATATGTGTGTATATATATATATATATATATATATATATATATATATATATATATATATATATATATATACGTCAGAACCGTTGATGTATGGCTTGAACACAGAATACATGTTGCTTATTTATATTGTTGCTTTTGTGGTACTTTATGTCCGTCTGATGATGATGTATGAAATGCGATATGATTTACATCTGTTTACAGTGGTGTTCCAGCGTTGTGTTTCATGGCTTATGGCTTGGCCAGTTC
>NC_134909.1:11273293-11283293 GCF_041734735.1 Babylonia areolata | reverse complement strand
CAGTGTTGTACAGAGAAGTTGGTGATAATATTATATGTTGTATGGAGTTATGTATACATTGATTTTAAGGTAGCTTGTTCAACGGAGTCACATTTCTTCGTCTTCTTCTTCATTCGTGGGCTGCAACTCCCACTTTCACTCGTATGTACACGAGCGGGCTTTTATGTGTATGACCGTTTTTACTCCGTCATGCAGGCAGCCATACTCCGTTTTCGGGGTGTACGTGCTGGGTATGCTCTTGTTTCCATAACCCACCGAACTCTGACATGGATTACAGGATCTTTAACATGCGTATTTGATCTCCTGCTTGCGTATACACACGAAACACTAGCGGGTGTGCACATATGTTGAACTGGGAGATCGGAAAAATCTCAACCTTATATCCACCAGGCGCCTTTACCGACATTCGAACCCTGGACCCTCAGATTGAAAGTCCAACGCTTTAACCACTCGGCTATTGCGCCCGTTCAACTGCTTCTGTATGATGTGTATCACCGAGCCATGTGCATAACCCATCTGTGGACCGTGCTTTGTGGAGTAACATTGGTAATGCTTCAATGTGATGTAATCTGTGGACTCACGTGGATAATGCTTCTGTTGGTTTTCTGTGTCATGGTTTAATACTGTGTTTAATGGAACCCTTGTAATCTGTGGACTCACGTGGATAATGCTTCTGTTGGTTTTCTGTGTCATGGTTTAATACTGTGTTTAATGGAACCCTTGTAATCTGTGGACTCACGTGGATAATGCTTCTGTTGGTTTTCTGTGTCAATGGTTTAATTCTGTGTTTAATGGAATCCTTGTAATCTGTGGACTCACGTGGATAATGCTTCTGTTGGTTTTCTGTGTCAGTGGTTTAATTCTGTGTTTAATGGAATCCTTGTAATCTGTGGACTCACGTGGATAATGCTTCTGTTGGTTTTCTGTTTCAGTGGTTTAATACTGTGTTTAATGGAATCCTTGTTAATAAGTGCTCAATGGAGCAGCATTTGTAATGCTTCAGTGTATTCTATGTGGTCATGTGGGTAATGCTCCTGCTAGTTGTCAGTGTCAGTGGTTTGATAATGGTTAGAATTATCGCAATAATTGTCACACTCCCTGAAAACTACCACGCTTATTTTGAGGAGCACGTGAATATTTTTTTTCAAGTCTAAAATAAAATTTATTGGTTTCCTACTTAGTTTAAAATCATACTTAAAAAAAAAAATCACCACCGTATTGATTCAGTTGTGACTGAAGCACTTAAACATTTATATTTCTTAAACATTGAAAGCCACTATCCTTGGGTCCAGGATTCTGTTATATTTAGCGACCTCTATTTTAAGGTCACGGTTGGCCTGTGGTCAATAAAATTTCTTTCCTGTTGTGGTGACTAATCTAAAGAAGTTGTGAAATTGGCCTTGCGGATACATCTGCATACTAAACTTATAAACCATGTAAACTTGCAGGTATTTTGCCATTCGACGAAATCAGAAAATTAAGTTCTGCTGCATACATAGTGGGGAGATTTTGAAAAGAAAAAAAAAGATTATTGAGTGTGATATTGATTCGCTGAAGAATGTACTTTGGCAAATTCATAAAGCAGGGAAATATTGTGATGTGGCGTTTTATTATATTCATTTTATCACCGACTTCATATGTTAGGATGAGTGTTCGTGTATATGTATATATATATATATATATATATAATTCTCAAAAAAATGACTGTGGCACTTTTTCGTATAATTGTTCACCTCGTGATTCCCAATACCTTACAAGTACAGCTGAGTCAAATCAGTTCTGAGATAGCCTCTCTTGAAAATTGCCAGTGATTTCGCATATCTTATAAGAAATAACGTTAACATTTTCTCCAAATAAACCAAATAGCCGGGATAATGCTTTCCAAAATTATTGGCCACAAATTACGTGGGAAGTTCAGGGGGCAATACACACACACACACACACACACACACACACACACACAATGCTTTTGAAAGCAGAGCCTCGTTTTTGTTGCCAACACCTACCACTGCATGCTCCCTGGCACTCTACTCCCCAGCTACCCCCCACCCAATTATCCAGTCCTACCCGCACACCGTTATCCCATTGCTACTCCCCCAAACCCCCCGCCACCACCACCACCACCCCCTTTTTAATCCTACCCCACCCAATTATCCCATCCTACCCTCCCTGCTCCCACACCCTTCTGCTATTGCTACTCCCCCAACCACCCCATTATCCTACCCCCACCCAATTATGTTGTCTTACCCTCCCACACCCTTATGCTATTGCTACTCCCCCAACCACCCTATTATCCTACCCCCACCCAATTATGTTGTCCTACCCTCCCACACCCTTATGCTATTGCTACTCCCCCAACCACCCCATTATCCTACCCCCACCCAATTATGTTGTCTTACCCTCCCACACCCTTATGCTATTGCTACTCCCCCAACCACCCTATTATCCTACCCCCACCCAATTATGTTGTCCTACCCTCCCACACCCTTATGCTATTGCTACTCCCCCAACCACCCCATTATCCTACCCCCACCCAATTATGTTGTCTTACCCTCCCACACCCTTATGCTATTGCTACTCCCCCAACCACCCTATTATCCTACCCCCACCCAATTATGTTGTCCTACCCTCCCACACCCTTATGCTATTGCTACTCCCCCAACCACCCCATTATCCTACCCCCACCCAATTATGTTGTCCTACCCTCCCACACCCTTATGCTATTGCTACTCCCCAACCACCCTATTATCCTACCCCCACCCAATTATGCCATCCTACTCCCCCCCAACCACCCTATTATCCTACCCACACTCAATTATGCCATCCTACTCCCCCAACCACCCTATTATCCTACCCCCACCCAATTATGCCATCCTACTCCCCCCCAACCACCCTATTATCCTACCCCCACCCAATTATGCCATCCTACTCCCCCCCAACCACCCCATTATCCTACCCCCACCCAATTATGCCATCCTACTCACCCAACCACCCTATTATCCTACCCACACTCAATTATGCCATCCTACTCCCCCAACCACCCTATTATCCTACCCCCACCCAATTATGCCATCCTACTCCCCCAACCACCCTATTATCCTACCCCCACCCAATTATGCCATCCTACTCCCCCCCAACCACCCTATTATCCTACCCCCACCCAATTATGCCATCCTACTCCCCCCCAACCACCCCATTATCCTACCCCCACCCAATTATGCCATCCTACTCACCCAACCACCCTATTATCCTACCCACACTCAATTATGCCATCCTACTCCCCCAACCACCCTATTATCCTACCCCCACCCAATTATGCCATCCTACTCACCCAACCACCCTATTATCCTACCCACACTCAATTATGCCATCCTACTCCCCCAACCACCCTATTATCCTACCCCCACCCAATTATGCCATCCTACTCCCCCCCAACCACCCTATTATCCTACCCCCACCCAATTATGCCATCCTACTCCCCCCCAACCACCCCATTATCCTACCCCCACCCAATTATGCCATCCTACTCACCCAACCACCCTATTATCCTACCCACACTCAATTATGCCATCCTACTCCCCCAACCACCCTATTATCCTACCCCCACCCAATTATGCCATCCTACTCCCCCCCAACCACCCTATTATCCTACCCCCACCCAATTTTGCCATCCTACTCCCCCAGCCACCCTATTATCCTACCCCCACCCAATTATGCCATCCTACTCCCCCCAACCACCCTATTATCCTACCCCCACCCAATTATCCCATCCTACTCCCCCCAACCACCCTATTATCCTACCCCCACCCAATTATGCCATCCTACTCCCCCCAACCACCCTATTATCCTACCCCCACCCAATTATGCCATCCTACTCCCCCAGCCACCCTATTATCCTACCCCCACCCAATTATCCCATCCTACCGTCTCTACTCCCACTCCCTCATCATAATGCTACAGTATTTGACTGTGCTTTCATATCTGTGAAACTGCATGTTTGGTGCATATCTGTTATGCATGTGTGGGTGTATGTGTGAATGTGTGTCTTCATGTTTTACATTTATTTGCTTATTTATCATCATTGTTGTCTTATTTATTCATTTATTTATTATTATTATTATTTTATTATCATTATCATTACTACTACCTTTTTTATATCATAATTATTATTTATTTATTTATTTATGTAAGCTTATCTATTATTTATTCACCTTTTTTTTTCTCAAGGCCTGACTAAGCGCGTTGGGTTACGCTGCTGGTCAGGCATCTGCTTGGCAGATGTGGTGTAGCGTATATGGATTTGTCCGAACGCAGTGACGCCTCCTTGAGCTACTGAAACTGAAACTGAAATGCTACACTGGGATCAGTCGCGTGCTGACACTCTCCCAGTGACGGTGTCAAGGCCACCTCACCTCCCCAGCCAGAGCTTCCAGGGGATCTTGACCAGACACAGCCACCTGGCAACGAGCACAGGACAAGTGGTGAGATTCCTCTGCCTAGTTATGTACTGGAGAAACTCTCGTCCTACGCCTCCCTGCTTCGTAGTGCGTTTAGAACGTGGAACTTATGACACAGGAGACAGAGGTAGCACAGAGCTGGAGTAACACTGACATCATGGAACTGTTTAATATCATTTTAGAAGATATGCTTCAGTAACATGAGGGTTCACAATTTCGTTGGTGATGTCAAAGAAAAATAAGTAAACATCAACACATAAGAAAGAAATGCCTCAAACATCATATTACACACACAGACAGCAATCGCTCAGCGTATATACAAACAAGAGAGGCAAGGCCTTCAAGACTCACTTGTGATAAATTAAGTCCCCTTAGCATTAATTACAGAGTAATTTCCCTTTTTTACTATCTACACCAAAGCGTTTGCAAAATAAATAAAAATTCCATGCTTAGCAAAAGAAGTTCCTGTTTGAACAAAAAATGATAAGAATGACTCCTCTTGTTGTTGTGTCAGAATAAGAGGTCAAAGTGCCAAGTTTAGAGAATACAAAAAATATAACAGTAAATGCAGTTTGCATATAATTAGGCTTCTTTTTTATTTTTTTGTGCCCATCCCAGAGGTGCAATATTGTTTTAAACAAGATGACTGGAAAGAACTGAATTTTTCCTATTTTTATGCCAAATTTGGTGTCAACTGACAAAGTATTTGCAGAGAAAATGTCAGTGTTAAAGTTTACCTCGGACACACACACACACACACACACACACACACACACACACACACAGAGAGACAACCGAACACCAGGTTAAAACATAGACTCACTTTGTTTACACAAGTGAGTCAAAAATATGCATATCTCCATTCACGAAATGGGGAATAGGTCCAGACCTTATATCATAATTATTGTAGTCATTGTTATTCAGTAAGCAAACCACCAGGCATTAAGAAATTAGATAAGGATAAATATGCGTGAGAAAGAGCGTAATGTTTTCAAACTGAAATCGAAAGTTTTCTCTCTTTTTTTTCACTGGCTTCAATAATGTATTTAACCAATGGTCTGATAGATTGTTCATTTTCTGATGTATTTTCATTATTTTATCATTCATCATTGCCTCACTCTGTGTGTGTGTGTGTGTGTGTATGAATGAATCGATGAATGAATGAATGAAATAATGAATAGATCTTTGTCTTTATTACATGAACTTACGTGACAGCTACACATTAATGGTTCAAGCGAAACAGTTGCAAAAACAAAACAAAAAACAAACCATTCTTATAATAATGATGATGATGATTACAGATAACAGATTACAGAATGATTTATTATCTCAACAAGAGAAATTCATTTGTGGTGTAAAACATATAAACAATACACGGGAATCACAATCATTTGAAACGTGTACATAAAAGACATAAAATGTTTAGATGGCAACCCATGCGTACAATAACTAATCACAGTAGATAAAACAACACAACAGAAACCTTTAACTCACTCAGTACGGCCAGTCCTCTCTTCTCCTCTGCACAGACCCCTCGGATGTCCAGTGGGTGTCTGAATGACCCAACCTTTAGCTTCCATCGTCAGAATTGTGGTATTCTTTGTCAACATTCACCTCTTCAGTATAAGAGCCTTTCGCTTGCAATATTTTGATGATGATAATTGGGATGAAACGCTGTTAACTTCGTCTCTTTCGCCGTTCGTATGGAGAGAGTTAAAAGGTAACTAAGAGTAAATCATACATACATCATCACAGCCATACATGTCCAATACAAAATCAGTGAAAGGATATGAATAAAATAGGCATGAAATAGCATACTAAAAGTAGACATAAGACATAAAAAGATTATAATAACAATGCAATTCAACAATACTTTGATAATAATAACAGCAACAACAACGAGAATAAGCATAACAGGCAAGAGGTATAAATGGTTTCAAATATCCAATATTTTCAATCTTTACTCTCTGTCTACGTCTGTCTGTCTGTCTCTCTCCCTCTCTCTCTCGATACACACACACACACACACACATATATATATATATATATGTGTATATATATATATATATATATGAGAGAGAGAGAAAGAAAGGGAGATGTGGGGAAGAGAGAGAGAGAAGAAAGGAAAAAAATGTTTATATGCATGCGAATTATTGAATAACCGAGATCCAATATCAAGGCAGCTGCTGCGGAAACCATGTGCGCATTCAAATAATCTCAAAATGAAAGGACTATAGGAAGGGGGGAATGTATATATATATATATATATATATATATATATATATATATATATATATTCACCTGCATGATTGATTCTTTTGTTCATTATATCATCGCGTCGTTCTTTCGCTTGTGTTGGAAAGAAAGTCAATGCCTGTCATATATGACAGCGTGTTCGTGAGTGAGTGTGTGTCTGTGTGTGTGAGTGTGTGTCATACTGTACTATACTATGCTTTTCTAAACTATACTATAGTATACTTTGCAGTGTGTACGCTTTAAAAAGGCCTTGGGCTCAGTGGACAGATAGACAGACAGAAAGACAGAAGCACAACACAGACCTGTAACATGTGTCCCATGAATGTTCCTCTGACTAAGTCTTTTTGGTATGTGAGAAACTGATTAACTCACTCAGTACGGCCAGTCCTCTCTTCTCCTCTACACAGACCCCTCGGATGTCCAGTGGGCGTCTGAATGACCCAACCTTTAGCTTCCGTCGTCAGAATTGTGGTATTCTTTGTCAACATTCACCTCTTCAGTGTAAGAGCCTTCCGCTTGCAATATTTTGATGATGGTAATTGGGGTGAAACGCTGTTAACGTCGATTCTTTCGCCGTTCGTGTGGAGAGAGTTAATTAACCTTCACTGAGGATAGGAGGATGAGATGCTGGTTTGCCTTTACAGAAGAAGTCATATTCAACTGAAGTCAGTAACATCGACAGCGTGCTGTGTAAACATTGAATGATAAATTTTTTTTTAAAAGCTCTCTGTGTCTCGCGCGGTAGTGTCCAACCAAACTAAGCATAAGAATTGTGTCATTACAACAGAATGTTAATCTGCTAATAACCAGGTCATGCGTGCGCACGTGCGTGCATGTGTTTGTGAGGGTACAGTGCTCTGGTACGCGTGTGTAAGTGTGTAGGCATGTTAGTATGTCTGGACAGAATTCTATGTTAGAAAATAAGAAATATCTTAATGCTTATGCAATTTTGTTTTTTAGTGCAGTTGATATTTAATGTCAGCGTGTGTGTGAGTGTGTGTGGGTGTGTCTGTAAGGCAGGGACATATATATATATGTGTGTGTGCGCGTGCGCGCGTGTGTGTGTGTGTGTCAGTGTGTGTGTCTGTATGTGTGTGTGGGTGTGTGTGTGTGTTCTATAAAATGCATTTTGTTTTAATCTAAGCCTTATTTACTTCATAGCTTTTATAATCCGATTCATCTCTTAAGTGTACTTTTTCATTCATATAAACACACTGGATGTTTTCCATTGTCAGATAGCGGTCGATGTGTTTTTTTAAGGCATGTTTATAGTCAGCTGGATGACGTAAGGCGCTTTGAGCAGCATTGGTGCTGGATATCGCGCCATAGAAAAACTATGTATTATTATTGTTCTGTATGTCCATGTGTTCTGTGTGGCTTATTCAGGATTACAGAGGCTATGCCAGTCTTGAATAAAAGCTAATTTGTGTTGGCACATTTCTTCTGTCTTTGCTGCTGTGTGCACATGTCAGATGATTGGTATAAGGACAGGCCGGCGCTTCCTTTTTTGAGGAAGTGTCTGGGTTTGTCCCTATGTACCTTTTATTTACCTGTGTGCTACCTGAATCGGTAGCGTAAGCATCACTGACTTGAAGTTGTGTACCTTGTGTAATGGAGAGAGTTACCACCCTTTACTGTTTGTTAATCATATGTATTATTATTTTTATTATTATTATTATTGTTATGAAGCACATGCGTCACCGTAGGGCAAAGAAAAACCCCATATTTTGACAATGCTAAAATGACAAAGTGTCATTTGGGAAGTTTCAGAAATTATCATTCTATTAACGACATTCTGATTTGCTAGTGATGAAATAAATGATTGTGAAAAGATGGACTGGCTAGAATGTATGTTATTACGTCTGCATTTAAGGATAAAAATGAAGATATAGAAATGCATAGTTCGTTAATGTTTTGTTTCATCTTAACGACTTCTGAGTCAAGGGCAATCCTTCATTTTGTGACTATAATAAGCTGAGCTTTTACAATGTTCATTAAAAAAAACCATACAGTTTGACAAGACTCAACGGGGGGGGGGGGGGGGGGGGATACCAACGAGAAATATGGACCTTCGTGTGCGTGTATGCGCGCGCGCGTCTGTGTGTGTGTGTGCGCGCGCGCACTGTAGCGACCTGACTGAATGACACAAGAAACGAATGATGAGCGCCTAAATACAACTGTCAGTCGGCTCTACCCAAGGAGGCAGCCGGTTGTGCAAATGACTCTGTAAATCGCGTAGGGCTTAGAGCTTGATGTGCGGCCGAGGATATGCGCTATAAAAAACAAGAGAGGCAAGGCCTTCAAGACTCACTTGTAATTTCCCTTTTTTTACTATTGCACCAAAACGTTTGCAAAATAAATAAAAATTCCATGCTTAGCAAAAGAAGTTCCTGTTTGAACAAAAAATGATAATAATGACTACTCTTGTTGTTGTGTCAGAATAAGAGGTCAAAGTGCCAAGTTTAAAGAATACAAAAAATATAACAGTAAATGCAGTTTGCATATAATTAGGCTTCTTTTTTATTTTTTAGTGCCCATCCCAGAGGTGCAATATTGTTTTAAACAAGATGACTGGAAAGAACTGAATTTTTCCTATTTTTATGCCAAATTTGGTGTCAACTGACAAAGTATTTGCAGAGAAAATGTCAGTGTTAAAGTTTACCACGGACACACAGACACACGGACACACACACACACACAGACAACCGAACACCGGGTTAAAACATAGACTCACTTTGTTTACACAAGTGAGTCAAAAAAGTATCCATGTTAAAGTACGTTTGTGCTGTCATACATCTAGCATGAATATAAAGCACAGACTTACACCCTATAAGTATGGGTTGAGTATGTATGAATGTACGTATGTATGTATGTATTCGTTCGTTCTTTAGTTTAACGTCTTTTCACTGTAAGTGATATTTGACGAATAGATGCCAACAATAAAACAATGTATGTATGTCGCCAGATTACATAAAATAAAGTATAAGATCAGCACTCTATGTTATAAATGTATTCACAAATCTGCCCCTTCCTATCTTTTTGGCTGCCTTCACCTCTACACTCTATCTCGCTCTCTACGATCGGCTTCGGATCCACTCTGTTTACGGATACCCAGATTCAAACACTCCACTGTTGGACGCCGTTCTTTCTCTGTCTCTGGACCTTGTATTTGGAATGAACTTCCTCTTTCGCTTCTCCGCACTCAGCTCTTTCAAGTCTGGCCTTAAAACCCACCTCTTCACAAGATAGGCTCCCTCCTCAACATCTTCCTTGTCTTCAGTTTTCTT
>NC_134909.1:11258293-11268293 GCF_041734735.1 Babylonia areolata | reverse complement strand
GTCACCTGTTTTATTTACCTTATATGCAAATGACTGTACTGGCATTAACACCACCCCTTTAGTAAAATAATCTAATGATTCTGCACTGTAAGACTGATCAAATTCTGACAATGTGTACTTTGACCGTGTGAAAGCTTTTGCATCATGGTGCAAGGAAAACTTTTTATAAACCTGAACGTGCAGAAAACTAAGGAAATGTTGACTGATTTTAAGAGGAATCCATCCACTGTGTCAGAACTTTTTATTCGTGGTGTGAAAGTTGAACTTGTAAATATTTAAGGACAGTTATTGACAATAAGTTAAAGTTTACTACGAATACCCATCTTATTCATAAAAAATGTCAGTCCAGGATTAATTGTTTACAGAAGCTCAGAAGCCTCAGTGTCAGTGATAAAGTACAACACAATGTTTACAGGTGTTCTATTGAATAAATGTTAACGTTCTGGTATGGAAGTTTAAATGTGAAATGTAAGAATGTATTGGACAGGACAGAGAATGTCTGCAGTAAGATCATAGGAGTGAGACGAAATAGATTTGCTGTTCTCTTCGAAAAGCGAATCACACAAAAGTTAAAGTGATTTCAAATGACAGCAGCCATGGACTCAGTGAATACTATCAACAGTTGGATAATGGTCAGCAGTGGTGAGTTAGCGGTTTACAAACCTGCCAATCGTCGTGGTAATGTACAAATGCAGTGCATCTGAAAACTTTTGGGATGTGGTCAGTTGTCAGCATATGTGTGTACAGGAAAGACTGGAGAATCAAACTAAGCATCTAGTCATTCGGATGAGACGATAAATCGAGGTCCCGTGTGCAGCACGCGCTTGACACACTGAAAAAGAACCAATGGCAACATAGGTGTTGTCCACTGGAAAAATTCTGTAGACGAAATCCACAAATACATATGCATGCACTGAAGGCCTGACTCAGCGCGTTGGGTTACGGTGCTTAGCATAATGTGGTGTGGCATATATGGATTTGTCCTAACGCAGTAACACCTCGTTAGGAAACTGAAACTGCCAGCATGAGCAAGTGGTGGTCTGTAATGGTCAGCAGTAGACAGCAGTGCTCAGATTATGGTCCAATCCTATCAAAAAGTCCTAATACTTCATAACCGTCACAAACCCATACAATCTGGACACAGTTCGTGATCAGCAATGGTCAGGTATCCGTCAAAATCCTGCCAAGACATGATAATGATGGTAACAACAACAACAACAGCAACAATGATAATAATAATTAATGATTAATAATAATAGTAGAAATAATTTTGAAAAAATAAAACAAAATAAATAATAATGATAATGATGAAGTTGATGATAATGATGATAACAATAATAACAATTTTACAGCATCATAATAATAATAGTAATAACAGTAATAATGATGATGATGACAATAATAATAATAATAATAATAATAATAATAATAATAATAATAATAATAATGCACATGTGTAACATTATATCGCAATCTGGATACTTTGGGGTAAAGGTCAGCAATGGCCACACAGTAGTGGTCAGTAAGGCTCACATACACGTCAAAATATGCACGGAATGTATATTAACTCTCTCCATACGAACGGCGAAAGAGACGACGTTAACAGCGTTTCACCCCAGTTACCATCATCAAAATATTGCAAGAGGAAGGCTCTTATACTGAAGAGGTGAATGTTGACAAAGAATACCACAATTCTGACGACGGAAGCTAAAGGTTGGGTCATTCAGACACCCACTGGACATCCGAGGGGTCTGTGTAGAGGAGAAGAGGGGACTGGCCGTACTGAGTGAGTTAAACATAAGGTAAAAGCAGAAACGTTTCTGAGCATATGGAGGGGGGCGCTGTGGGACAGATTTTCTAATAATGTCGGGGGAGGGGGGGGGAGTGGCGGGGGGTTGAAACTGCATGGGGTGGGGAAGAACTTCCCAGGACGTCCCAAAAAGGACGGTATAGTACGCTGACTAGTCTCTTGGGGGACGATTTAGAACTCTTGCATCCCCCATGGGATGATTTAGGACACTGATGCATCCCCCATGGGATGATTTAGGACACTGATGCATCCCCATGGGATGATTTAGGACACTGATGCATCCCCCATGGGATGATTTAGAACACTGATGCATCCCCCATGGGATGATTTAGAACACTGATGCATCCCCCATGGGATGATTTAGAACTGTTGCATCCCCCATGGGATGATTTAGAACTGTTGCATCCCCCATGGGATAATTTAGAACACTGATGCATTCCTCATGGGATGATTTAGAACTGTTGCATCCCCCATGGAATAATTTAGGACACTGATGCATCACCCATGGGATGATTTAGAATACTGACGCATCATCCATGAGATGATTCAGGACACTGATGCATCTCCCATGGGATGATTTAAAACACTGATGCATCCCTCATTGGATGATTTAGAACTCTTGTATCCCCCATGGGATGATTTAAGACACTGATGCATCTCCCATGGGATGATTTAGAACATTGAAGCATTCTCCATGGGATGATTTAGTGGGCGGAAGTGGGGGGTTGGGGGCTGAAACGGCATGGGGAAGAACTTTCCAGAACGTCCCAAAGGGGACGGTAAAGTACGCTGACTAGTCTCTTGGGGCCTGAATGCATGAGGTCATGATGCTGGTCAGGCATCTGCCCAGCAGATGCTGTACAGCGTATATGGATTCGTCTGAAAGTTGTGATGGCTACTTGACAAAACTGAAACTGAAAACTGGTCTATCAGAGAAGCAAAGATCGTTGGGAGGAAGCCCAGGATGAAGGATCCACATGTTCCGATGCCACTGATGCCTCTGATGCTGCTGCTACTGATGATGTTCATGTCCGGTCTTCCAGGCGCAAAGGCCCCTTGTCCAACTCTCGACGAAACCAATGGCACTTTCACAGGTGAGTATCTCCACTGGTGGCTAACGGTCATAGACGTAAAATGTTACACGTCTGTGTGTGTGTGTGTGGTGTGTGTGTGTGTGTGTGTGTGTGTGTGTGTGTGTGTGTGTGTGTAACCTGGTTGAGTGACACAGGAAACGAATGATGAGCGCTCAATGGCAGCTGTCAGTCTGCTCTACCCAGGTAGGCAGTCTGTTGTGCAAATGATTCCTTGTTCGTACAGCGCTTAGAGCTTGGTTTCAGATCGAGGATAGGTACAATATCTTCTTCTTCTTCTTCGTTAGTGGGCTGCAACTACCACGTTCACTCGTATGTGCACGAGTGGGCTTTTACGTGTTTGACCGTTTTTACCCGCCATGTAGGTAGCCATACTCCGTTTTCGGGGGCGTGCATGCTGGGTATGTTCTTGCTTCCATAACCCACTGAACGTTGACATGCATTACATGATCTTTAAAGTGCATATTTGATCTTCTGCTTGCGTATACACACGAAGGGGGTTCAGGCACAAGCAGGTCAGCACATATGTTGACGTGGGAGATCGGAAAAATATCCACCCTTTACCCACCAGGCACCGTTACTGAGTTTCGAACCCGGGACCCTCAGATTCAAAGTCCAATGCTTTGACCACTCGGCTATTGCGTCCGTCAAATAGGTGCTGTATAAGTATTCATATCATCACCACCTTTCTATCAACACCCTCAAACAATCCACGCCTTCAAAACAAATTGTATCAGGAATATTGCATTCCTATGTGAAACAGAAATTTTTAATTTCTCACATTCTTTCTTGCATTAAGTTAAGAGTTCATTCCTATACTTTCCAAAAGCCCAGTTACAAAAATGCTAAACTCTTCAACGTTAAACGTACGAATTTTTGTTGGTTTATCTGAATGTCTAATACATATTACCTGTAAGTATTCTGACATTTGATTCTTACCTCTTTGTTACTAGTTGGTCGAATTTATGGTTCTTCTTGTTCGTCAGATGAACGATTTTATGGTTGATTAATCGGATTCCATTGTTTCCATCCCTACTAATCCCTGCTCCCTTCTAAATTTCTGTTTCTTGTCAAAGTTGTAAGTGTATACAGTTTGGACACGTTCCCACACACATGAACACATTCACTGCACACACATACGTTTTCCCTCCGTCTAAAATCACTAAAATCACTTTAGTGAACAAACGCTAATTAAAAGGGGAGTGGTGGCTTAGAGGTACGCCTAGGAAGCGAGAGAATCTGAGCGCACTGATTCGAAACCATAGTCGTCACCAGTATCTTCTCCCCCTCCACTAGACCTCGAGTGGTGGTCTAGACGCTAGTCATTCGGGTGAGACGATAAACCGAGGTCCCGTGTGTAGCATGCGTGTGAATGACTGATGTGGAAGCGCTTTGATTTGTCTCTGCACAAGACATTGGTTGAATGATTGATATGGATACTTATACAGCGCCTATCCTCGGTAGGAAACCAAGCTCTAAGTGCTTTAGAAACACGGGGTCATTTACTGAACAGGCTGTCTACCTGGGTAGAGCCGACTGACGGCTGCCATTGGACGCTCATCATTCGTTTCCTGTGTCGTTCAATCATATTTTAGGCACGCACACAAACACACTCAGACAAAAATGTAACATTTTACGTGTGTGACCGTTTTTGTTTATTACCCCCACCATGTAGGCAGCCATACTCCGTTTTCGGGGTGTGCACGCTGAGTGTGTTCTTGTTTCCAAAACCCACCGAACACTGACATGGATTACAGGATCTTTAACGTGCGTACTTGATCTTCTGCGTGCGTATACACACGAAGGGGGTTCAGGCACTAGCAGGTCTGCACATATGTTGACCTGGGAGATCGGAAAAATCTCCACCCTTTACCCATCAGGCGCCGTCACCGTGATTCGAACCCCTGACCCTCAGATTGAAAGTCCAACGCTTTAACCATTCGGCTATTGCGCCTGTCGTTACATAGCACTATGTAAATACTATTTAGTAGTAGTAGTAGTAGCATCTTTCTGTCTCAGCGACGGTGGTATGGATGTTCGACTTATGGGACGAGGTCTGCACAGCGAGACTGAACGAGTCCTCAGTCGTCACCAGCTTCCAGTGGGGGGAGACCAAAGGCATCTCCGGTCTCGGCAACGATTGTCTTCAGTTCAGCTGTGGACTAACCGACCTTAACTACATAGAAGTGTTCCTGAACAAGTCTGATAGCTGTGAGTGTCTGTCTGTCTGTCTGTCCGTCTGTCTGTTTGCCTGTCTGTCTGTCTGTCCTTCTGTCCGTTCTGACCGTTTACCTGAGTGAGAAGCCTACATGCACCCATGCACATACAGAAGCACAGACCCATACAGACCCACACACACACACACACACACACACACAGAGACACACACACACACACACACACACACACACACACACACACACACACACACACACACACACACACACGTGTACACATACAAAGAGAGAGAGAGAGAATAATAATGATAATAATAATAATAATAATGGTATTCATATAGCGCTGAATCTTGTGCAGAGACAAATCAAAGTGTTTTCGCACCAGTCATTCACACGCATGCATAACTCTAAAACGAAGAAATTGTAGACAAGGAAGAGGCAGGGAAGGGAGGCTGTTTTGGGAAGAGGTGGGTTTTAAGGCCAGACTTGAAAGAGCTGAGTGCGGAGACCTGACGAAGCGAAAGAGGAAGTTCATTCCAATTGCAAGGTCCAGAGACAGAGAAAGAACGGCGGCAAACGGTCGAGTGTTTGAGTCTGGGAATGCGTAAACAGAGTGGATCCGAAGCCGATAGTAGAGAGAAGGAGGAACTAGAAGGTACAGTGGCTTAATCACGTTAGACAGTGTTCACCAGTACAGTGATGAGGGTTCCAGGCCCCCTTTTTCACATGGTCTCATTGTGTCCACGGGAAAGGCCCCCTTTTCCACATGGTGTCATTGTGTCCATGGGAAAAGCCCCCTTTCCACATGGTGTCATTGTGTCCACGGGAAAGGCTTCCTTTTCCACGTGGTGTCATTGTGTCCACGGGAAAGGTCCCCCTTTTCCACATGGTGTCATTGTGTCCACGGGAAAGGCCCCCTTTTCCACATGATGTCATTGTGTCTATGGGAAAGGCCCCCTTTTCCACATGGTGTCATTGTGTCCACGGGAAAGGCCCCCTTTCCACATGGTGTCATTGTGTCCACGGGAAAGGGCCCCTTTTCCACATGGTGTCATAGTGTGTATGGGAAAGGCTCCCTTTTCCACATGGTGTCATTGTGTCCATGGGAAAGCCCCCTTTTCCACATGGTGTCATAGTGTGTATGGGAAAGGCCCCCTTTCCACATGGTGTCATTGTGTCCACGGGAAAGGTCCCCCTTTCCACATGGTGTCATTGTGTCCACGGGAAAGGGCCCCTTTTCCACATGGTGTCATAGTGTGTATGGGAAAGGCTTCCTTTTTCACATGGTGTCATTGTGTCCATGGGAAGGGCTCCCTTTTCCACATGGTGTCATTGTGTCTATGGGAAAGGGCCCCTTTCCACATGGTGTCATTGTGTCCACGGGAAAGGCCCCCTGTTCCACATGGTGTCATTGTGTCCACGGGAAAAGCCCCCTGTTCCACATGGTGTCATTGTGTCCGCGGGAAAAGCCCCCTTTTCCACATGGTGTCATTGTGTCCATGGGAAAGGCACCCTTTTCCACACGGTGTCATAGTGTGTATGGGAAAGGCCCCCTTTCCACATAGTGTCATTGTGTCCATGGGAAAAGCTCCCTTTTCCACATGGTGTCATTGTGTCCACGGGAAAGGCCCCCTTTTCTACATGGTGTCATTGTGTCCACGGGAAAGGCCCCCTTTTCCACATGGTGTCATTGTGTCCACGGGAAAGGCTCCCTTTTCCACATGGTGTCATTGTGTCTATGGGAAAGGCCCCCTTTTCCACATGGTGTCATTGTGTCCATGGGAAAGGTCCCCTTTTCCACATGGTGTCATTGTGTCCACGGGAAAGTCCCCCTTTTCCACATGGTGTCATTGTGTCCACGGGAAAGGCCCCCTTTTCCACATGGTGTCATTGTGTCCACGGGAAAGGCCTCCTTTTTCACATGGTGTCATTGTGTCCACGGGAAAGGTCCCCCTTTTTCACATGGTGTCATTGTGTCCACGGGAAAGGCTCCCTTTTCCACATGGTGTCATTGTGTCCACGGAAAAGGCCCCCTTTTTCACATGGTGTCATTGTGTCCATGGGAAAGCCCCCTTTTCCACATGGTGTCATTGTGTCCACGGGAAAGGCTCTCTTTTCCACATGGTGTCATTGTGTCTATGGGAAAGGCTCCCTTTTTCCACATGGTGTCATTGTGTCCACGGGAAAGGCCTCCTTTTTCACATGGTGTCATTGTGTCCACGGGAAAGGCCTCCTTTTTCACATGGTGTCATTGTGTCCACGGGAAAGGCCCCCTTTTCCACACGGTGTCATTGTGTCCACGGGAAAAGCACTTTCCGCCCCCCCCCCCCCCCCTTTTTTTTCCCTCAGAACACCCATGTGTCAATGGGTTTCCCTGACTTCGGCTGGGCAGGGTTAAAACGGCGGAAGGAGAGGACTGGGCCCCGGTGGATTTGAACTCAGTCATTGCCCTGACACATACAGCTGTGGCACTGGCAAGACTGAAGCCCTTATGGAAAAAAACATCAGAATCACCATCAGTCACAAGATCAGACTCATGCGTGCGTTGGTACTTTCCATATTAATTTTGTGTACGCTTTGCGAGGAATGGAATCTCACGGCAGAACTGCAAAAAGAAAATCCAAGCTGTGGAAACGAGATGCTATCGAAAGATCTTGGGCATCTCGTATCTCGAACACATCACCAACGAGCATGTCTGCCAGACCATCACTCAGCATAATCATTGGCCACACGACGACCTACTGACTGACCATCGTGAAGAAACGGAAACTGAAGTTGTATGGTCATACCACAAGATCAAACGGCCTTGACAAATTATCCTCCAAGGAATGATAGAGGTAGAGGTGAAGAGAAGAAGAGGCAGACAAAGGAAGAAATGGTCTGACAACTTCGGAGAGTGGACAGGGCTGACATTTGCTGAGACACAATCCCTCACACATGATCGTCCAGAATGGAGAAGGTCAGTGCACGAGTCAGCATCGCGGCGCCCCGACGGTTTCCCCACGGAGATAGGGACCAAGGCAACGCAAGGCAAGGCACTGTATCGATTGCTGTAAAAGGCTGGGGAATCTTTAACGTGAAAATATCCAATTAACTCTTTCCATAAGAACGGCGAAAGAGACGACGTTAACAGCGTTTCACCCCAATTACCATCATCAAAATATTGCAAGCGGAAGGCTCTTATACTGAAGACGTGAATGTTGACAAAGAATACCACAATTCTGACGACGGAAGCTAAAGGTTGGGTCATTCAGACACCCACTGGACATCCGAGGGGTCTGTGTAGAGGAGAAGAGAGGACTGGCCGTACTGACAGAGTTAAGGCCATCATAAAACCCAAAGTGACAGATGAATGAATGAATGATGTGGCTACTTACTTACATAGCGCCTATCCTCGGTCGGAGAGGAGGAATTTTGTTTAATGTCCCGTCACACATATCAGTGATTGAAGGCATTCTGTTAAAGTATTTATGAATACATTTGAGTATTATCTGTTAGAAGGGGTGGGAGATGTGAATGAATGGAAGGTTTGGGAAAACTGGGCAAATGAGGGTAAAATTTGAAAAACAAATCTAGATACAATTACAGGAAATTACTTAAAGGACTTCCTAAAAGAGAAGTCGTTAAACTGACAAGCGAAACAACTGATAATGAATGCAAAAAGTCAAAAACATCAACGTTCTCAGTCACTTGTGAAAACACACTTTCGTGTACATAGGGCTTCATCAAGCTACAGTCAAAAATTATATGCTTAATTGTCAGGTTACTAAAGCATACGCACTTGACAGAACAATACTTGTCCGTAATGAATTTGATAATAGTCTGAGAGTTAAACTCAGAATTGGTCTGCAAATCGGACCAAAGTCTGAGAGAGTCAACTGACGAGGTTTTAGACTTGAATTCAAGCACCTATAAAAGTCTCTTTCTTTTTAGTATATTGCCTATTTCCTTATATGACAATATACTAAAGCGCTTTATAAACAAGGGGTCATTTGCACAGCAGGCTGCCTACCTGGGCAGAGCCAACTGACGGCTGCGATTGGGTGCTCA
The DNA here is from genome assembly GCF_041734735.1 of Babylonia areolata. Classification (NCBI taxonomy): domain Eukaryota; kingdom Metazoa; phylum Mollusca; class Gastropoda; order Neogastropoda; family Buccinidae; genus Babylonia; species Babylonia areolata. The sequence goes on along the minus strand of NC_134909.1, from coordinate 11,259,165 downwards.
TTATTCGTTTCATGTGTCATTATCTCACTCGGTACGGCCAGTCCTGTCTACTCCTCTACACAGACCCCTCGGATATCCAGTGGGTGTCTCAATGATCCAATCTTTAGCTTCCGTCGTCAGAATTGTGGTATCTTTGTCAACATTCACCTCTTCAGTATAAGAGTCTTCCGCTTGCAATATTTTGATGATGGTAACTGGGGTGAAACGCTGTTAACGTCGTCTCTTTCGCTGTTTGTATGGAGAGAGTTAAATCAGGTTACGCACTTGTGCAGACAGATGATGATGATGATGATTATAATGATGAATAGAAGGAGAAGAAGGAATATTGATCTTGTTGTTGATGTTGTTGCTATCAGTTTCAGTTTCTAAAATAATGCGTCACTGCGTTCGCCCAAATCCTTATGCACTGAACCACATCTGCTAAGGAGATGCCTTACCAGCAGCATTTCCCCAACGCCTTTAGTCAGGCCTTAACTGCATGCATGTAATGTACCTATCAGAGTGGATTTCTCGTGCAAACAATTGCCAGAAGACAACACTTTTTGGTGACATGGGTTCTTTATCAGTGCGCCAAGTGCGTGCTGCAAACAGGACCTCAATTTATCGTCTCCTCCGAGCGACAAGACGCTCAGTTTGATTTTCCAGTCAAACTTGGGAGGAGGGGCGAGGGCACTGTATCAGCAGATAAGCGTCTTAACCATTCTGACACCTTCCTTTTTATCTGGTTCCTATTGGTGGTGGTGTTACAAGGCCAGTAGTAGAGGTAGCAGTAGTAGAAGTAGCAGCAGCAGCAGTAGTAGTAGTAGTGGTAGCAACAGTGGTAACAGCAGCACCAGCAGCAGCAACAGTTTAGCAGTAACAGTATCATAAAA
>NC_134909.1:11248293-11253293 GCF_041734735.1 Babylonia areolata | reverse complement strand
ATGAATGTCGGGGTGGATGGATGGAGGGATGTGCATATTACAGAAGAGATGTTCAAGAATCAAAATCCATCAAAAAATCCAAATCATGAAAAATCATCGTTTTGGTCTCCTTTGCACTGCCGTGTCCACCCTTGAAGTGCCTTTCCCCAAGGACATAACACCGGGCCTAAACGGAGACTCGAACCCCGATCACTGGTAAACGCTGGACCACAAGTCCAATGCATGACCAATTCTGTCACGGCGGCAGAACTGGGATTTGATTTTTGAAGAAAACAAGCTTGACTGGAAAAACTTTATTTTTTCAATACAAAAAAAAAAAATCCATGAGATAAGGTTAAAATGGTTCCAGATGAAAATTAATTATCATATTCTTGTGACAAATTCGGTTTTGATGAAGATGGGAATACTCACAGATAATATGTGTAATTTTTGTAAGGAAGAAAGAGATACAATTCTGCATTATCTATGGGGATGTAACCATGTACAATATTTTTGGAAGGAGTTTGTGAGATATTTCAAAGAAAAGTGTTTACATTGTGATGGACTTAACCTGAATGACACACTGGTGCTTTTTGGACATAACAAAATGAAAACTGATGAATGTTTCTCATATATTTTATTGATAGCTAAATTCTATATATACAAATGTAGAATCAACAAAGTAAAACCAACACTACAAATGTTCAAAAAAGACCTCAAACAGGCATATAAAGTAGACAAGTATGCCTTTAACATAACTATGGAATATAACAAGTTTGTGGACAAATGGGCACTTTATAACTGTTTAATACAAGATTAAGCTATACAATGCTACCTTGGAATTTTGCCATTGAACATATATTGTTTTGCTGTTTTGGACTTGTCAGTACTTAGAACTTAATTACATGCTTACCCTATACTTTCTAATGTACAAAACATAAATTCTGTATCTGTAAACCTTTGTCTGAATTTTATAAAAAATGTTGAAAAAAAAAAAATTCTGTCACGGCGCCTACATAACATAGGGGCGTGGTCAAAGTTTGGCGGGCAGGTTGGAGGGTACATGGATTAACATCTGGGCGCATGGGGTGGGTGGACAGACGGGTGGAAGTACTGATGGATACACGGATGGGTGTATGGACGTACATATGGATGGGTGGGTTTGCTGTTTATGGAGGGACAGATTGGGTGGGTAGGTGGGTGGGTGGGTGAATGGTTGTGTGTAAGAATGGGTGGACTTGTGGGTGCGTTGAAGTAGGACGGGTGGGTGTAGCACTGACCGATACCGGGTGGATGTATGCAAGTACGGACGGATTCCGGGTGAGTGGATGTATGGAAAGCATCAGTAAAAGTAGCCAACTTGTATTGCTTTTCTGTTGTTGTTCTTGTTGTCGTTGTTGTTTTGTTGTTGTTGTCATCATTGCTGTATTTTGTTGCTGTTGTTGTCGTCATTGCTGTATTTTGTTGTTGTTTTGTTGTTGTTGTCATCATTGCTGTATTTTGTTGCTGTCGATGTTGTTTTGTTGTTGTTGTCATCATTGCTGTATTTTGTTGTTGTTGTCATCATTGCTGTATTTTGTTGTTGTTGCTGTTTGTTGTTGTTGTTGTTGTTGTTTTCACAGAACTTAACGACTATGATGTGAGACTCTCTTCGGCAAAGCAACCGGTAAACAATCGGTAAATAAACAGTTTCATAAATCAGTTCCATGAACGATTATTCGCGCTGTTGGTTGCATCCTGCAGGCTGCTACAGAAACGGCGTGTGTCATGGTTTGGGACAGAACATCGAGGGAGACAAGGACTGCAAATTTCTTACCTGCAGCCTCGATGGTAAAAGAGAACATTACCTGTGGAAGAACAAGTTTACAGGTAAACCATCTATATCGTTTTATTGATTTACGTTCATGTGATTATATACCTTGCTTGCAGGTAGGTGTGTGTGTGTGTGTGTGTGTGTGTGTGTGTGTGTGTGTGTGTGTGTGTGTGTGTGTGGCTTGATTTTCGCACAAGAGAGTTGGTATTTGCAAATGTCTGTTTAACTTACGAGAACGCTGAATCGAGTTATACAACAGTTGATATCACACACACACACACATACACACACACACATCTATCATCTACTCATTCATTGTCCGAGCATAAGACCGTTAATTCCTAAAGATGTAGTTGATGACTTTTCTTCCAATATTTCATTAGCCACTGAAAAGATTTTGAATGATTATTCATTGCTTAGAATGTTTTCGGAAATTTTAAACTCCAGTCCAGTTGGTATCCTCCTTTGATGTGTTATAATTAATGTTGTTATTTATATTTACATTGTTATAGGTTAATACTTGTTGATATGCATATACATATTCTCCTTCCCATGACACCTCATTCAATACACACCACAATCTCTTTAGACCTTTTTCTTATAATATACTTTTCCTCTGTTACATAACATGATTTTTTTTTTCTTTTTACACTAATATTCACATGCATTCCCTTTCCTTTATTCACTTCTTTACTCCTTTCCGTCTAAAAACACTTATTGTGAATAGACGTTAAACTGAAGATAAAACACACACACACACACACACACACACACGTACGCACGCACACACACACACACACACACACACAGATTTAGTCAACAACAATCAAGCAGGATATGATATTTAACTGTCAACAGTTGAGTGCATGTCACTTGAATGTGTTGTGGGACAGTTCCACAGGGGTCTAAATGCGAGGTTTGTAAATGTCAACAAATAAATAGATAAATGAATTTTTTTAAATGCACGAATTCATAAATTAACAAATCAATAAATAGATATATCCTTGAATGTGATATAAAAAGAATATATATATTTTGGTTATATCAACTATACCACGTGTGTCGAAGTATAAAAATAGTCAATCACAATGCTTTCCACGTGAAAACAGTAGGTAAATGAAGTGTACTAAAATTTTGTTTTATTCGACTCTGTTTAACGACGGTATCTTATGCATGCATTAAGTATTACAGAACAGACTAAAAATATCAACAAAACAAAAATGATTATTCAAATAAGCTGGCGCTTCATTATGTAAAACTATGCTGCAAGTATTGCAACAAGCTATACTGTACAATCTTAAAAACCGATGCCTGAATGGAATTAGTTATATACAAATAATAGAATAAATAACGAAAAAAAAAAATTAATAAATAAGAATACAAGGGACACAACCAAACACAACCCGCCGAAGTCAAAGGTTAGCTCCCTTTGACCTTACGTGCAACTGATAAACCTGTTGCTTCCCTTTGATGTGATACGTTAATTAATTTCATAAAGCCTAAAGATTATCTTCACTGGTTAAAACCCTTTTGTTTTTTTGTGCTGGTGGTGCTGTTGTTGCCTTAATCGTTTCTTTCTTTCTTTGCTTTTAATTTGGAAAAAAATAGAGAGAAAGAGAGAGAGATTGATATACAGATATCTTTTTCTTTACATTAGCATGGAAATACAAGAAACGTTTACATGGGTGAGGTGCCTTATCCAAAGGCGTTCAGTGGTTTCAATCGAAAATATGGAAAGTAGTAGGAAAGCTTGACCACATTTGAGGCGATTTCTCTCTCTCTCTCTCTCTCTCTCTCTCTCTCTCTCTCCCCACATTTTTGCATATCTGTCAAAATGGATCGAAAATAGTCGCATTGCTTTCCATGTGAAAACAGTGGATCAAGTACTTGGGTGAAGATCTTATATTTGACACTCTCTTTTTCTTATCAGACAGTATCTATTCATTCATAATGTTCTGTGAAGCAAACTGAAAAAAAGATATTCACAAAAAAATAACCATTAATGTCAATGATCATAGACGCCATACGTATTGTAATAAGCTCTGTTGTGTGGAGTAAGGAGCCCTTACCTGGATGAAATGGTTAATATATATCAATATTGTAGTCAACGTTTTTTTTCCAATAAAGTATATTTGTTGATTTAAGTTATAATGATAATAATGACGACAACAACAACAATGACTACAATAATAATTCTAATAATATTACTGCTATTACTACTAACGGTAATAGTTTAGTTGAGTTCAGTTACTCAAGGAGGCGTAACAGCGTTCGGACAAATCCATAAACGACAACAACAACAATAGCAACAACAACAATAATCATGATAATAATAATATAATGATGATGATGATGATGAGATTAATATAATAATAATAATAATAATAATAATAAACAACTTAAAAATTAATTAAGTGGCAGAACCACACCAGCCCACTAAAATCAAAGGTTACTTCCCTTCGGGAACACACGTGCAGCTGATAAACCAGTTACTTCCCTTTGATATGGCGCGTTTGAAATTACTCTGATCAACCCTAAGGATTATCCTCACGAGTGAAACCCGTTTTGTTGTTGCTGCTGCTTTTGTTGTCGTTGTGGTTGTTGTTTGTTTGTTTGTTTGTGTGTTACATTAGCATGTAAATAATCTTATTAAAGCGTTAACAAGGGGGAGGTTCCTTGCTTTACCCAAAGCCACCCACTGGTCAATGCGAAAATATTCGGTTACTGTCAGTCCAGTATATGTGGACGTTAGTTATTACATGAAGATATTTCTTTTAGAACTGTCATCTCAAATAGAATGGTTACTTCGTTCTTGTCTTTTATCCTGAGGTAAATTCATCCAAGTATAATATTGTGTTTGTTTTAGTGTATTTATTTGTTTGTTTCGCCGAAATGCATGCAATCTCCAGCCAAAAAAAAAAAAACAAGAAAAAGAAACACAAATAAAATTAATAATGATCATAACAAATAATGGATAAATTAAATGATTAAACCAACAAGAAGCTGTCTGAGATGTGTACAGACCCCAAAGTTATAATACTTTTGCTTGTGTTTGGAAAGGGCCGGGAAAGGGTATACCATGCTACGTATCAGTGATTTCTTTTATCTTTCACTCACTGTTGAAAGATGTGAAATTTGCTGGTGCTGTAAGGTTCGATAAAGAAAATAATGAAAGAGAAAAGAAAATCTTGTTGTTGTTTTTATTGCC
>NC_134909.1:11108293-11235793 GCF_041734735.1 Babylonia areolata | reverse complement strand
TGCAATAGGTGATTGATTCAGTAGTAGTAGTAGTGGTAGTAGCAGCAGTAATAGTAGTAGCAGTAGTAGTAATAAGTAGTAGTACTAGCAGCAACAACAACAACAACAACAGTAGAAGCAGCAGTAGCAGCAACAACAACAGCAACAACAACAAAAGTAGAAGTAGCAGCAACAACAACAACAACGCAACAACAACAGTAACAACACAACAACAACAGTAGAAGTAGCACCAGCAGCACCAACACAACAACAACAGTAGAAGTAGTAGCAACAACAACAACAGAAGATGTAGCAGCAGCAACAACAACAACAACAACAGTAGATGTAGCAGCAGCAACAACAACAATAGTAGAAGTAGCAGCAACAACAACAACAACAGAAGATGTAGCAGCAGCAACAACAGTAGAAGTAGCAGCAACAACAACAACAACAGTAGATGTAGCAGCAGCAACAACAACAACAGTAGAAGTAGCAGCAGCAACAACAACAACAGTAGAAGTAGCAGCAACAACAGTAAAAGTAGCAGCAACAACAACAACAACAACAGTAGAAACAGCAGCAACAACAACGACAACAACAGTAGAAATAGCAACAACAACAAAAAGCAACAAAACAGTTGAAGTAGCAGCAACAACAACAATAGAGTTAGCAGCAGCGATAACAACAACAACAACAGCAGCAGCAGCAGCAGCAGCAGCAGTAATAGCAAACGAACGATACATCGACAAACAATGAGGCCAGGAGATGAAATGATTAACAAATAGTAAAGAGTGGTAACTCTCTCCATTCACAAGGTACACAACTTCAAGTCAGTCCTGCTTTGAGAAACCACCGAGGCAACCATGTGTTTGTTCTGTATTGTCCGTGTGTTCTGTGTGGTTTGTTCAGGATTAAAGAGGCTATTCCAGTCTTGAATAAAAGCTTATTTCTGTTTGCACATTTCATCCGTCTTTGCTGCTGTGTGCACGTGTCAGATGATCGGTATAAGGACATGCCCGGCGCTTCCTTTTTGAGAGGAAGTGTCCGAGCTGGGTTTGTTCCAATGCACCTTTTATTTACCTGTGTGCTAGCTGAATCGGTAGCGGAAGCAGCACTGACTTGAAGTTGTGTAGTTTGTGAATGGAGAGAGTTACCACTCTTTACTATTTGCTAAACGATGCATTGTTTTGCGCCGTTTCAGAGCCGTGCACCAATGTGTCGGAAGTTCCCTATCGCTGGCGTTACCTTGGTGACAAGTTCACGAGGGACGGAGCAGAGTGCGTGTGCACCCAGGACTATGGCGTCAATAACAAACCGATCCCCGAAACCGGTTCTCTCTTCGACACGCCCTCTCTGTGCGGGGAGAAGGGGGGTAAGTCATGTGCGGCAAGAAAAGCACTGATCAGTGTTATAATAATAATAATAATAATAATAATAATGATGATGATGATGATGATAACAATGATAATTATAATGATAATGATGATAATACTGATAATGATAATAACAACAACAACAAATTATTATTATTATTATAACTGGACATTTATCAGCGCTTTCCTCATTGCACAAAGCGCTTTACAGTCCACACAGACACGCATACAAAACAGACTCAGTTCTCAAGTCACAATCATACACAATTAACATATATTTGCGCATACAAATTCGTACGTACAATGCATACATACATACATACATACATACATACATACACTACACACATGCATACATACATACATACATTCGACGCACACACAATACAGCTTTACAAATATACATACAAAATCAGCTAACTACTTTCATACATGAGAGAGAGTCTAGAGGAAATGCTGATAGGAGAGGAAAGTCTTGATAAAGATGATGATGATATGGATACTTATACAGCGCCTGTCCTTGGTCGGAGACCTAAGTCTCTAAAACAAACAGGGAGTCATTGACTTGCACAACAGGCTGCCTACCTCGGTAGAGCCGACTGACAGTTGCCATTTGGGTGCTCGTCATTCGTTTCCTGTGTCATTCAGTCAGGTTTCAAGTTCACACACACACACGCACTCTGTGTGTGTGTGTGTGTGTGTGTGTGTGTGTGTGTGTGTGTGTGTGGTGTGTGTGTCTCATACGGACATATAACATTTTACACTTATGACCGTTTTGTTAATTCACCCCGCTATTTAGGTATCCATACACCGTTTTCGGGGCCTGTGCATGCAAGGTATGTTCTTGTTTCCATAACCCACCAAACGCTACAGGATCTTTAACGTGCGTATGTGATCTTCTGCGTGCGTATACACATGAAGGCGGCTCAGGCACAAGCAGGTCTGCACATAATGTTGACCTGGGGGATCGTAAAAATCTCCACCCTTTACCCACCAGGCACCGTTACTGAGATTCGAACCCGGGACCCTCAGATTTAAAGTCCAACGCTTTAACTACTCGGCTGTTGCGCCCGTCATTTATATATGTGTATATTGATTTGTTTATTCATTTGTTTATCTAATTGTATGTTTTGTTTATTCATGTACATTTGGATAAATAGATAATGACGAACGCGCGCGCGCGCGTGTGTGTGTGAGAGAGAGAGTGTGTGTGTGTGTGTGTGTGCGTGTGTGTGTGTGCGCGCGCGTGTGTGCGTGTGAGTGTGTGTGTGTGTGCGCGCGCGCGTGTGTGCTTGTGTGTATGTGTGTGTGTCTGTCTGTCTGTGTCTGTGCGTGTGGGCATTTACACACACACACACACACACACACACACACACATGTGAACGTTACAGTGCAAGGAGCAGCGTGCAAAGACCCCAACGACAGCTCCATCCTCAGACAGTGGGGACAACTGTGGACGCGTTGCAGTTCCGAAAAGCCTCTGGAAGTCTGCGCCTGCCACCCCCTCAAGCGCTCCGCCTTTTGCTCCTCCTATCTGCCAGACGTTCTCTCTGCCCTGTCGGACATGAAAATCTGAATCTGTTGGCCACTGTCTTGCGGATGAATCTGCACTGAGCGCTCACACACAAAGAAGGAAGTTAGGATACATTTTGGAAACTGTTACAATGATTATTCTCTTCGCGCACCCCCCTTTAATAAAATAGATAAATAAATAAACTTTATTGCCGGGGAGGTGGGAGGGTGGGGGGGGGGGGCAGTCGAAAGAGCTGTTTAAAGTTATAAAACAGGTGTTTTTTTTAAATAAATAAAATAAATAAATAAAAAAATAGGCCCAAAACAGAAAGTGGTCTGGAGATATACTGCTCCAGGTAAACTGTGTGAATTTTCAGCCTTCCAGAGTTATTTCCCTTTTTCTGATGAAGGGGGAAAGGGAGGGGGGGGGGGCAAGGGGGAGGGACACAGGAAATATACTGAAATCAGACGGGTTGTTTGGGGGTGTGTGTGTGTGTTGTTGTTGTTTGTTTGTTGTTGTTGTTGTTGTTTTGGGGGGGGTTGTTTTTGTTTTTTTGTTGTTTTTTGTTGTTGTTTGTTTGTTGTTGTTTTTTGGGGGGTTTGTTTTGTTTTGTTTTGTTTTTGTGGGTTTGTTTTACTTGTGTGGTTACAGCCGGAAATACCGTAGTAGTTAGTTCCCTTTGTTTGCAGTTCATGCATGATAATAAAGGAACATGGAAACCGTTTTATTTTGAGAAACAAAGTTTTGACTCCAGAGCATTACTCAGGCGCAGGTCTGAAAGTGTTCACCGTTTTGACTTTCACTTTCCCAACCTGCCCCCGAAGTTCGCAACACCCCTGTTTGACATGAAAATCTGATTCATTTTTGACTCACTTGTGTAAACAAAGTGAGTCTATGTTTTAACCCGGTGTTCGGTTGTCTGTGTGTGTCTGTGTGTCCGTGGTAAACTTTAACATTGACATTTTCTCTGCAAATACTTTGTCAGTTGACACCAAATTAGGCATAAAAATAGGAAAAATTCAGTTCTTTCCAGTCATCTTGTTTAAAACAATATTGCACCTCTGGGATGGGCACACACAAAAATGAAGCCTAATTATATGCAAACTGCATTTACTGTTATATTTATATTTTTTGTATTCTCTAAACTTGGCACTTTGATCTGATATTCTGACCCAACAAGAAGAGCAGTCATTGTTATCATTTTCTGTTCAAACAGGAACTTCTTTTTCTAAGCATGGAAGTTTTATTCATTTTGCAAGCGTTTTGGTGCAGATAGTAAAAAAAAAAAAAGGGGGGGGGGAATTACTCTGTAATTAATGCTAGGGGAGTTAATTTGCTTTAAACTGATCTTTCTCATCTTAAACATTACATTTTGAAATTATACTCAATACATAAAAAGCTTGGATTTTTTTTTAAGTGTATCACAAGTGAGTCTTGAAGGCCTTGCCTCTCTTGTTGTCATTGCCCTCAGATGATAGGGGGGATTTGCAGGCCTGCTTTCGTGGTGGAACTTTTTGTCGCTTGCAGAACGAGAGGTATTTGTGTTTGTATTTCTTTCTTTTCTTTTTATCACAACAGACTTTTCTGTGTGAAATTCGGGCTGCTCTCCCCAGGGAGAGCGCGTCGCTACACTACAGCGCCACCCTTTTTTTTTCTTTTTTTTTTCCTGCATGCAGTTTTATTTCTTTTTCTTATCGATGTGGATTTTTCTACAGAAATTTGCCAGGAACAACCCTTTTGTTGCCGTGGGTTCTTTTACGTGCGCTAAGTGCATGCTGCACACTGGACCTCGGTTTATCGTCTCATCCGAATGACTAGCGTCCAGACCACCACTCAAGGTGTAGTGGAGGGGGAGAAAATATCGGCGGCTGAACCGTGATTCGAACCAGCGCGCTCAGATTCTCTCGCTTCCTAGGCGGACGCGTTACCTCCAGGCCATCACTCCACTAGGTCATATTATGACTTCATGGGAAGCCTACCACTGAAACTACCTTTTCAGAATTTGCACTGCCTTTGTTTGGACAACTTTTCGACGGTAGATTATTAACGGATCAGTTCGAATAAGTAATGACAGAGATGTGACAAGAAACACATTCAAACAGAAGATTAACTCTCTCCATACGAACGGCGAAAGAGACGACGTTAACAGCGTTTCACCCAAATTACCATCATCAAAATATTGCAAGCGGAAGGCTCTTATACTGAAGAGGTGAATGTTGACAAAGAATACCACAATTCTGACGATGGAAGCTAAAGGTTGGGTCATTCAGACACCCACTGGACATCCGAGGGGTCTGTGTAGAGGAGAAGAGAGAACTGGCCGTATTGAGTTAGTTAAACCAAAAAATGGATCTAATTATAAAACCAAATATAACTTGTAAACTTTTTTAAAAAATAGTCACCGAAATTGATCAAAATCCTTTCCTCAGAAAAGCGATTTCCACGTCGAAGTTTTAACCTTTTGCTGATCGGGATGAAGAAAAGAAAAAAAGAAAAGGAACGGAAATGGACACGCACATACGCACGCAGTTCTTGCTTAAAAAAAAAAGTATTAAAAAAAAGTAACCGGGGAAACCTCCATGAAAATCAGACGAAAGTGGGTCAGCAAACCGTTCTTGATATGTAGTTGTTTCTGTTATCTTTTGTATCAATAATTATACCCGGCAGTCCTTTCGTTTGAAGTGTATCCACATTTGTGTTATGATGGGTTAGCATTACTGGCTGCTGATATTGTCTACAGGGTTCACTAAAAAGATACTGACCGCTTAGGAACTGGCACAGTTTTCTTCTTAGCTGCATGGTGAAATGATGCTTGCTTTTTCTTCGGCAAGCAGCGGCGAAAGAAGTCAATGTAAAGAACTTCAGAGGGGATTTCTAGCACATGCACTTTTATTTCTGACAATGTAAAAAAAACAACAGGACCACAGCTATCGTTTTTAAAGAATTGATTAACTAGATATTTTTGCTGAAACGTTGATTTTACAAACGCATTTTATTTAAAGATTTCCATTGTGCAGGTGCGCATGAATCATCCCTTTGTGCATTGAGTGTGAGGCCAGAAGTAGAACATAGGCAACGTGTGTACTTTAACTCTCTCCATACGAACGGCGAAAGAGACGACGTTAACAGTGTTTCACCCCAGTTACCATCATCAAAATATTGCAAGCGGAAGGCTCTTATACTGAAGAGGTGAATGTTGACAAAGAATACCACAATTCTGACGACGGAAGCTAGATGTTGGGTCATTCAGACACCCACTGGACATCCGAGGGGTCTGTGTAGAGGAGAAGAGAGGACTGGCCGTACTGAGTGAGTTAACTAATCCCTCGATTTGATGATATTGTATGAAAGTATGCCTGCTTTTATGAAGTGGTCATTTCTCTTTTGGGGGAACCCTGGAGTTGTCTTCTGACGATTTCATGATATTGTATGAAAGCATGCCTGCTTTTCTAAAGTGGTGTTTAACTTTTTGAGGAGCCCTGGTGTTGTCATCTGATGTCTTCTGCATCAGTACCTATGGCAGTCCTTTCGTCTGATGTCTTTACACGTTAGTGCCACGTTGATGGATATTAGTGGCTACAGATATACTTGCTTCTATTGTTTGCGTATCATTCATTGTTCTAGCATTAATATAAATTGATATTCGATGATACCTAACGAACGTTGGCAGTTGTAGATGTAAGTAGTTGCTATACTCATACTTGCCTCCATTATTTTCACAGCATTCATTGTAGTAACATTTTCGTTTAAAATGAATTGATATTCGGTGATATTCCACAAATGTTAGCAGTTGTAGATGTATCTAGTTGCCTTCAATTTCATTATAATGACTTAGTAGCCAATTTTTGTTAATGTATTTCCATATTTGTGATATTGGATAACATCACGACAATATGATACCAAGCAACACATTCAGTTGTTTCTGCTGTCATTAATATGAAATTATGCAACCAAATCGTGTATCTATTTAGCTGCGCCAACTCGTGTTTCCATATAGTTTCGACTGTTAGCAAATGATATCTGTGCAGTTACTTTCTCCTGTCTTTTACGTAAATTATAAAGTACAACCATATGGCATCTGCATAGTTGCTTTTGCAGCATTCCATTTGCATCATTATACATTGTAGCCAAAAGTATAGTCTTTTAGTTCGTTTTGCTGTGTATTACATCATTGTATGATGCAAGTAAAATTAATGATATATCACTTAAGATGCTTTTGCTGTTCTTTACATGACTATTTGACGTAATCAAATAATGACATGTCGACGTAATTTTTTTCTCCTGCTTCACTATATGGTGCAACCAATGGACGAATTGTTTTCTTGATTCCGGCTAGCATTTACATCAGCTCATTCCATGTCTCTGTGTGTACGCTTCAATGGATACCTGTTCACAAAAATATATGTGCATATCGGTCAATAAAAAAAATTAACATGTCAATTCACTAAAAGCAAAGACAAATATGACATGGAATTAACTGAAGTGACAATCACCAACTGCTTTGAAATGAATAAAGTTATATGAACAAACTGACCGGGTTGTTTGACAAAAGACTTTTGGGGTAGGGCAATGGACTGCTGAGTATTGATGACACTGCAGGTCGCTACAGACGTGGCTTACATAAGGGTGGGTCAATATGATATGTTCAGCTTGTACTATTGTGTCAATGCCTCATATGCTTGAATTTAAATATTCCCAATACAAACCCAAGAGAAGCCGAAATTATCTTTCGTTTGCAGATCAAAGGAGCAACTTGTATAGTAGTAACAGGTTTCTTCTAGTCGAGCCATTAATTTTACTAAAGCCATATATATTCAAACCGCCAAAACGTTCAGAAGTGTAACATAAAATGATTTCAGGCTCACTGCTTAAACTTTAACCTTAGACCTGAACACTGTTTTCCAAAGAAAGGAAGATCAAAAGCGTGTCATACCATTTTTGGGACATACAATTAAGTGTAATACGATGTGAATGAAACCCCAAATATTCCTAAAAGACGTGCAGTATTTCGATTCCAGAGTGAAAACCCGAGAGAGCGAAAAATTGTATTAATTATAATGACATAATTAGAAAAAAATAAATAAATAAAAACAATAACAAACACTATCGTTCTTTCTTTTTAAGCAATATTTCTTGATCATTTAAAACAATTGCAAAGAGATCTGCAGTGTCTTTATAATTGTTTTATAAGTGCCAGTGCTGCATACACTGTTCGTGACCTGAAGTTTGAAGAGTTATTCAATCAAGGACAGAATCAGTCAATCTTCGCTGCATAACTTTTATCTTTACTTCCTTTTTTTTCTTTCTTTCTTTTTTTTTTCTTTTTTTTTCTTTCTTTCTTTTTTTTTCTTTTTTTTTCTTTTTTTTTAATCAATATTCTATCTATGCTATTCCAGATATCATTCTATATTGATTGAGAATCAGTTTTTCATGTCATTAGATCTTCAACAACAACAAAAAAAAAAAAAACGTTATGCTAACCCAGCACTGAAATAAGCCGTATCGTTGATACCGCTCAGAATGACAAAGTGCTGTTTAGAATGCAAACTTAATAAACTATAAATCAAGACGGAAGCAGTCGCTGATGGTTGTGTGTGTGTGTGTGTGTGTGTGTGTGTGGGTGTGTGTCTTTCTCGCTGCTTGTCCACCTTCCTCTCTCTTATCTTTCCCTCTCCCTCCCTTCCTTCCCTTGGGTGGGTGCGTGCGTGCGGTATGGTATGGTGTGCGCGTGCGTGTGATAGTGTGTGTGTGTGTGCGTGTGTGTGTGTGTGTGTGTGTGTGTGTGTGTGTGTGTGTTTGCCTTTCTCGCTGCTTGCCCACCTTCCTCTCTATCTTTCCCTCTCCCTCCCTTCCTCCATCAACATGCGACCTGGCTTTCCTTTTTTTTCTTCTTTTTTTTTCTTTTTTTCTCGAGAGCTTTTTGTTCAAGGTGGAAACTACACATTGATTTTGTGCATGCACTTCATACATACGTGTGTGATAATATGCGTTCGCACTGACAAAGAGGTCCATGGCCTCCATCTCTCACCAAACATTCACAATTCAATCCCCTGAGGCTGTCTCAAACTATCGACCACCCAAGAACTCCCCACTACCTTCCCCAATCCCCAATCCCCAATGCAATATTTTTCCAAGACCTCTACACTGCCCCCCATCATTTTTCTTCCCCAAAAACCTGTACATTACCCCCCGTTATGTGGAGTGATGGTCTAGATGTAACGAGTCCGCCTAGGAAGCGAGAGAATCTGAGCGCGCTGGTTCGAATCACGGCTCAGTGTGAGCAAAGGAAGCAGGGCTCAACTTCTGGAGACGTTTTCCCTTGCAACACCTGTGGGAAGTGCTGCGCATCCAGAATCGGCCTCTTCTCCCATATGAGGACACACATCGACAGATAAGCCTGCCTGCCTACTCATCCGTCGGACCGACGGGAGACTCCATCATCATCACTCTACTGAACCCCAACCGTCCACAAACCTCAACACTACCCCCACCACCACCCCCCGCCTCATTATCTTCCACACACCATTCCACCCCCACTACCTGCTTACCCCAAACCTTCCAAACCCATAGTCTTATCGTCAGCATGTTGGTTGTGTCCTTTATCTGTTGATAGACTCAACACACACACCATACGGGCAAATTATACTCTTCACACACACACACACACACACACACACACACACACACACACACACACACACACACACACACATACACACACACGTTGGATAATGTCTAATATCACTTAATGTGGATAGACACTGAATGAAATTGAACACACACTGGATAATGTCTAATATCACTTAATGAGGACAGACATTAAATGAAATTGAACACACACTGGATAATGTCTAATATCACTTAATGTGGATAGACATTAAATGAAATTGAACACACGTTGGATAATGTCTAATATCACTTAATGTGGATAGACACTGAATGAAATTGAACACACACTGGATAATGTCTAATATCACTTAATGAGGACAGACATTAAAAATCAATGAAATTGAAGACATATTGGATAAATTGGCATTATAGGGGGATGGGGTGGAGGGGAGATCGTGCTTATGATAAACTATGGTCAATCTTCTTTGCCTTTTTTTCTTTGGCTGATGCTGAGAAACTGTTAATCAGCATGTACACTTAGGTCAGCTGTGTTATATTGTTCTTCATAAAGTCTGTGTACGTAAAGTTAGCGAGACGGACAGAGAGAGACAGAGAGAGAAAGAGGAGGGGAGATAATTATGAATTAGGATATTGGCATTACAGCTGGACATTATGAAATTCAACTAACACAGTAACATTTTAGAATAGGGCTCGTGATACAACAACAAACCAGGAACACATAAGAAAATAAAAATATAAATAAGAAAGTCAAATAAACAATGTCGATCTTGAAGTGGGGTGCACACCACGGCTTTACAGAGGGGCGGAACTCACCTGTTGGCAAACAACTTGAACTTAACCCCTTGAGTGCCACAGCACGTATCACCTACGTGCATAGTAACATCACTGGTGAAGGGAAATAACTCTGGAAGGCTGAAAATTCACACAGTTTATCTAGAGTGGTATATATCTCCAGACCATTTTCTCAGTTTTAGGCTTATTGTTTCGGAAAGTTATATGACTCGAAAAAACACCACTTTCTACTGTTTTTTTCTCCAGCACTGAAGGGGTTAAGGGCAGATTGCCAATAGGTCGTTAAACTCACCAGTTTATCAAAGTGCATGTGACAGTGACACCCCACTGAGTGTTCAGGTCTCGCCAACACGCTGGCTTTGCTATGGGTTCACAGTAAAACCCACGACCTTAGAATCCAGGATTTGACACACGACTGTCGCAATAGCCGGGTGATGAAAACGTTGGACTTTCAACTGGATGCAGGACTGAGACAAACTGGAACCAGATGGAACAGCAGTCTTCGTTGTCACAACAAAATGACCTTGCATTGCCATGTATATAACTTCTTGTTCACAAAACACCACAGAGAGAGATTGACCTGGGGCCAGGGTTTGACTGGATGTAGGGGACATACTGAGGACAGCCGTAAACTGGGAAGGAGGGAACGGGGCAGGGGGCAGGGGGGGCAGGAGGCAGTGCAATCCAATGAACGCAGAGTCCACAGTCTGGAGAGTCCAGAGGAGTTGGGTCAGGAGATAGACAACTGGTGGTCGGCGAGGTCTATAAGAAGAATAACAACGTACGCTTCTTGGCATGGTTGCACAGACGAACAGTTCAGAACGAGTCAGGAGTAAATAATAATAATAATATGAAGAAGAAGAAGCACATGACCGAGCAAGCGAAGGACAACAGTATTCAGCACTGAGGCCATGCATAATACTGCATCCATTCCATCAAAGCAAGGATAGTCGAGATGTAAATAATGGAAGAGTACACAAGGTGGAACTATACAATGGCGGTAAAAATGAGGTTTTGCTGAGCGTTTTGTTGTTTTGTTGTTTTTACTAGACAAAATTATTCATTTCGAGGATAATAGTTAAGCACTTGTGTGCTTTTTAATAGTACCCAGTCTATATTGGGGCCGGCTGGCTAAGTTTACCTTGCTGAAGCAACTAATTCATGGCAGTGAAGGGCAGTACATGAGGTGGTATAGTGTGTCGATTAGAGTCACTTATACAGCAAATACGTTTGGTTAGGTGTCCAGATACAACGAGGAAAGCACAGTTTTGTCGGACTGTTATGAGATGGGCAGCCCTTTGATAACTCGACTTCACCTTTGCTAGTCCGCAGGAAGAACTCCTTCACACACACACACACACACACACACACACACACACACACACACACACACACACACTCACACACACACACACACACACACACACACACACACACACACACACACACACACACACACACACACAAATGCTGAAAGCGGATTTTGATATCACTTATTCTGAAACAAAAAAGGAAGAAAACATCAATATCACGACAAGTACTGCCAGAATTCATATAACAGAAAAATATCAGAATCATCTCCATATATTTACAGATGGATCTGTTCTTGATGACAAAAACGCTGGTGCGGCTTTCTATATTCCTGCCTTTAAAGTTGAAAAATCTTACTTTATTGGAAAACACCTTTCCATATTCACAGCTGAGCTAATTGCTATTATACAAGCTCTGAACTACTTAGTGAGCCATCAAATAGTTTTCTCGAAAATAGCATTCTTTGTTGATTCCAAATCAGTACTTCATGCTCTAGAATTATTCAGCCTTGAAACAAGACCTGACTTAGTTATTGAGGCAAATCATTTGGTACATTGTTTAAGGATTAAAGGGACTGAGGTCAGTTTTTGTTGGGTGCCTTCTCATGTGGGCATTCTTGGCAATGAAACTGTTGATAAAGCAGCTAAAAGAGGAGCACAAGATTCAGAAAAATCGACAAAAATACATGTCCGTCTCTCCGTAAAAGAGGCATACACTTTGTTAGAAAAAT
Organism: Babylonia areolata; assembly: GCF_041734735.1. Lineage (NCBI taxonomy): Eukaryota > Metazoa > Mollusca > Gastropoda > Neogastropoda > Buccinidae > Babylonia > Babylonia areolata. The sequence continues at coordinate 11,223,465 of NC_134909.1, read as the reverse complement.
CAGCATGGGGTCGATTTCATAACCGATGGAAGTTAAAGTTTTTAAACCATAAAGGAACATTATTCCCCGAGAATATTATTAAAGAAAAGATACTGAATCCATCAGCTTGCTATACAAGATTAATAACCTCTACTTTCTTCCGTATAAAACTTGATGCGCTGAAGATAAAGTATAGTAAAAATGTTACATGCATCTGTGGTAAGCAGTTCAGCTTGCATCATTGTTTGTTTCACTGCCAGCTGTTACGTACCTTCTTGCCCAAGTATTTCAAAGAGAATAATAATTCTGCAGATGATTTTTGTAAAGTTATTTCTGACGAGGTTCTTATGGTCGAACTTTCACAGGCATTAGTTCATAGCCCTATTTCTACATTCCTTTAATGCGCTTCAGAATTGTGTTAATGGTTTCTGATTATTATAATTATTATTATTGAATTGTTACTGTTAAATGTAATTGCATGTTAGTTATATCACCTTCCTCCCCCCATGCCCCCCCCCCACCCCCACCCCACACCCCCTTTTTTTTCTTTTCTTTTTTTTAACGTCTAATATCACTGATAGTGAAAAGATGCTAAACTAAAGAACGAACACACACACACACACACACACACACACACACACACACACACACACACACACACTGACACACACGTTAACTGTACTGTCAGAGCGCGCGACTGACTCGGCGGACTGGGGAGCACTGCACTGGCATGGCAGCCGGCCGCTTGGCCTGAACTGCGCGGCCATTTGATCGGTCCATTCTATTGATTAAAATAATGATGATAATAAAACTAGTAATAATCATCATGATGCTTTATTTTAAAACCATGCAGCCGGAATAGAATGACTTAGGCCGGGCGAAATGTATTACATGTTCTTTCTCAGTTCTTCTGGCGGGTTGGTACCCCGTACTCAGTGACTGAGTTAGTGCTGCACTACAATTTCCCGGCAGCAGAAATACCATGGCAGTGTCCAAGTCCTAACATTGAATGTAACCTACTTGAAGGCGGTGTCCATCTATGAATAGGAATAAACACGTTTAACAATAATCACTGTAGGCCTACAGCTCGGATCCGGAAAGATCCGGCCGCGACTCATACATCAAAACTTTCGCAACAACGGATTTAATACGACTGAAGATCCCATTCTTGCCATCTATACATACATTTACCCTTTCTTTAGATACTGGCCGTGGCTCGGAAAAAAATCGTCAGTACTTCTACACAGTGGTTTAACCCGGCAAACGTAACCAAAGTAAAATTATATAATTTACCGGCAGCTGATATTTGAAACCCAGTTAAGCTATTCCTTTTGCCGTGTGCGTCGATCCAGATCGTACTGTACCGTGCGCAGTTAATGTTCAATAACAGTGATTTACTAACTGAAGGTAATCATAGCGGACTCACTGGCAGTCAGGCATTTAGTCTGTTTAATTAGTCAGTCGACCGACTACTATAGTACAGTCTTATACATTCATCAGTTCATATAAATAAGATACCTGTTTGCTTCTCCGTTTACAAAGTCGTGGTAGGTGGTCGCATTTCTACACCTAATGAATTTATTGACTCGAGCGCAAACAAATTGTACAACCGGCCTTAGTCAGTCTTGTTTCAGAAGCGAAAACTATGCTGCGTAATCTCAGCACCATATATACTGCCGGATTGTAATATACTGATTCACTTTGTGAATCAAATAGCTTTAGAGGGATATTCGGTGTATCATATTCTTTTTTTTTTTTCTTTTTTTAATTTCTGTAAAATGCCGTGCAATTATTGATTGTCTTTCGATGGCTCTTCTGGCTCAGCAATAATTAAAGTCACTCGCAGGACGGAAAACTCAGTTTACTGATATAAGAAAGTTTTGTTTCAGCTACTAATGCATAGAATGAACTGCCACCTCATATAAAAAAAGTATATATATCATATACTAAATAAGTATTGCAAGAATCAACTGGACAGTTCAAAACAAATTTCGACTGTTTTACTGAAAATGAGAAAAAAAAATGACGCCTGGAATAAATACACAAGATGAGTGAAGCGGTTCAGTATCAGACTAAAACGTGACCAAATTATATTACGAAACTTAAAAGGAGCTATTCAAAAAGCTTCAAAACCTGCTTTGCTCCTACTTCTGCTACTGGGATCACAAATGTTAAAGAGAGAGAGAGAAAAGAAAAAGTGGACACCATGGACCAAGCAGAATGGCACGGACCTGTAAAAAGACTCAAATATGATAAATAGATTTTCTTTAAAAATCAAGCAATAAATTAGCTTGTCAATATAAATAAAGAGTAATAGATATACAAATATAGATATATAAATGTTTGGGGGTTTTTTTTTCTAAAAATGTCCGTGAGGCTTTGGACAAAGAATGACAGAGAGACCGGAAGTTAATTTGCAGCCTGTTCTATTTTCACCTTTCGACAAAGCAACTAATCCTTAAAACATTAAGAATGTTTCTCCACAAATGAAGGCAGCTAAACTATTTAGATAGCAACATTTATGGTTGTTAAGAACTTTTGGTCGGAAGAAAAGCAAAATCTACTCCAATAATGAACAATAGTAAAATGAGAACTACTTTCGTAAAATTCATACGCACATCTAGCTCGTACAAGAAGCTCGCCATTTTGTCACATGTTCATTTCGCGTTCTCACATGACCTGTTGTTTGGCCCCGTGATCAGCGGTGAGGTATTCCTGGCAATTTCAAACCAACAAAGATTTTTATGATGGACATGCTCGAACCAGGACTGGAACCAAGGTTAGTGAATGATAATATTTGTATAAATATATTATTATCACACAGCATTTGATTTCTGTGTGAAACGCACTGTCGTGGACGCACATTTTTGCACTGATGTGCGAATCGAAGACTTATTATTAAGTGTCATTTTCTGCACGCATCATCACACGTGGTCATTTCGTGATAGTAATCGCCAATAAAATATCAGTTGGTATATTCTTTTAGTAGTGTCAATCCCCTTCGTCTACATTCTGTGGTCTGTGCAAGATGTATCGAGGATGGAAAAAGTAGGTCACCGACGTGGCCTCAACTCTGCAAGAACGTGTTTCTTGATAAGATCGGTAGTTTGTATGTTTCTTAGGAACGGATAAAAACTACTTCAGTCTTTCTTCTTCTTGTTTCTTTTTTTTTTTTCCTTTCTTTTTTAGTTAAAAAAGCTGTCCACCACACTGTTGGACTTGCAAGTACACGAGTGAAACAAGACATGTGGTTGTACTTCAAGTTCAGAGTACATAAATGACGGACTTCTTGCTTGCTTTTAAATTAAAAAACAAAACAAAGTCTATGTCTGCTCCTAATTGACAAGGATGGCACGAAATCTGTAAGTGACAAAGAAAAAGCCAATACTCTTAACAGTTTATTCTCAAGTGTTTTTACAAAGGAGAAAGTTGATAACATACCAAATCTGGACCCTGGATCTAGATCAAATGGTAACCGACATTAAAATTACAAGTGAATCTGTAAAACAAAAGTTGAAAAAACTAAATCCAAATAAAGCTCAGGGCCCAGATGCAGTACCAGCAAGGATTCTGAAAGAGTTAAGTGAAGAGCTAGCAGAACCGCTAAGCATATTGTTTAATAAATCAGTTGAACAAATGGTAATACCAGATGACTGGAAGATGGCTACAGTAACGCCAATATTTAAAAAAGGTACAAGAACTGACCCTGGAAACTATAGACCTGTTAGTTTGACTTGTATAACATGTAAAGTTCTGGAATCATATGTAAGAGATACTATTGTTGATCATATGACAGAAAATTGTTTGCGGAATGCCAACATGGATTTCGGAAACACAGATCATGTGTAACTCAATTACTAGAAGTCATGGAAGACTTCACACGAATGATAAACAGGGGTGAAGATACTGATGTGCTTTACTTAGACTTTAAGAAAGCTTTTGATTCTGTGCCACACCAGAGATTATTAAAAAAGATAGATTATGGAATATCAGGAAAAGTATTAAATTGGACTAGGGATTTTCTCACTAACCGAAAACAGAGTTAAGGTGGGAGATAGTTATTCAGAGGAAGCAATGGTCCTTAGTGGAATTCCACAGGGTAGTATTTTAGGACCCATACTTTTTACATTATTCATAAATGACCTGCCTCAAACAGTGTCAAGTGTATGTAAAATTTTTGCAGACGCCACTAAACTTTGCTGTTCACCAAGTTCACGACATATAATGCAAAATGACATTGACTCCTTGATAGAATGGTCTGAAAAATGGAACTTATACTTTAATGCTTCCAAATGCAGAGTATTACACATTGGTCGAACAAACCCAAAACATAACTATGTAATGAAAAACGACGACGAAATAACCAATATTGTGAAATGTGAAGAGGAGAAAGACTTAGGGGTGACGTTTGATAAAGACTTACTGTTTGACAGACATATTAACCAAGTTGTTAACAAGGCAAATCAAAGGCTGGGTATTATTAAACATACTTTTTCGTTTATTGATAAGGATATATTTCTCCGACTTCATAAAGCTCTTGTAAGACCTCTTTTGGAGTATGGTCTCCCTGCCTGGTGTCTTAGACTAATATGTCAATCAATTACTATTGAAAGAGTGCAAAGACGTGCTAATAAACTGGTGCATGAAATTAAGGATTTGTCTTACGAAGAAAGACTGAAATTCCTAAAATTACCCCCAATGAAAGCAAGACGAAAAAGAGGAGATTTGATTCAAGCCTATTTGATCTGTAATGGTATAGACAATATTACAAAAAGGTCACTTCTTTGATTCACTGCCAGATACTAATATGGAAACAAGAAACAGTGTTCATAAAATTTATAAACAGAGACATAACAATAACACAAGGAAATTTGCTTTCAGTTATAGGGTTACTAACGACTGGAACAAACTAACCACTAACATCAAGTATGCTTCCAATACCACCAACTTCAAGAACCTTATCGATAATCACAAAATTTTAAAAGACATCTGGTTTGACTTTGTTGGTCCAAGATAATTGTAACTGGGTCTACTTAGACTGAGACAAGACTGATAACGACATAGCATAAAGAAGGCCGTGAGGCCTTGTGCTAATCATAAATGAGACGGGGCGTAAAAAGCCATGAGGCTACGATGTTGATTCTGAACAGGTATCAAAAGAAAAATCCAAGAAATTATTATGAAATAAAAGTATGAAAAACAACAAGACTGCTGATAGTACACACGCTAAACAAAAACAAAAACAACGTTAGTTTTAGATACCAAGCATGACAACTTAGAGGAGGGGGGGGGGGATGTAGAATTTATTACAGATAATTTTACCGATGATATATCATGTTTTACAGTAAGAAAGATGGCAGAATAGTTAAAAAGCTTATCTGCCTGTACACTATACAGTGTCTGTTAGGGTCTGGGTTCAAAGAGGCAACTCTTGTTGCCATGGATTCTTTCACTTGTGCTCAAAAGACCGCTGGAGAGTTCTGGGATCTTGCACATGTGCATCTAACTTTTACTCAAATTTGAGCATTGCAAAAGACATGCCATGATGGACAAAAGCAGCAGACATGTCCTGTCCTCCATTTCTTCAGTTGATAGCCTCCATTGCTACAACCAAACTATGGTTAATGAAGTGCCATCGTATACACACACAAAAAAGAGCAAACACTTGAAAAAAGAAGCCTACTGTATTGCATGTTCTGCCTCTCTTGATCACCTTGGTTGCTTAAAATTTCTTAGAGCCAATGAACTTTGAGAGCACAGATCATGTGATGTGCCTCAAGTCGTGTGAGCACGGAACTCTCCAGCAGTCTATTTATTGTCTCATTCAAATAACAAGTGTCCAGACTATGAACCACCACTCAAAGTCTAGTAGAGTGTGAGAACATTTTGGTGAGTGCGGCTGATGATTGAATGTCATTTTAATACCCCTTGCAAATACCTTTTTTTTTTTCCATTTGAAGCCAATGAAGAGTCTTGAATTGATCCTGTACGCTCAGATATCACTTCCGAGGCAGACATATTACCCACCAGGCCACCACTCTACCAACAATGAATTTATTCTCAAAGTCAAACCCCTTACACCCCTAACCGCTTGGTATCATCCCAAAAAGGACTTTTTGGTTATGTATGCCATGAATGAAATAAACAAAATGCGTCCTCATTATCAATGTTCCGGGTCACATGGAATATTTCGGTTGTGGGGTAGGGGGTACTTGTGGCACACACATGATTCCAGAAACAGTGATAAATTGTGAATTTATATTTTCAGCCATGAGAAAGAGGATCCTGACGCAGAGGAGCACATTACCTTGGCCACTGATGGTGAGTCACTTTACTGAGTATCAAGCTGAAAAAAGAACTGGGCTCTTGATTTGTTCTTTGTTTTGTTTTGATATGTTACCTTATTCTTATAGTCCATTCTTTTTTTTTTTTTTTTCTTTTTTTTTTTTTTTTTTTTTTTTTCTTGTTGTTGTTGTTGTCATTTTGAGACTGCGAGTCAGAGTCCAGAGCACATTCCCCTGCCACTGATTGTAAGTCACTGTTTGTAGTTTGAACAGACTTAGCTCTTAAATTAATTCCTTTTTTTTCTTCTTTTTTTTATGATAATTTGTGTATTGTCCATTCTCTTTGTTTAGTTTTGTTTTCACTCTGGGAGTTGGAGTGATAACACGGTGTCAGGTTTGAAACCTTGTCATTTGTTTTTGAAGAGATAGTTTTGTGCGCACATAGGGCAAACTCTCATGCAGCAGAGCTGAGACAGGCCTTGATTCAGGAGTGGAATCAGCTGCCAGAACGGTTACTGTATTGTATTATATTTATAGATTTACATTACAATTGTATTACTCGTTTTTGTCACAACAGATTTCTCTGTGTGAATTTCAGGCAGCTCTCCCTAGGGATAGTGCATTGCTAAACTGAGAGAGCCACCCATTTTTTTGAAATTTTTTCCTGCCAGCCATTTTTTATTTGTTTTCCAATCGAAGAGGATATTTTTTGTTTTACAGAATTTTGCCGAAAGAACTCTTGCGCTTACAAATTGCCATTATCGTGTCCACATCACTCATAGACAGTTGACAAAATGAATTGTGCAGTGCAGTATTTTGAAGTAATTGAATTGTTTACTGGATTTTACTACTTTTTTTGGTGTGATTTGGAGAGGGGGTGATTGGGGGGAGGGTTGGTGGTGCTCACTGGATGGTGCTCAAGTAAAGTGATTGAGGATAGTGTAGTGTCAGTAAAATAAAAGTGTTTGCCTTCACATTAGTTGTTCACTATTAGCGAATAGTTTTTACTTTTTCATACCATGTTTGGAGCTGAGAAATGTTGGCAGGTGTGATTTGTTACAATAGATAATGACATTTCCAAGATACTATTTCCTGTTTCTTTTTTTTTCTTTTTTTCTTCCTGGAAAACTGCTTCAGGGACAGGTTTGAAGCGAAATGGTATGGTGACAGATGTTTACAAGTTAGGTACTGTTATTTTCTGATATGTATAATTTCTTGTTAGACTGAGTCAATATGTTCTGCAGTTGAGAACAATGGTGTTTTTTGGCAAAGTGGAAGGCTACAGTGCATTATCCAACTCCAAGTTTATCATTTTAATTTTAAACTGGAAAAATAACATATGTAAATGAAATGAAAAGAAAATATGTAAAGACTAAAAGAGGAATAATGGTGGGTTTTTTTGGCAAAGTGGAAGGTTACAGTGCATTATCCAAGTATAAATTTTTACAATATACCTTTAAAAAGTGAGAAGCAATGTCTTAGAGTCTTTACTGTTTACAGGTTCTTTATGGAAACGAACCTTTGTCCCTGTTGGCAGCATTCCATACTGATTTCAGATTACTAATTTTTTAGACAGTTATAAAAAAGTTTAAAATGTAGCTTAGAGTTATAAGATATTTATTATAAATATTATCATTATTATTATTGTTATTATTATTATTATATCGTTTATCATTATATCAGCATGCAAAACTTGAATATATTATTTTTAATTCTGTATCTTGTTTGTGAAAGAGAGAGAGAATTTAGCGGGAAATGGAGAAAAAGAAAGAAAGAAAGCTGTCAGTTACTACTGGTGAACACAGAATTGTTTATTAATTTTCATGCACAGATGCAACTGATGAGCAGGCGGCGGCCATTGCTAGTGTGGCAGGAACGGGTGGTCTGACCCTTGACCCCAACATGCAGTTCCAGCTCCGTGCTGATGGGAATAGTCAAGGTTAGTATTTTTTTAACAGTTATCTTATCTTAACCCCGTCAGTTTCAAGCCTACTTTAGCAACAGCTATTATTTGCCAAGGGATAAAGGGATTTCTGGAAAGAAATATTGGTGTGTGTTTTTTTTGTTTTTTTTTTGGTTTTTTTATCTAGATGGACATTTCTGAAAGAAAGTATGCATAATCTATACCTTTTCTGAAAGGAAAATGAACATACTAGGCAGTTAAAACAATTTCACATGAGTTGAATGATTTGCGATAGGAAAATTCCAACAGTGACATGGATGGAGGTTGCCTTCCTGAGACAAGTTGCGGTTTGTTTTTTCTTGTTTTTGTTTTGTTTTGTTTTGTTTGTTTTTGTTTTGTAATGGTTAAACTGGACAGACTGGATACAGCAGAAATACATTCAGGCTCCAGATTATTAGACATGTTACCAACATTTTGCATGTATAGCCTGACAGCATTATCTTATGAAAACAATAATGATAATGATGATAACAACAGTAAGGAGAAGAAGAAGAAAAATGATAATGAAAGAATGGTCATAACAATAATGTACATTTGTGTATTATTATTCACAGAGAATTTAAACTCACAGACAAACGTCAATTATTAACATGATTTGTCTTCTATTTGGTTTGGTTTTGTTGGTTTTTTTGTTTTGTTGGTTTTTTGCGTGTGTGGGTTTTGTTCACTGACTAATAGAGCTCTCTTTCTGAACTCTTCTTGTAGCAGAATATTTGTTACAATCTATTCTGACCTTAAAATATTATTTCTTTTCTTTTTTTTCTTTCTTTTTTTTTTATGTGTGTAGGTTTTGTGCACTGACTAATACAGTAATAGGGCTCTCCTGAAGAACTCTTTGTAGCAGAATATTTGCTACAATCTGACATTAACTTGATTAAGATATTTCTTCTTCTGCATTCACTCGTATGCACACGAGTGGGCTTTTACGTGTATGACCGTTTTTACCCCGCCATGTAGGCAGCCATACTCCGTTTTCAGGGTGTGCATGCTGGGTATGTTCTTGTTTCCATAACCCACCGAACGCTGACATGGATTACAGGATCTTTAACGTGCGTATTTGATCTTCTGCTTGCATATACACACGAAGGGGGTTCAGGCACTAGCAGGTCTGCACATATGTTGACCTGGGAGATCGTAAAAATCTCCACCCTTTACCCACCAGGCGCCGTCACCGTGATTCGAACCCGGGACCCTCAGATTGACAGTCCAACGCTTTAACCACTCGGCTATTGCGCCCGTCGATTAAGATATGATTTCTCTTCTTCTTCGTCTTTTTTTTTGTGTGTGTTTGTGAGTGTGTTTTGTTGACTGACTAATTGGCCTAGAATCTGACATTAAAATATGATTTCTCTTCTTCTTCATCTTTTTCTTTCTGTTTTGGGGGTGGGTGGGGGGGTGTTCACTGACTAATTGGGCTCTCTTTCTGAACTCTTCTAAGTTCTTGTGGCAGAATATTTGCTACAATCTGACATTAAGATATGATTTCGTCTTCGTCTTCGTCTTTTTTGGGGGGGGGCTGGGGGGGGGAGGGGGGGTTGTTCACTGACTAATAGGTCTGTCCTTCTGAACTCTTCTTGTAGCTGAAAACTTGCTAGAATCTGATGTTAGAATATGATTTCTCTTCTTTTTTGTCCCCCCTTTTTTTATGTGTGGGTTTTGTTTAGTGACTAATTATGGAATACAGTGATGGGGGCTCTTATTTTAAACTCTTTTTGTAGCAGAATATTTGCTACAATCTGATAATTCAGGTCAGGTGACGTACCGCGTCGTTCAGCTGTCCAACGATGGGGAGACAACCGCCCAGGTAGTTGCCAGCAACTTCCCTCCCAACCAAGTGGTGAGTGTGTGAATAGAATGCAAATTAGAACTGAGAATCGAACAATTTTATCTGTCATGAAACCGAAATGTATTGAGAGAGAGAGAGTGGGAATCGTCACATAAAGTATCTGTCGTGAAACCTAAAGGTTTTGTGTGTGTGTGTGAGAGAGAGAGAGAGAGAGAAGGAATGTCATACTTCGTATTATCGTTTCACACATTTCAGTGTTCATACTTGGAAAAGGTCTATGAACCGAAAAAATTGATATTTCTTTTATTGTATTGATGTGGATATTTTTATCACTTTTATTTTATTCTTTCTTTTTTTTTCTTAATCAAAACACAAACTAAAGGTTTATAACCCTTTCACCGCCTGTCAATTTAAAGTGCAAAATTCCCTTATGCTATAAACAAAGAAAATATGGTTTCTAAGAATAGCTGGGGATTCCCCCTGTGATGTGTAGGAAATATGGCGTATCCTTCCACCGAACATAAAGAGCAGTAGATTCATGGATAACAGACCCATGATCTGGTCACCCTTCAGTGACATGGGTCCTCTACCTAGCTGTGCTCTACCTAGCTGCTGCATAAATGCGAGTTTGGCAGTGAAAGGGTTAAAGAGCAACGTATAACTGTGCCCAGATGTTGACTATGATTTTGAATAAATAAACCAAGAGCAACATGATGTCAGCAATAACTTTGAATAAGTACTACCAAATTCCTTCTTATGATATTAGTTATAATTATTGTAAATACCAGTTTTTCTGCTGTAGGTTTGTTTATTATTTCAGAGTTTATTATTATATAGACACAAGTAGTAGTCATAAACACACTCATGAGTCAAAATGAAGTGAAGAGCCGAGTCATTGTCATGACTGCTTCTGTCGAGAACAAAATCCTTCAGTCAGTGTACTCTTTTTCTTTTAGGGTCCAACCACTTAGAATAGCCTTCCATTTAACATTAGGTTCTCCATTTCCACAGCCTCTTTCAAATCTTCTCTGAAGACCCGTCTGTTTAAGCATTACTAATATCCTTGTCCTCCACATTTCAAAACTGCGTCCTATCCATGCCATGTGTGTGTGTGAATAAGTGAGTTGGATGAGTTCTGTCATATCTGTTTGACGTTTATCTCAATTGATATACTTCAGTATTTTATCATTTACACTTGATGAGTTTTTTTACGTGTAAAGCGCTTTGGGCTCTGTTCGAGTACAAAGCACTGAATAAGTGTTCATTTGTAATGTTATTACAACGCAATCGCCAAGTGGTTAAAGTGTTGGACTTCGAGGGTCTCAGGTTCGAATCTCGGTAGTGGCGCCTGGTGGGTAAAGGGTGGACATTTTTCCTGTCTCCCAGGTCAACATATTTGCTGACCTGCTCGTGCCTGAACCCCCTTTGTGTGTATACGCAAGCAGAAGATCAAATATGCACGTTAAAGATCCTGTAAATGTAATCTATGCCAGCATTCGGTGGGTCAAGGAAACAAGAACATACCCAGCATGCACACCCCTGAAAACAGAGTATGGCTGCCTACATGGCGGGGTAAAAATGGTCATACATGTAAAAGCCCACTCATGTACATACCAGTGAACATGGGAGTTGCAGCCCACAAACGAAGAAGAACTAATATTATCACTTCTACAGACTGTGATCCAGAGCCCGTTCAGCAACGGCGGCAGCCCCACCCCGGAGCAGCAAGGGGACGCACGCTTCGCTTACTTCTCCGCTGCAGGGGGCACCGAGGGGGCAGGGGTCAGCGCCCAGGGAGAGACCCTCACCGCCGCTACGGCCTTGACCCCTGTCGCCGCAGGAGCTGGTAAGCCATGGGTTGTGAAGCCCGGGTTTTTTTGGGTTTTTTTTCCAAGGGTTTTTATTGTTGTTTTTTCCCCTTTTGTCTTGGGACTGTAGTGATTAAATTATGATACTCATGAATTGTTTCTTTTCTTTTCCATAGTCTTGGGCTAAGTGAATACTGATGAATTCTTTATTTTCTTTTCCATTGTCTCGGGGTAAGCGATGTGTCTTACATTATAATACCGAGGACTCTTTCTTAGCTTTCTTGTGTCTTAGATTATAATGCCATAAAAAGTTTCCTATGTTTTTTTTTGTTTTTTCTCCAGTGTCTTGATGTAAGTGCTGTCTTGGATTGTGATAAGAGGACTTTCTTTTTCACCCGATAGTCCTGGGTGTAAGGGGGACACGGCAGTTTTGTCAGAGAGAAAAAAAGTTGTTATTTGACTATAGTGTCTGGCCTTAAGTGGTATGTCTTGGATCATACACCTGACTCAGTACCAAGGGGTCATGTCAAACGGATTGTGTTTCACTTTTCAACAAAGCTTAACAGCTGCAGCCAGCAAACTCAGGTGTGCAGTAGGAGAAATTTCATCTCCCACCACCACCCCCCTCTTGACCAAGTGAGCAAGTCCATAGTGTTGTTTAGACACTAACAAAAGTGCATTACTGGGAGCATCAGGTGTGAAATGTTTGCTAGCAGGGAGTGTTTTTCACACAGAACCTTGACAGCGAAAGAAACGGCGTGTTTGTTGTGATTGTTCAGGTCAATTTTACGTCATGATGTCTCCACAAGACGTCCTGCAAAACCCTCAGCGAACGATCGCTCCACGCACGTCGTATTCCCCGAAACTGGAGGGCCGATCCAGTCGAGACGACAGGAGGAGAGCGACACATAACGAAGGTAAGTCTCTGTGTGTGTGTGTGTGTGTGTTGTTAATGCTTGGTAATCCTAATAAATGAGAGTGTCTGTGTAACCACAAAAGTCTCTTGTTTTTTAAGGCAAGGTTTGCCTTATTATTTCTGTTTCAATTTTTGTGAGAAAAAGAACATTGCATGAAAAACACTTAAGTTATTGTACTGTCAGCAAAAGTTTCACAGTGAATTCTTCTCTTCATTTTGATAAATAGTGACCAAACATCTCTGTCTGTTGTCTCAGGGCATAAGTCTTGTTTTGTGTGTGTGTGTATCTTGTTTTTTCTCAAAAGTTCGTTGTCGATTTTGTTTTGCTCATTATTTATTCTTTGCATGTAGAAGTAGATATGAACGAATGCTGGGACTGTCTGCTTCTATTTGATTTTTGTATTGGTCCATTTTTTTCACTTACCCGTTCTTTTTTTTCTTTTTTTGTATGTTATTCTGCATTATTTTCACAATACCTTGCCCTGAATTTCCTGCCTGAGATGATGTTCCTAGTGCTGCAGATTTTTGTTTTTGTTATCAGTCATTGGTTTTGATTTTTTTTTTTTTTTTTTAACTTCTGACATTGTGTTCATACTCCAGTTAAAACGTTTTGCCGTTGTTTCAGTGGAGCGACGGAGGCGAGACAAAATCAACAACTGGATCGTTCAGCTGTCTAAACTGGTTCCGGACTGTGTGCAGGAAACCAAACCCAATCAGGCAGTAAGTCTGTGTCCTGTGTTCTGTGTACCAATATTGAAAGCAAACAGAAACAAATGCAGTTTTATTCCAGCGTCATTTCAGCTATTAAACAACAATAAATCATAATCAGATATGTGACTAAAAAGGGTGTATGCTAGAGTGCATATGCGTGGAATATGACATCTAACTCGAGGAACAGTTGCTCTTCATGCTACCTAGGGTAGCCTTGACTAGCAAGAGCCTTGCCACTGTTGCCGCGAAAAAAGAAACGTACCTTCTTAGCATGTCTCTTGAGAACCTCACCAAATTATATATGATAGTCAGTCGTGTCCGACTGACCATCAGAACAGCAGAGGAGGTAACTGCTGTTCCAACTATCTGGGCTAGAATTTGATTATACTTATAGTGGCGAGTGTCTGGTTCAAGATAATCCCCACTCTTTCTGCGAAGAGGGTTTCAGGACAGTCAGTGTTGGGATGTTCCTAAAGGCCAACTAGCCACGAAAGCTGCAGCACTAAGAGCCAGTGCAATCTTGCCTCCTAGTTTGAGAGTCTTAGTCCTTCACAAAAGACTAAGCTGTAAATGAATTCCCATTGGAATGGAGAAGCCTCTGATCACACAGCTCTCACTTTGCTGTTGGACGGAGTGTAAGCTTATGTCAATCTGTGATATAAGCTAAGCGTTGGGCCAGTACATAAGAAACGCGCCTTAGTTTCTCCCAGTGTTGATTCCATTCTGTGACAGTATCACTTGTTGTTTTGTTTCAATCTCAGTAACAGCGCCTGGATGGAGATTTTTCAGATCTCCCAGGTCAACATATGTGCAGACCTGCTAGTGCCTGAACCCCCTTCGTGCGTATGCACATGCAGAAGATCAAATAAGGTCCTGGAATCCATGTCAGCGTTCGGTGGGTTATGGAAATGAGAGTATACCCAGCATGCCACCTCCAAAAATGGAGTATGGCTGCATACATGGCGGGGTAGATAAACAACGGTCATGCATGTAAAATGTTACGTCTGTCAGAGTGTGTATGTGTACATCTGTCAGAGTGTGTATGTGTGCTTGCCTGAAATATTACATATATTAGTCAATAAGGACACAAAAACAACAACAGCAAAGGAAGCCAGAAAAAAACATCAACAGCATCGCATTGTTTTTATAAACAAATTCCTGAAACATAATGCACAATTTGATGTGTGGCCCTGGATGATCTCAGAAAACAATCAATTCCAGAGACGTTTTACAGACAACGTTCTGTTTCAAGCTTATATCAATATTGGCCTGTGTGAACAAGAACATTGTCAAACACTTTAGACGGGCGCAATAGCCGAGTGGTTGAAGCGTTGGGCTGTCAATCTGAGGGTCCTGGGTTCGAATCACAGCGACGGTGCCTGGTGGGTAAAGGGTGGAGATTTTTACGATCTCCCAGGTCAACATATGTGCAGACCTGCTAGTGCCTGAACCCCCTTCGTGTGTATATGCATTTAGAAGATCAAATACGCACGTTAAAGATCCTGTAATCCATGTCAGCGTTCGGTGGGTTATGGAAACAAGAACATACCCAGCATGCACACCCCCGAAAACGGAGTATGGCTGCCTACATGGCAGGGTAAAAACGGTCATACACGTAAAAGCCCACTCGTGTGCATACAAGTGAATGCAGAAGAAGAAGAAGTCAAACACTTTACCATGATTTATTTATACTAGGCGCTTCAGCTTGCCTGAAATCTGATAGAATGACACAGGAAACGAATGATGAGCACCCTGTGTCATCCGTCAGTCGGCTCTACACGGGTAGGCAGCCTGCTGTGCAAATGACCCCAAGTATGTAAAGCGCTTAGAGCTTGGTCTCCAACCAAGGATAGGTGCTGTATAAGTATCCATGTCATTCATTTTGTTTGTTTGTTTTTTTACAGAGCAAGGGAGGGATCCTGTCGAAGGCGTGTGAGTACATTCAGGAGCTTCGAGGCAGCAACAAGACTTTGATGGAGACTGTGAAGGAAACAGAGCGCATGTCAGTAGACATGGAGTTGTATCGTTCTCAGATGGAGGAACTGAAGAGGCAGAACGAGTCTTTGCGCGCCTTGTTGATCAACAACAACATCGCCATTCCGCCCAATCTGTTGCCAGACCTGGTGTAGTTTTCTGTGCGGGGCTGGGGTGGGTTAGGGTGTAGTGTGCGTGTGAAAGGAGTGGGTGGTGTGTGTCTGTCCGGAAGTGGGGGGGGGGGGGGGGGGGGATGGATGCTTGGGCTTGTGAACGTTCCGTGTGTGTGTTTGTGAGAGATTTGTGTGTGTGTGTGTGCGCGCAAAAGAATGAGAAATGAAAAATAGTGAAAACTCTAACACTGTGGTTTCATCCTTTTCAAAACTGGCATGAAGCTTGTGTGCTTGACTGAGAGTTGCAGCTTGCAAGCCTTTACTATACCTGATTTGCACGCAAGAGAAGTCAGGGAAGAAAGTTTGTGCAAGATAGCATGTGTGTGTGTGTGTGTGCCCACATGTATATTCCTGGTGTAAGTGTAAACATGAGCGTGGTTTTATGTGAAAGTTATCATATTTATGTTCATGGGACACATGCATTTTAGGACAAGACGCGATGAGATGTGGCACCAGATTGAATGCTTTCTCTGTGTGTGTGTGTGGTGTGCTAGTAGTGTGTGAGTGGGACCATAATCTAAAAAGTGTAGGATGTGTGTGTATCCATTAAAAACTGCTAGTGAAAAAACAACAACTTCAAAACGTGAGGTGGAAGCTGATAAATTCACATACTCAACGTTTTGCGTGAACATTCTCTCATGTGCTGGAACTTTCAACTCACCAATATAGTATACTGAAACATAGTCACACGTGGGAGCTCACATTCGAGAAAACATGAAACATCAAGAATCGTGAACACTGCGGTGCAAGCTTCAGACAACAGTGATCTGATCACGAAAAGCAGCCCAAGCAACATCTCTGCAGAGAGGATTCATTTACAGTGGTGTTTGTTGGCTGCGTGAAACAGCGAAGAACAATGGAAGAATACCTGTTGTCTGCCACTACTACCACTACTGTGCAACATCACAACCTGTGGAGACGCTCTGTGTTGGTGCTTGCATCACCATGGGTGACAGAGACGCAGGGGGAAACATTCGGGCATCGTACACAGCATTGTCATTTTGTAGTTGTGTTTTTGTGTGGCAGGTTTTGTCGTTCTTTTCTTATTTTTTTTTATGGGTTTGGTTTTATTTTTGTTTGAACTGTTGTATTGTTTGTTTTGATCAGTTTCATTTGATTTCATTCCTTTTATTGTGTGTGTGTGTGTGTGTAGCCTGTGTTATTTTAACTAATTCAGTTATTTTTTGTGTATCCTTAACTTACTCTCATTAATTCATTATTGGAAAGAGCAAAGCAAGATTGAATAGTTCAGATTATCAGAGCAGAACCTGCTTGAAAAAAAATTCTTTGCTAAAATTGGGACAGAATTTCTGTTTACTTACATAAAGGAAAATCAGAGGTGAATGAAAGAGCTCTGATCATTATGTGCTGTCTTTTAGATTTTCAATTCAGACAAGCGCAATAGCCGAGTGGTTAAAGCGTCTGACTGTCAGTCTGAGGGTCCCGGGTTCGAATCACGGTGATGGCGCCTGGTGGGTAAAGGGTGGAGATTTTTCAATCTCCCAGGTCAACATATGTGCAGACCTGCTAGTGCCTGAACCCCCTTCGTTTGTATATGCATTTAGAAGATCAAATACGCACGTTAAAGATCCTGTAATCCATGTCAGCGTTCGGTGGGTTATGAAAACAAGAACATACCCAGCATGCACACCCCTGAAAACGGAGTATGACTGCCTACATGGCGGGGTAAAAATGGTCATACACATAGAGGCCCACTCGTGTGGGTCATGTATAGATTTTTTACTTAAAATTCATATCTTTGATATTTTCTTATGTATGCTTTCCTTATCCATTTGCCATATTTTACGGTACCTGTCATTTTTTTCCCAATAAAAACCTTTGTTCCTTCTCTTTCTGCCTGTGTTGCAGTTTGTTAGTCTGTTCATTAGTTCGATAAGCTGCTGGTGTACTGTGACTGATGACAAGATTCTGTGATTGTATTTGTAAAGACTTGGATTGATTCAGGCTTTAACTCACTGGGTGTTTCGGACATCTTTTAAAAATTCACTAAATTTAAAAGAAAAAAGGCTGGGTCTTCAGTGTGGCCTAATTTTATTTCTTTTTTTTTTTTAAATTCAGTAACATAACATCGAGTATCCTAGATTTTTTTCGTGTTTATGAATCTAAGGAATTCTGTCTGTCTTGGTCTTGTAGTTTAGGTATGTAGGGATGTTTGAACGAGCGACTAAACTCATGTCGTGCCATATAGTTTTGCTACCGGTTGGCATAGACGAGGCATCACCATTTTGCTCACTTATATAGATAGTGAGTTTTGACATGCACCAGTCAGCCCATAAAATCACTTGAAAAGCCACACTCAGCTGTAATGTCAGGGGATTCCAAGTTGTTATCACAGTCCAAGGAACCTTTTCAAATCCAAAGATACCAATCGGTTAATAACTCAGAAATAATGTGAAAAAACTTTTGCAAGATGGAGATACGCATGACAGTGACATGGAGTGAATATTCTGATATCCTGGAACGGCTTTCATGGCATTCTAAAGGTTCAAGTATTTATAATGAAATGGCACTTTTGATAAAAAAAAAAAAAAATGCATAATGCTGGGTAGTCATCCCATGTCCTGGTGGAAATCCTGATACATCTTGTGTGTGAAACATGTTATGCTATCTGATTTTCTTGTGGTATCTGATTTTCTTATGTTTGTTTTTATTTTGGATGTGTTTATTGTAGTGGTTGGGTGTTTTTTTTTGGGGGGGGGGGGTTGTATCCTCAAGTATTTGTCCTTGTCTAGATGCAGTTGAAACTGGATGCTATTCTGTTACAGCCTCGTTGTTCTCTTAGGGTGTGGTGAATCAATACGACCAGACACAATGAATAAAGAAAAACACATTGTGAAAAATCCTGCTGAATGAGTGCTTCTGGTTCTTTGAACTAACTAACACTTAGATAATGATCATTAACATTCAGATTGAACTAGTGCAGTTCCCCTCCCCCCTCCATCCTTTCCCTGGCCCCCGCAGAAAAAAAAAGTAAAAAAAAAAACAAAAAAACTGATAGTTTAATCTCCCAAGTCAAAATATTCATATATCATTACATTTGACATAGATGGACGCAATAACTGAGTGGTTAAAGCATTGGACTGTCAATCTGAGGGTCCCGGGTTCGAATCACAGTGACAGCGCCTGGTGGGTGAAGGGTGGAGATTTTTATGATCTCCCAGGTCAACATATGTGCAGACCTGCTAGTGCCTGAACTCCCTTCGTGTGTATATGCATTTAGAAGATCAAATATGCACGTTAAAGATCCTGTAATCCATGTCAGCGTTCGGTGGGTTATGGAAACAAGAACATACCCACCATGCACACCCCCGAAAACGGAGTATGGCTGCCTACATGGCGGGGTAAAAACGGTCATACACGTGAAAGCCCACTCGTGTACATATGAGTGAACGTGGGAGTTGCAGCCCACGAACGCAGAAGAAGAAGAAATTAATTTCTCTCTCTCTCTCTCTCTCTCTCTATATATATATATATATATATTGGTAGATACTTGACTTGGGAAGCTGAACTCTGTGGTGAAGACTGTGTGTCAAAATTAAAAAAACAAAACATCTTCTGAAATTTTTTGGGGAAAAAAACAAAGCGGGAGTGGGGGGGAAACAAAAATACAAACAAAACTTACAAAGTATTCAACAGACCAGACAAAACGGAATTCTCAATTTCAACCTGGGCTAAAGGGTGAAATACAACAGTGTGTGTGTATGTGTACCATTAGCAAAACAAAGGATAAAGATCAGAAAGAAAAAAAAATGTGATGAGCTGAAACGTATCATCGAAAGACTGATGCTTAACGTTTTAGAGAGGGTGAAAGAAATGAGTAACCGTAAAATCAGAAGAAGAAAAAAAAGTTTTTTCAATGAGAGAATCAAAATATCAATTGATCATGTCAGTGGCACAGTCCTTTCATGAAAACAAAATCATGCTTTCATAATGAGATCTCCCCATAATTCGGTATAAAATGCTTTTGTTGACTTGCCTACTGTGCAGTGTAAACACGGTGAGAATGTATCTTCCAGTTTTTGGTTGTCTGCTGTGTCAGACGTATGTTTGGTACAAAATAGCCATGAACTTGCATGTCTGCATTTTGTTAGCTGCCGCAAATTGTAAAGGAATTAGACAGGATAGTAGTTACGAGCAAGATCTTTATGTTAAAAAAAAAAAATATATAAAGAAATAGATAAGAAACAATAGTTTTAGAAAACTCTGGTCTGGTCATCCCATTCATGATGTGATTAATGAGGAAGGAGGGGCAGGGGTTAAGGGTCAAGGTCATCTCTTGGCACAGTCGAAGCTTAACTCACTCAGTACGGCCAGTCCTCTCTTCTCCTCTACACAGACCCCTCGGATGTCCAGTGGGTGTCTCAATGACCCAACCTTTAGCTTCCGTCGTCAGAATTCTGGTATTCTTTGTCAACGTTCACCTCTTCAGTATAAGAGCCTTCCTCTTGCAATATTTTGATGATGGTAGTTGGGGTGAAACGCTGTTAACGTCGTCTCTTTTGCCGTTCGTATGGGGAGAGTTAAATAGAGCTCACATCTGACACCCAGTTTCCCTGAAACCATGTATAGTAACTGATGGTAGTGATGATCTCTATTACCTTTATTGAAATTGAATATCAAAGATCACAATGTAGCATACCCATTCAGTACCAAGCCTATTTCGTGCTCAGTGACAACTATTTGCCACGGGAGGGTGATAGTTAATAAAAAAAAATATATATATATATAACTTACACTTCTCTGAAAGGTATATAAGCAAACACTATCCAATTCAGACAATTCACGTGAATGGAATGATTCTGCAACAGAAAAATTTCTACTGTGACGCAGACAGAAATTTCTGTCCTGAGGCACTTTTAAAAGCATACTGGAAGGGAACGGAAATTTCCGTCCTGCGGCAGTAAAGGGTTAATAGAAAACAGTTTGCGGGACCTGGAAGACCGAACGAAAGAAAAAGAGAAGACGAAAATATCTTTTGTTTCGTTCAGTACACCTCTCAGTTTTTTCAGTCTTTTAATGAAATACATATATTTGTTTAAATTTTTTTATCGTCCCATTGTATTTTGTGCTACTGTCTGCATAAGAATGAAAGAAGTCTTCTCTTGACTGTGTTGTCTGCATAAAATCTGTTGACGTTAGAGTTGTTTGTTGATGATGAGAACATGAGTTAGATATTTCACAGGGTTATATTTAGGAGCACAATACCTGAAATGTCCTGTGTCTGCTTGTGAACATGAAATGAATATATGTAGATGTAGATATGAGAGAGAGATATCATGCACGTGCACACACACACACACACACACACACACACACAGATAGCAGATAGATTGAAAACTGAGTTTAAAAAAAAAAAAAAAAAAAAAACCTCTTGTACCAGACCAACATCGTACAGGTCTCCACCAAGCATTACTGAATTTGTTTAGAATAACATAAAACTCTGAACAAATTCCTCCCACTTTCTTCTTTTTCTTCTCTTATTTCTTCAAGCTTTTGCCCAGATGGTTTCCTTGGAAACCTCTTAAATTCCTTAAGCTGTCTTGGCTTGGTGAAAGCTCAAGTAATTTTTTTTTTTAGAAATAAAAATCTTGTGGGGAAATGTTGGTGCAGGTTTTTATGTTACTTGCTTATTACACACACACACACACACACACACACACACACACACATATATATATATATATATATATATACACACACACACACACACACACACACACACGAGTGGCTGACACTGACCCTGACCTTTCATTGAATACATCAACAGCTGTTTCAGGCACCTTGAAACTGCTCGATAATTGCTTTTTGAGAAATAGGATGTGTCAAACAAAACATTGCATTTACTTTTGTGGCTTATAAATGATGGATGTGATTTATCATTGTTGTTAAGAAGAAGGGGGGAAAAAAAAAAGTGTGTGTGCTAAGAATGGCATATACACTACTGTTTGTGGAAAATTCAGAATAATATTTCCCCCATGCCCCCATGAAGAAATCTGTGCAAGTTCCCAAGTGGTAATTTTGTACATGTATGAATCCTGTTTATTTTTATTTATTTTTTTCTTTTCTTGTTTGTTAATTTAATCTTTCGTTCCGCTTGTCCCCTCCAAGCCCCTTATGCTCTCTCTCTCTCTCTCTCTCTGTCACTGTGTTGAAATTTGTTTGAAACTTGCACCATCCCTGTACAATTAAATTCTTAGTAATATATCAGTCAGCCTTGGGGGCGGGGGGGGGGGGGGGGGGGGACCAGTTGGCCTTTGGGGAACATCCCAGTGCCGACCGTCCTAAAAACCCTCTTTGGCCGAAACAGTGGGGATGTAACATGGGCAAGACACTCTCCATTGTGATCAAAGTCTAGCCCAGATAGTCGGGACTGCAGTTGCCTTCTCTTGCTGTTGCGATGGTCATAGGCGGACACAACTGACCATCAATACATTAAACATATCAGTAAGATGGGGTGTGTGTGGGGGAGGGGGCGTGGGGGGGGGGGGGCAGAGTTAACTGTTGACACATTGCTTTCAGTCTAATTAAGTGGTTCCAACAGTAATTCTGAGGTTTGGGTTTGTTTTTGTTTGTTTGTTTTTTTTGGGGGGGGGGGGGTTGGGTTTTTTTGGTTTGGGTTTTTTTGGTTTGTTGGGGTTTTTTGTTCCACACTTCCACACTGATTACAATGTTTCCCGAGCAGTCACACCCACGTTCGTCTTGTCAGTCCTAGCACCAGCAGTCCACAGGGAGCAGCAATCAGTTTTAGGTCACAGGGAGGCCACACACTAGAGGAGACCCTGCACTGCTGCAGAGTCTATCAAGACTAGTCCAGAATGATCCCTCGGTAAAGGCTAGAAGGGATGGTGGTGGTGGTGGTCAGTTTGAAAACATGACGGTAACATCCAGATGAAGACACACACAGAAAACAAAAAAACAAAAATTGAACACTTTGCTTTCATTGTCCATGCTAACAATTGATATTGATGACTGAGGTATTGCTACTTGTAAAATAAAAAGAATACATCTACCTACCTTCATTATAAAATCAGAGGACGTTTGTCCAGTTTTGTATTACTCTTTTTTTTTTTCTTTTTTTTTTGTCACAACAGATTTATGTGTGAAATTCGGGCTGGTCTCCCCAGGGAGAGCGCATCGCGACACAGATCGCCACCCTTTTTTTTTTTTTTTTTTTTTACTGCCTGCCATTTTATTTGTTTTCCTATCAAAGTGGGCTTTCCTACAGAATTTTGCCAGGGACAATGCTTTCTTTGCCGTAGGTTCTTTTACGTGCACTAAGTGCATGCTGCACACAGGACCTGGGTTTATCATCTCAACCAAATGACTAGCATCCAGACCACCACTCAAGCTCTAGTGGAGGGGGAGAAAATACTGGCGACTATGGGATTCATCCAGTGTGTTCAGAGTCTCTCGCTTTCAAGGTGGACACATTATCTCTAGGCCAACACTCCATACTCCAATGGGCCTATGGAGAAACATTTTTTGTTGTTGTTGAATCTGTTCCACTTCAAAAACAATTTCTTTTGGTTCAGGACACTTCTGAGCTTATACAGACAACCCAGAAGAGCGTAAATCTTTGATACAACAGATTATTTGTCTACTTTTTTTTCTGGGAATGTGGATCGAGTGATCAGCTTTTCCTTCTTTTTTATTGTTGGCTTTGCATAGATTAGTGTTGTCATATATATATATATATATATCACTGCATTATAATTATTTGTGTTGTTTAATTTTTGCTCCATGAATTGGGTTTTCTGCCATGTAAAACTATTTACTCTTAGACATGATGATAGTGTAGATTAATCAATGTCATATAATTTGTTGTGTCTTCTTTGTAGACCTGTATTCTCAAAGAACTCTTATCTATTCATACATATTGATGCCAGCTTCTTTGCATTCACTTAGTTGTTGGACCAACTGAAAGCTTATGTCATTCTCCAGTATAAGACAAGCGTTGAGCCTTGGCAAAGCGAGTGCTGTATGATCAATGATTTCTTCACTGCAATGGGAATTCATTTACAGCTTAAGTCTTGTTAAGGACTATATGACTGTCTCTCAAACTTGGAGGCAAGATGGCACTGGCTTTTTGTGTTGCAGCCTTGGGGGCTAGTTATCCTTTGGAGACCATACCAAAGCCAGTTGTCATAAAGCCCTCTTGGCAGAGTGAGTGGGGATGTAACTTGGGCAAGACACTCTCCACTACAACGTCTAGCCCAAACAGTCGGGACAGTGGTTGCCTCCTTTGCAGTCCTGCTGATCATAGTCGGTACATCACATAGTTCATACACTGCATTCACACAATAACCCTGTGGTCTGTTGATTGTTACAAAGACTCGAACTTGAATCAAAAAAGTTCCTGGTGCCTGGTCTGATCTTGGATTTGAATTTTATTAGTTGTTTGATTAAACTTTTGTTGTGTGTGCTGTTTTGGTTTTGTTCATGTTGCTTTGTTCCTAGCATACAACTGAATTGATGAAGGCAGCCTAGGTATTGGTAATCACATATATTTATATATTCATACATTGATAAGCTTGGGTTTCTTGACAGCTTTGGTTCTAGATGCTTTCATCGCCTTCTAAATGGAATAGAATAGAATGCAGGAATAGCATGGCTATGTTCAAGACTTTCCTTTATCTGTTTGGGTTTCTGTCATGTGAAAGTAAGTTAGTAACGTTCATCAGTGTTTCAGTATTGTAAGGGGGGAGAGAATTGTAAGGAGTTGAGGATGGAAAAGGGCAACAATGCTTAGGACACCGTCTTTATTCCCTCCCTCACCCCCCCACCCCATCTCCAAAACACCATTAACTAACATCGGGACAGCATCATGAAATATACAGACTACTCACCAGTTTCCCGAGTTCAGTCCCTGGTTTTGGTACACCTAGTGAGTAAAAGAGTAGATATATTTTTTTCTGTTCTCGCTGGCAAACAACATAAAGTGCAGACCTGCTTCATGCCTAAACCTCATCTGTGTGTGTACACATGCAGAAAATTCATTAAAATAACGCATTTTAAGATCCTGTGAACTATGTCAGCATTCTATGGGTTATGGAAACAAGAACATTGCCAGCATGCACACCCATGAAAACGGAGAATAGCAGAATGAAGACAGTAACACACATAAAAGCCTAGGCGTACATACAGTCGAACTTGCGAGTTGCAGTAGCTCATGAAGGCAGAAGAAGATGGACCATAATCACTACAATGGATTTTGAAAAGAAGAAAAAAACAAAAAAAAACGTATCCGTATGGCCTCATGATAGATGTTGTCTATGTTGATTATGATTGCATTGTGAAGAGGAGCTGAAACAGCCACATTTTGTACACTTATGGTAAAAAGTTCGAAATTCCAGCTGCTACATTTCAATTCAAGCGATCACAGTCTTTACGGTCAGCAGAGCTATAAGCAGCAATAATAAACATTGTGAAACTCGTTACTGCATTTAGAAGTTGACAAGTAAATGGCTCTTTGGAACTATTTGTATGGCGATTGTACTGACCACTACAAAATACACAAGGAAAAAGGTGAAAAGTAGTCTCCCCCAACCCCTCTGCCTTTTCATTTATCTTTTCTATTTGACTGTGTTTTGTGTTGATGTATGTATGTCTTTTTATGTCCTTTTTTCCTACAAATTATGCTCTGTATTGATGTATGTATGTGTGTGTGTAAATGTGGATCATATTGTGATTGAACACTTCAGAGCACAAGAGCACGCACGTTGTTGTGGTGTACAGGTGTGAACTTCATGGTAACAAAACACGTAAAAACAACACGTTGCAGTTTGTTGTTATGCTGTGTGTACATGTGTGGAGTTGAATCACATTGTGATGACACGCTAATTAAACAAAAAACAAAACATAAAAAATGTTCGTGTGGGTGTTATGTGGTAATTCTGAAATGCCCAACTGTCCAAAGTGTGTATATGCAAACTGATGTTGTTATATACATAAACCTGTCTATATCTAAAGACTTCTTAATTCCTGCACTGTGGTGAAGTGATTCTTGTGGTGAACTTGCAAATCTAATCCAGGTGAATCATGCATTGGAAATAAAATATATAAAAAAAAAAAAAAGGTTGGTGTGAAAATCTGTTTCTGGATTTCTGTACAGGCATGGGTGTGTGCACTGGTGTGTCAATGTAGTGTGTTTGTCTGTCACTAACAGCAGAGGTTGAGAAGATTCTGTAAGGACCACATGAATCCTGTAAGTGCTGATGCATGTATGTGAATTTCTCAAATAGTTTCATGTTGGCGCTGATTTTTTAAAGGGTCGTCCACAGATGCTACATGGAATATATATAGAGAGAGAGAGAGAGAGAGAGAGAGAGAGAAATTTTGTTGTTGTTGCTAACCTGCATATATATATATATATATATATATATATATATAATTACATCCAATGATTTCAAGTGCTTTAAATAGAAAGCTCCATCAATTTTCTTTCAGAATAATACATTTCATAGTTTGCATACTTTTGACAAACTATGTAGCCTGTTCTTTGTTTTCTCCTGTTGATATTTATTCGTTCATTTTTGTTGCACTCATCATTGAAAAGTCCCAGTCAGAGGCCCTGCAGCAGGAGTTATGTTTCCTTTGCAGTGAACAGGTTAAATATAAATAACCTTTTCCTGTTTTGCTTCTTTAAGTTTGTCCAAATCTGTCACTGGATGGTTACACGTCTTCGATATTTCTCTGACACTGACTGGAATTTTCTGATATTATCATAACCACCTTGCAAAAAGATGAAGACTGCAGAGAGACCACATTTTCCAATGACAGATTTTTACAGAGTTTTCATAATGGTCTTGGATGGCAGTTGAACGTAACGCATTTCTCAGTTTGTTTGGAGTTGGAAATGCACCCCATTGAAGATCAGAAAATGTGGCTCTGAATTCTGACAAACACAGGGGTTGTATATGTGTCAATGAGAAATTCTAAACAGGATTATACACATCTTTTAACCAAGAGCCTTTTATACAACGGATGAGAAACCATTGTGCTATGAAACACTATCTCTTTCACACACACACACACATCCACACAAAACACAGACAAAACACCAGCGAGACAACGTTCCCATCATATATTTTATCATCTCTCAAACATCTGTCCCAGTTTCCCATGGATACAAAGCATCATTCGTCCAAAGAATATTCCAGTCTTGCTCCGAACAAAGAAGACCTGACTTCCTTGTTGCCTGTCTCTTTTATCCACATTTGTTCATGATCACCGTAACGCCATCTCTTTCACCAGCATGCATTCATTCCAGAAACAGTTAACAGACAATGATAATTTAACATCTCTCTAATTAATAATTAGTCATGACTTAGCAACAAGTGTTGAAAGTTGATATACAACATTGACAAATTATTTTGGGAGCAGAGGAGAGTGGGAGGGGCAACAATATTGAAACACTTTTGGAGGAGGAAAGTTGAAGATGACAACATTCAAGATTGTCCTCAGAAAATCAGGTGGGCAGGGGTGGCAATTAAAATAAAATGTAAAAAAAAAAATCCCTCTTTTGTTTTAAATACTGGTTGTATATGTACTCTGTAATTAACAGAATAAAAACTTGGCAAAGGAAAATACTTTTTTTTTTAATATAAAAAACAACAACAAAACAAAAAAACCAAATCTGAATCACAATGCAAACTACTATAAAACAACAACAAGTATTTAGAAAAAAAAAACTTCCCACCCCCTCAAAAAATTTTTTTTTTTAAATAAAAATCAGAATGCACACTAGATTTTGGCCTGAAAAAAAAAGAGAAGTAAAATATTCTAAACAACCAACAACAAATGCTGATAACGTTCTAACACTCCTTCACATTTATTTCATTTATTTACTCATTCAGCCCCCCACACCCTCTCTTCCCCACTTGTATACCCACCCCCAAGACTAAGAACTGAAGTAGTTATCAGAAAACCAAGAAAAAGACCAATCTTCTGAAATCTGCAAACTGGATGCACACCAACTTTTCCCTTTCCCCAATGCCTTCCTGGAAGTCTTCTGAACTGACAAAAAAAAAAAAAGAAAAGAAGATTAAAACGCCATGAATTCAGAGAAAAGAGGAAGGCGGGCCGAGGACAGGAGAGACAACTGAAGACCTTTGTGAACACTAGGAGCTTTCAAAACACTGATGGTGACTGGTGACAGAACTTGAAAAAGAAAAAAGGGATGGAGATAAAATAACAAAAAAATTTCACAAAGAAATATAAATATGCATAAGGAGTGCAACCAATACCCCCACCCCCACCCCCCAATGCATATCCTGCCAAACAAATCGCAAACAAACAACAAAAAAGTCTCCACAACAAAAACAAAGCATAACATTCCCACCACCTCAGCCCATAAAAACAAATAATGAGGCCAAATAAACAACAACAAAAATCTGGACAACAAAAAAGCGTAACATTCTGACTACCCCAGCCCCTGCCCCCCAAAAAAGCTATAAAAAAAAAAGAAAAAAAAGAGAAAAAAAAAAAAAAAAAAAGGTCAGATAAACGTATCTCAACAACAAAAAAGCAAAACATTTCCACCACCCCATCCCCTGCACACACACACACACACACACACATAAAGTGAAAAAAAAGTTTGTAAAATGTTATATATATAATATATACGAGTATAAAAGGGGGCGAGGGGGGTGGAAGGCCAAATAAATTAACAAGAAAGTCTCAACAACAACAACTACAAAAACAACAACAACCCAAAATTACCAGAAAACTGAACCAATGACATGAAAATGATAAAGACAGGAACCTAGTTTCGTGAAAAGTGTGACTCAGCAAATGGTTAGGTTTACACAGAAAGAACACAGAGAGCTCCAGAAACAATGTTCAGCATCAAAAGAAAAAGAAAAACAGAACATCACACGCACGCACACACACACACATACTGTATTACTTTTATTGTCACAACATATTTCTCTGTGAAATTCAGGCAGCTCTCTCTCTCTCTCTCTCCCAGAGGAGGATGTGTCACCACAGTACAGTGCAACACTTTTTTTTCTGAATGGTCTGAACGCTGGACCTTCAATCTGACCGGTCCTGGGTTCAAAACCGGGTGTTAGTGCCAGGAGGTGATTAAGGTGTGGTTTTATTTTCTTACAATTTCATCCCCCCTTACTCCCCAGGTCAACATTTGTACAAGCCAGCTTGATGCCTTAACCCCCCCACTACATGTGCAGATCCAATACGTACGTTAAAGAATCAGAAATCCGTGTCAGTGTTCCACAGTTTATGGAAACATGAACAGGCTCAGCATGCATTTAATTTACTGAGTTCAATTTTTAAACGATAACATTAAAATGTAAAAATAAATTGAATACTTTAAATATCTACAGTTACCAGCATGTGAGACAGGACTTCAAACAAAATTCCTCCTCCTCCCTAAATTGCGACAGTTTCAGTTTCAGTTTCAAGGTGGTGTCAGAGCGTGCTGACAGATCCACAAATGCTACACTATATCTACTGAGAGAAAAAAAAATTCGAAAAAAAAAGTTATGTATGACTTTCGCAAAACCCAAAGTCCTGATCAGGTCCTGGAGAGCCTGTGATAGGTTTATGTAAAACATTTAACACTCAACAAAAAAACAAAATGAAAAAATTTCTAGACAAAATAAACAAATAACACAATAAAAATATAGTGAAGGGAAAAAGACGCCTGTGCAACTGAGACACAGCAGGGCAAAAACTGGTAACAGACATTAACCCATTCAAAGTGAGTCAACAGCCTCAGCAGGATTCCTTGCTATACTGATGGGGTGTAAAACGCAGGATATATTAAACAGAAACCAACCTTTTTTTCCCCCTTCCCTCCAAACTGACATGTGTGTGGACACAGCTGGGTTAATACTGAAGAAGCTAGTTCTCTTTGCTTGCTAGTTTGGGTCAATGTGGAGACATGGAAAATGCGTTCATTGAAACTAACTCTGACTCTAGAGCATTGTTTGGGCCAATGTAAAGACATGGAAGATGTTTTCATTGCAACTAACTCCGTCGCTAGAGCACTGTTTGGGCCAATATAGAGACATGGAAAATGTTTTCATTGAAACACAGTCCGATGCTACAGCACTGTTTGGGCCAATGTAGAGACATGGAAAATGTTTTCATTGAAACAAAACTCCAATGCCAGAGCATGCTTGGGGCTGAAAGAGTCAAAGTCCCTCTCGCAGATCTATACAAAACAACAATTCAACACCACAGGAGGTTTAATTCATGAAGACAGGACAACACTGAAACACAAAACTACTACTACTTCAGTACAGTCTCAGCAACTTTGTCGGCACCCCTATGAACATGTTAGCAATAAACGTCTTTGAAATTACTTTGTCAGCCAAAAAAAAAAAAAGCAAACAAACCCCCCCAAAAAAAAACCACAAAAAAAAGCAACAGAAGCTGGAAAAGAAGAGAGGGCAAGGGGGCAGAGGCTGTGGTGAAAAGGCTGGTCTGCCTTTTATTCTTTTTTTCTTTTTTTTTTCTTTAAAAGAACAGTTTAACACTTTTGCGCGAGCACACACACACACACATACACACACTCTTAACAAATACATTCTCCACCTCCTCCAAACAAAAAATTCATAACGTGAACTATTTTCCGACAAATGTATGCTATACACTATACAGTATTATAATGATTATACAGGCATTCGTACAGTCACAATCCCAAGTCGTGAGGTGGGCAAGCTGTTACTCATGTCTTGCCTCTTCTGTCCACTCTTCAACTTTGCCTCCGTTTATAGATATTCATAATCATAAAGAAATGCATCCTTCAGACTTCATCAACAACTTTCTTCATGCTCGTTCTGTCTGGTGGACACAAGCTAACAATGAACAAAATACTGTGGCTCTCAGCAATGAAGAGATAGCAAAGCAAAAAAAACCATTCAAGGGTGAAATGTTTTTATAAACATGGGGAACATAATTCTTGCTGTCTGAACATTCTCCCTGCATTTCTCTGGGTCAGTCGTTCGACCTTGGTTTCTGAAGCCCTGTGGCAACTAGTCTTAAGTTTGTTCCAGTGTTGTTGGACAGCCATTCTCACACATCATATCTATTATCAATCTCACTTATCTTCTGCAAAATAAAACTTCAGAAAGTAGTTGAGCTCATTCAGACAAGGAATGTAACATCCTACATGATGCAACACACACACACACACACACACAATCGCACGCATGCACACACACAATCGCATGCATACACACACACACACACGTGCGCACACACACAAACAAGCACACAGAGTTAATAACTGAAATCATCACGTATCACTTCACAAATGTACTGATTACTACCCACACTGGTTATCACTCACTTTATAATTCCTTCATGACTCACTTTATAATTCCTTCATGATAAACACTACACTGGGTGAAAACAAAACAAACAACAACCCCAAACCTTCAAAAACTTAACTCCACCAGTAACATGCTCAAACACAATTCAAGCAGGACTTAAAACATCCTACCTACACACACACACATGCGCACAAACTTTACTGTTGTCACTTCCCCAAAAATAAAGCCTGACAAAAGTCCACTCTGAAATCTGATCCGTAACTGAAGTCCCAAGAACAAGCAACGGCTCCAACTCAGCGACACAAAAGAAGTCTGTGAACTCGAAAGCACAACAGGAGCTAACGAAGTGGAACAAGAACCATGATGTATGCAACACATGAAGTCAGATGCTCACACGATACGCTAAGGCCTTTGTTATAACTCCTCGTGGTCTTTGGTGCTATCTTTTTCGCTTCCTTCCGCTGGTATATCATCAGACCCTGCAACACACAGTCATCGTACCACTGTTATCTTCATCATTATTGTCATTTTTATTAATATCACAATTATAATAATAAGTAGCAGTAGTAGTGGTAGTAGTTGTGGTGGGTAACCATCATTACAGTGACAAGAAGAGTTGTCAAAAGCAAAATTTTGCAGTTAAGTCCACTCTAACAGACCTGTGTTTTGCAGGTATGCGTGCATGCATGGAGTGGAGTGATGGCCTAGAGGTAACGTGTCCGCCTAGGAAGCGAGAGAATCTGAGCGCGCTGGTTCGAATCACGGCTCAGCCGCCGATATTTTCTCCCCCTCCACTAGACCTTGAGTGGTGGTCTGGACGCTAGTCGTTTGGATGAGATGATAAACCGAGGTCCCGTGTGCAGCATGCACTTAGCGCACGTAAAAGAACCCACGGCAACAAAAGAGTTGCTCCTGGCAAAATTCTGTAGAAAAATCCACTTCGATAGGAAAAACAAATAAAACTGCACGCAGGAAAAAATACAAAAAAATGGGTGGCGCTGTAGTATAGTGACACGCTCTTCCTGGGGAGAGCAGCCCGAATTTCACACAGAGAAATTTGTTGTGATAAAAAGGAATACAAATACAAATGCATGACTGAAGCCTGGCTGAATGACACAGGAAACAGATGATGAGTGCCAAAGGTGGCTGTCAATCAGCTCTACCCACATAGGCAGCCTGTTGTAAAGCGCTGACAGCTTGGTGTCTGACCGCAAATAGGCGCTATACAAACATCCATATCAATGAACCATTCATTATCATTATAACAATCCTCATTGTTACCATCATCACTACTGTATCATCATCATCATTGTGGAACATATTTCATGTCCTGAATAAGTTAGCAGAAACATAAAGGACCCTAACAACCACTGTCATTCCCTGAAAGCTCAAATTATCTGATGGTCATACTCTACTAGATCATTCCGTTTTCTCAACATGCATTCAGGTGCATGCGGTTAGTGCTGATGCCTACACAACATGGTGCAAAACACACAGAAAAACTATACACAGCCACAGGCACTGTCTGTACACTTAACTCTTCAGGAAATACAATGCGCATGACGTCATACTGTATACGAATTATGATACAGACTTTTTCATAGCCCTTCCTGAAAACCAAACCAAACCAAACAACAGCTAAATGGAGATCAAAAAGAACCTGAGCATGTGCATGTTTGTATGTTTGATTAAACTGACAGAAATTTTTTGTATGGGTGGAAAAAAGTCAACAACCGTACTGTAAAAAGATGAGAAACTTTATACAGCAATGTGTACACATACTTCCACCATTCAGACAGAAATGCTCCAAGATATCTCACGAAATTTACTCATTTTATGTTGTAGATTTAACGATGGGAAATTTGGCAAAGAGGATTGGTAGGGCATTTTGCAAACAATCTGACATAGAGATGCCAACCCGTCAAGTGTTTGTAGGTACAACAGGAAATTTGGCAGGAACACTTCAAATTTGGCAGGAACACTCAAGACTCCAAGCCACATCAGCAAACGGGCACAGACACTGTTTGACCGAGACGCAGCTTGCTTCAGCCACGTTCTCTCTAGTTGTCTTAGCCATGATTAAGCTGACTGGTCCACGCAATGCTGTTTCAATGTAAGCACGTACCCCATACACGATCAGCTGAGCATCATCACGTGATGATAATAATAATGGTATTTATATAGCGCTGAATCTTGTGCAGAGACAAATCAAAGCGCTTTCGCACCAGTCATTCACACGCAGAGTGAGACCAAGGTTAGTAGTGACTGCCCTGGTCTCGTGATCGATAAGTCTAGAGCATCTAGGTAATGTTACGACAGGAAAGTATATGACCATGCTGTGTAGTTGAAAATGAACTTGTCTGAAAATTTTGACATTGGCGAAATGTTGGAACAAACTGCGATCAAGCGTATCAAAATTGGGCAAAATTGGACCAGTTGGCATCTCTGCATATATACAGCACCAGAACAAGACACTGGACACATGCGCACACACTTCAGGCAGATACTCATGCTCTTGTAAAGAATACCGAAGAAAATGCACAGAGAAATCATGCACAAAAATACAAAGCATGCATAAAGGATGAGATATCATGACACCCACTTCATCGTTTTATAACACATAGTATACATGCTTCTCCCCACTCTCTCCATACCTCCCTCCTCCACCCACTCTTATGATACCCAAGCATGCCTGAGACTTCATGCACAACAATCTAATCAAAAAAAGATAATAAAGATATAAAAATCGCCAAATAAAAAATAAACAAATAACGCAAAGCATGGGTTGGGGATGAAAGAAATAAAAGAGCAAAGAAAGCAATCAAACAAAAAGCAATCAATTAAAATCTAAAGAAAATAATAATAAAATAAAATAATAACAATAAAAGATTCTTTTTAACTCAGCAAATCACCACAAGAAGATGAAAAAAAAATAATAAAAGAGAAAAGAAAGCATTCCAATAAAAATCAGGAAAGAAAACAACAACAACAAAATCCTCATGCAAAATGAATACACAAACTGATGACAGGCAGACTCATTGTCAGTGGCTAACAAAAGGCCCTGGCACCAATACGGTGAAGCAGAAGGAGAAAAAACAAGCTTGAAACAAAACAAAACAAAACAAAACAACCTCATGCAAAAGGAATACACAAAGTGACCACAGACACACACACACACACTGTCAGTGCTGACAAAAGGCCCTGGCACCAATACAGCAAAGCAGAGCGTGACCAAAAAGCAAGGGTTCAGCAAGACTACAATCCATTCTCGAAATCACAATCAAATAAAACATCTCTTTCTGCTACAATGCACAGGTTGGAACTAACATAGTTACTGTTCAATGAACCACATCAATGCTGATCAGACCTAATGCCTTTTTATTTAGTCGTTTTTATTTTATTTTATCTTATTCTATTTTTGTGCCCCAGAATTCTCGGACATTTTGCTTTCTTTATTTCAATGACGGATGAACGTAGATCGAGTTAATGAGAACGCGTGCTATGAAGGTCTGTTTAGGTTCAGGACAACTTGACAAAGCGGCGCTCTCTCTAAGTATATCCCACTGTCAACCAGGCTGACAGATTCAGCAGACACCTGAAGAGTTGGTCAGGAAATTTGAGCAACATTCCCCATAGACACATTCCTCAAGTGAATGACTCTCAGCAGTGTGGTCCCACTCTTCCCATAATTTCAAGCCCACAGCACACTCAGCTCTGGGAAGGAGCCAGCCACAGATTGAAAAGCCAAAACAAACAAAACAAAACAAAAACAGCCAGTGGTGGGAATCGAACCCATGTCCTCCTTGTTGTCAAAAGTTCGTGACACTGACCACTTCACTGTAGGGGCCTGTTTGGTGAACGCTAAATTCATCAAGCTACAACTTAGCAGCGCTTGACTTACACAAACCTGCTAAATGTGTGTATATCTGAGTAAGTTCACTAAGCATTTCCTTTTCCCCTCCACAAGATATCCAGCATATCCAAAGAAACCAAGCGGCAAGCATGTCCACAAGAGCAAGAGATGTACTCAAATATTTTCCATATAAACAGTTGAATAATTCAACCTCCACAAGGTAAAACTGAACTCTTCAGTGCAGCTAATTCAGTCTTACCAACACCATTGAAAAAAACAACAACATAAAACATAACACTATTGTCTCATCAGAATCCACACAAAATTTTCATCAGCATACCAATAAACCTTCCTCAAGACAAAACTGTACAAAAATTTCACAAGCCCCCAGAATTAATTTCATGGTTTTAGCACTGATAATTCTGCTCTCTGGTTATGACAGATTTCATGCTGCTACTTGAGGCAGGGAAACACTACAAGCAATAATACCCAGAGGGAGAAATAAAGGTTTACGTACAAAGTGAGAGGGACAGAGAGGGAGGGAGGGAGACAGGCGGGCTCTCATAGGTCCCTGTCTATGTTCCTAGGGTGGTACGTGCTTCTATCCTCCCTCTCTGCGCACGGCAAACAACAAAAAACACACCATGGATGGAGTTCGAATCTCATCACCAGTCTGTTCACACCATAACACTTCTCTCTAGAGGTCTCCCCTCAGTTCCATGCAAACCAGTCATTAAACCTGTGGTGCTGCTAATTGCTCATCACATTGTTCTGTCATGAATGCAAGTGTTAGGAATACACGCTTATAAATGTCTACCATGTATCTGGGTGCATTTGAATGTCATGTATGTATTTCTACAACCCTTTTGTTATTTTTGTGAATATTTTGATTTCATTTTCTCTTTTCCCCCTGAGGGCTGGATGTAAAGAAGCATTTGCATGCTTATTCCACTTCCCTCATGAAAAACAGCTGTTTGTTTGTTCACGTCCTGTCTTTCGTATTCGCATTATAAATGTTCTCTCTTCCCTCTGTGCTGGACGTCAAAAATGGGCGGAAGGAGAGGACTGGGCCAAGCTTTCCTATGCCGAGCCCTAGACACTGTGGAAACCTCTGAAGAAGAGAGAACCTCCCACCCCGTGCCCATCTACAACATGAATTCACTGCCCTGTTGGTCGTACAAGGCTATGGGACCTTGAATTTTTCATTCTTTTTTTTATTCTTATTTTTTATCTAATCCTGCGTTTTATACTGACAAACGTCTGCTGTCTCCTTCCATACAATGCAAAACCACCAAATACCTTATTCAGTTCAATTTTCAGCTTTTTTTCCTTTTTTTCTTTTTTATATCTATGATGTGTGATTGCAAAAATTCTCTAGTCACACATCTGAATTTCTTAAAGCCCAATTAAAAGTGCTCAACACAAAAGGCAACTTTACTTCCACATCCTGTCTTGTACCAATACTACATCCTGACTTTTCCTGTCTGTCCCTTCTGATCAGGAAGCAAAACACACACACACACACACACACACACACACACACACACACACATGCGCACGCACACACATACATTTCATTTCTCACGTTCATTCTTACACTCTTGCCAAAATGCACAATGCTAGTAATTTCTGATGCACAGTTATAATTTGCGCTAGCCAGAATGGGAAAGACCAGAGCTGAACTATTCAACAAGACTTGGAGACAGTACCAAGAATGCAAAACACCTGACCTGAAAACTGCTGGTGTGGATATCAACAGTGTTATCCTACACTGAAATTTAATGCTTGTTTCTTCTTCTTCTTTTTTTTCCTGTACTCAGTGTGGCAGTTTTCAACAAGATGCAAAAACTTTTTCCTGTACTCAGTGTGGCAGTTTTCAACAAGACACAAAAACTTCTTCCTGGACAAAGTGTGGCAGTTTTCAACGAGATACAAAAACGTTTTCCTGGACAAAGTGTGGCAGTTTTCAACGAGATACAAAAACTTTTTCCTGGACAAAGTGTGGCAGTTTTCAACGAGATACAAAAACTTTTTCCTGGACAAAGTGTGGCAGTTTTCAACGAGATACAACAACTTTTTCCTGTACTAAGCGTGACAGTTTTAAACAAGATACAAAAACTTTTTCCTGTACTAAGCGTGACAGTTTTAAACAAGATACAACAACTTTTTCCTGTACTCAGTATGGCAGTTTTCAACAAGATACAAAAACTTTTTCCTGTACTAAGTGTGACAGTTTTCAACAAGATACAAAAACTTTTTCCTCTGTACTAAGCGTGACAGTTTTCAACAAGATACAAAAACTTTTTCCTGAACAAAGTGTGGCAGTTTTCAACAAGATACAAAAACTTTTTCCTGGACAAAGTGTGGCAGTTTTCAACGAGATACAAAAACGTTTTCCTGGACAAAGTGTGGCAGTTTTCAACGAGATACAAAAACTTTTTCCTGGACAAAGTGTGGCAGTTTTCAACGAGATACAACAACTTTTTCCTGTACTAAGCGTGACAGTTTTAAACAAGATACAAAAACTTTTTCCTGTACTAAGCGTGACAGTTTTAAACAAGATACAACAACTTTTTCCTGTACTCAGTATGGCAGTTTTCAACAAGATACAAAAACTTTTTCCTGTACTAAGTGTGGCAGTTTTCAACAAGATACAAAAACTTTTTCCTGTACTAAGTGTGGCAGTTTTCAACAAGATACAAAAACTTGTTCCTGTACTAAGCGTGACAGTTTTCAACAAGATACAAAAACTTTTTCCTGTACTAAGTGTGACAGTTTTCAACAAGATGCAAAAACTTGTTCCTGTACTAAGCGTGACAGTTTTCAACAAGATACAAAAACTTTTTCCTGTACTTAGTGTGGCAGTTTTCAACAAGATACAAAAACTTTTTCCTCTGTACTTAGTGTGGCAGTTTTCAACAAGATACAAAAACTTTTTCCTGTACTTAGTGTGGCAGTTTTCAACAAGATACAAAAACTTTTTCCTGTACTAAGTGTGGCAGTTTTCAACAAGATACAAAAACTTTTTCCTCTGTACTTAGTGTGGCAGTTTTCAACAAGATACAAAAACTTTTTCCTGGACAAAGCGTGACAGTTTTCAACAAGATACAAAAACTTTTTCCTGTACTAAGCGTGACAGTTTTCAACAAGATACAAAAACTTGTTCCTGTACTCAGTGTGGCAGTTTTCAACAAGATACAAAAACTTTTTCCTGGACAAAGTGTGGCAGTTTTCAACAAGATACAAAAACTTTTTCCTGGACGAAGTGTGGCACTTTTCAACAAGATACAAAAACTTGTTCCTGTGCTAAGTGTGGCACTTTTCAACAAGATACAAAAACTTTTTCCTGTGCTAAGTGTGGCAGTTTTCAACAAGATACAAAAACTTTTTCCTGGACGAAGTGTGGCAGTTTTCAACAAGATACAAAAACTTTTTCCTGTACTCAGTGTGGCAGTTTTCAACAAGATGCAAAAACTTTTTCCTGTACTCAGCATGGCAGTTTTCAACAAGATACAAAAACTTTTTCCTGGACAAAGTGTGGCAGTTTTCAACAAGATACAAAAACTTTTTCCTGGACAAAGTGTGGCAGTTTTCAACAAGATGCAAAAACTTGTTCCTGTACTGACTGTGGCAGTTTCCAAAAAGATGCAAAAACTTTTTCCTGTACTCAGTGTGGCAGTTTTCAACAAGACACAAAAACTTTTTCCTGGACAAAGTGTGGCATTTTTTCAACAAGATACAAAAACTTTTTCCTGTACTCAGTGTGGCAGTTTTCAACAAGATACAAAAACTTTTTCCTGGACGAAGTGTGGCAGTTTTCAACAAGATACCAAAAAAACTGTGTTTAGTACACAGTGACAAAAACATCAGCAAAAGCTACTGCAAAAGATGAACAACATGACATTGAAAGAAACCCTTACAACATGAACTTCTTTTCTACAGTACAGTGGATTTTTTTGGTTTGTTTTTTGTTGTTGTTGCTTTTGACCCTCTGACCCAATAATACTTGACACTGCACCTAACACACACACTCCTGATGTGATAACATATCACATGATGATGGTCAGAAATGTATCTATTCATACTTCAGAGAAACAAGAATGTCTCACTTGCACTAAGACATCAATATATCTCACTTGCACTAAGACATCAATATGTCTCACTTGCACTAAGAGGAAGGTGGCAGAATGGTTAAGACGCTCAGCTGCCAATACAGAGAGTCCGTGAGGGTGTGGGTTCGAATCCCGCTCTCGCCCTTTCTCCTAAGTTTGACTGGAAAATCAAACTGAGCGTCTAGTCTTTCGGATGAGACGATAAACCGAGGTCCCATGTGCAGCACGCACTTGGCGCACTGAAAAAGAACCCATGGCAACGAGAGTGTTGTCCTCTGGCAAAATTACGTAAAATGAAATCCACTTTCATAGGTACACAAATATGTAAGCATGCACTCAAGGCCTGACTAAGCGCGTTGGGTTATGCTGCTGGTCAGGCATCTGCTTAACAGATGTGGTGTAGCGTGTATGGATTTGTCCGAACACAGTGACGCCTCCTTGAGAAAGTGAAACTGAAACTGAAACTGCACTAAGACATCAATTTGTGTGATCCAACATCTTACCCTTACCTCCTACTTCCCGTGTGATCCAACATCTTACCCTCACCCTACCCCCTTACTTATCCGTCCTGCCTTGATGAACTCTTTCAAGGGTTTGTTTCACGACAAAATATTATTCTTTTTTTCTGGCATTTCACATTACATATACAAAATTTCCAACCAGATTAATAAAGATGTACTGTGCTGTATTGCACTGAAACTGGAAACACTTTCCAAAATCAATGTTTAACAAACTCCAACCCTAGCATGCGATGATTTTCTCCCCCCCACCCCCCTCTCCCAGGCCCCCTTCCCCCCCTCCTTCACCCTAAAGACATGCTGCCATCAAAAACTGGCCAACAGTAAGATTCAAACTTCAAATGAAACACAAAAGAGCTTCTGACAGCAAAAAATTGTCTCGACAAAACGCTGTCTGTTCATGACGTTTTCAAGCAGAGAGCAAGCGGGCCATACACCACACGCACACATACACAAAGGCTCAGGCAAGATAATCAAGGTGGAGACGTTCAACGTGAACACCACCACCTCCACAACCACCACCACCACTCACCCAGCTCTAGGATCTCCTCCTCCCCACTCTTACTCTCCTCCTGCTCACGCTTTTTCTTGGGCCGCTTCTTTTTGCTACTTTTTTCATCATCGCTTTTGGCTTCAGTCTGAGGTTGTTTGTCTGCCTGGGGTTTTTCTAGTGTGGATTCCTGGTCCCCCTCTTTGCTGCTGCTGTCAGTGTCAGTGTCCGGGGTGGCCTCTATTTAAGTGCCAGAAACACAAAACATAGAGTGGCCTCTATTTAAATGCCAGAAACACAAAATATCGACACAGATGTTATGAAACGTAGAGTGTCCTCTATTTAAATGCCAGAAACACAAAACATTGACACAGATGTTATCAAACGTAGAGTGTCCTCTATTTAAATGTCAGAAACACAAAACATCGACACAAACATTATCAAACAGAGTGGCCTCTATTTAAATGCCAGAAACACAAAACATTGACACAGATGTTATGAAACGTAGAGTGTCCTCTATTTAAATGCCAGAAACACAAAACATTGACACAGATGTTATCAAACGTAGAGTGGCCTCTATTTAAATGCCAGAAACACAAAACATTGACACAGATGTTATCAAACGTAGAGTGTCCTCTATTTAAATGTCAGAAACACAAAACATCGACACAAACATTATCAAACAGAGTGGCCTCTATTTAAATGCCAGAAACACAAAACATTGACACAGATGTTATGAAACGTAGAGTGTCCTCTATTTAAATGCCAGAAACACAAAACATTGACACAGATGTTATCAAACATAGAGTGGCCTCTATTTAAATGCCAGAAACACAAAACATTGACAAAGACATTATCAAACGTAGAGTGGCCTCTATTTAAATGCCAGAAACACAAAACATTGACACAGATGTTATCAAACGTAGAGTGGCCTCTATTTAAATGCCAGAAACACAAAACATCGACACAGACGTTATCAAACGTAGAGTGGCCTCGATCTAAATGCCAGAAACACAAAATATTGACACAGATGTTATCAAACGTAGAGTGGCCTCTATTTAAATGCCAGAAACACAAAACATCGACACATATGTTATCAAACGTGGGGTGGCCTCTAGTTAAGTGCCAGAAACACAAAACATCGACACAGACGTTATCAAACGTAGAGTGGCCTCTATTTAAATGCCAGAAACACAAAACATTGACACAGATGTTATCAAACGTAGAGTGGCCTCTATCTAAATGCCAGAAACACAAAACATCGACACAGACGTTATCAAATGTAGAGTGGCCTCTATTTAAATGCCAGAAACACAAAACATTGACACAGATGTTATCAAACGTAGAGTGGCCTCTATTTAAATGCCAGAAACACAAAACATTGACACATATGTTATCAAACGTGGGGTGGCCTCTAGTTAACTGCCAGAAACAGAACATCAACACATGTTATCGAACGTGAAACGTGGGGTGGCCTCAGACGTTATCAAACGTAGAGTGGTCTCTAGTTAAGTGCTAGAAACAAAACACTGACACAGGCATTAACAAACATTTTTGTTTGTTTTTGTTTTTTTATGGGAAATGAGCTGTGTAATTTCTTGTAGAGTTATTGGGTTTTTTGGGGGTTTTTTGTTGTTGTTGTTTTTGAAAACACAATGAATGCAAAATATGACACATGTAAAGTATTCCTGGCAATACAGTGTATATATAGATATATCATGTTTATATGTCATCAGATAGGAGATATGATATCCATGCCGATCAAAATGTCTCATTTGTATATATCTTAACGTGTGGGCGTTAACAAACATAGTGACATTGACTCAAAGGCTGTCAACCCTCTGTGAAATGATGGGGTGGTGGAGATGTTCCCGTGACTGACTTCTTCACTCTTGCTACTGTACATAATCTTCTGCTCATTATCAAGTAAACACCAACAGCCTTTTTTAGCTGACAGTGAAATAAAAATAATTCTGAAACATAAAGATAACATAAAAATAAAAACAACACACTGACAAACAATGACTGTGAATAAAATCAACGGTACAATGAAATAGGAATTAAAACAGAAAAAGAAAAGAGAGGCCTAAATCAAAACAAAAAGAGAACAAAGCAGATGAGTCGTTCAGAAATAAGATCAGAGGACCAGCAATGTACACAATAACTCATCAACTCTGATAATTTTTTGCAGAGAGAAAAGAGCTCAGAACAAATACAGGTGGGGTAAAAAAAAAAAAAAAAAAAAAAAAAAAAAATCTAAAAAATTTCACACACACCAACATACATCTTAAAATGAGATCAGTATTCGAAGAAATCCAATGCTAAATAGTTTCTCTTTTCTTTTTCATTCGACTGTTACTTCAAGAATGATTCATCCCTCCCCCCCCGGCGCGCCCCCTCTTTTTTTTTTTCATTCAAAGGAAAGCCTCCTTCAGAATGTCTTATCCAATGCTGTATAATTTCTCTTCTTGTTTATGAACTCGTTCTCATCCACAGCTGCATGCCAGCTATAACTCCCCTGGACCAGTACTACATGAGACCATTGCAGTAAAAAGTAGGGTTGTTCGCTAAAACGGCAAAAATTGATGGAGGACTGTGTGTTGACTTTATCAGTCAAACAAAGCTTGGATTTTCTTGGTTCCGGAATCCAAAAATGGCTCAGTTTAGAACAGCT
Source organism: Babylonia areolata (assembly GCF_041734735.1). Taxonomy (NCBI): domain Eukaryota; kingdom Metazoa; phylum Mollusca; class Gastropoda; order Neogastropoda; family Buccinidae; genus Babylonia; species Babylonia areolata. Next base: position 11,180,901 of record NC_134909.1, on the reverse strand, counting down.
GTACCGAGCAAGAAGAAACTAAATCAGAATAGTGTATCGGTATTGATAATCATGGTATGAGTAAACTCGTACCTGGAGAAGAGTGAGTTAATTCAACTGTTACTTCTGCAATCCATACTCTTTTCTTTTTTCGTTTTTTTTTTTTTTTTTTTTTTTTTTCATTCAAAGGAAAGCCTCCTTCTGACCGTCGTGTCCAATGCTGAATAATTCATCTTTTCCTTTTTCACTGAACAGTTACTCCCAGAATAATGTATCCTCTTTTTTTTTATCCATTCAAAGGGAAGTCTCCACCAGACTGGTCCCTCTGGTTTTGGGCTTCCCTCAGACAGGTTTTTTGTTGTTGTTTTTTTTCACTTTTTGACCTCCCAGTGACAGCTGGGTGATAGGATTATGGGCTGGTGGTAAGACGTGCTTGATGAAGACTTATGTGCTGGAAATTAATTACTTTTCATGAGGAGGTTTATGACCTCACTTTTGAGGGTTTCACTTGAGGACACAACAAATACACGTACAGACACACAAGACACACAAACACCCCCCCTCACACATACACATCTCACATCCCTTTGCTTGACAACACATCAATACACATTTCCTTTAAACCAAACCTTGGGATACACGTTGGAATCTAATTATGTCTTATATAGGTTTATAATGTCACTTTTGAGGATTTCACACACACACACACACACACACGCGCCCCCCCCCCCCCCCACCCACACACACAAAGGTGTAAACCTTTTTACCTAATTCACTGACAAAATCTGCAGTTCCTACTGCTTCCATTGGGAACGTTTTAAAAGGCAATCAACGGATAATTGAAACAAGTTTAATTAGGAGCTCCACTGGCTCTCTGTTGTATTTTTACGGGCTGTGTAGTTAGTTTGTTGTTTCATTTTAATCCTACTTTTTTTGTGATGCAAAGTAAGGAAAGAGGAACAGGAAATGTAGTGATAACATAAGGCACAGGTGGGGTGGGAAAGGGGATGGATTTTCATCTGAAATCACAACTGTGGATAGACGGTTAAACAAAAGAAAGAACGAACACACACACACATACACACACACCCACATACAACACGCACACACGAGCTTAACATCACAATACACATGTTCTTCAAAAAAAACCAAACCAACCTTGGGATTCAGGGGGGGAGGAGGTGGTGCCGGTGAATTCTTCCTCTCCTTCATCCTCCACTTTCCCATCATCATCGTCATCATCCGCTTTCCCTTTCCCCTCCTCCTCCGTCTTCGTTTCGTTGGCCTTCTTCTTCTTGTCTGCTGTGTCGGTTCCATTGGTTTTGGCTGTGGTGCTGTTGTCGCCGGCCTTCTCCGCCTTGGGCTTGGGTCGGAAGTTCTTGGCCTTGTTGATGAGGTACTTCATCTCCCTCTCCAGGGCGTAGATCTTGGACCCGATCGCCTCCACCAGGAGGACGGGGTTCTCATGGTCCGCCAGTTTCTCCTGGTTCTTGACCGCCTCATCCCTCCACGCCTGGCCAAAAAAAAAAAAAAAAAAAAAAGTTAATAGGAAATTTTCTATCTGAAATTATGTTTAAATAACATACTTACCGTGACCCAACTAGTGCAGACTCCAGCAGGGGTCTGACATTCCTGCCTGTGCAAACTACTATCCGCCTATGCGGAGAAAACGAAACTACGGCCGATAACCTCCCGGAAGTATGTAACCTCCCCTTTGTCCCACTGGCTAGATGTGTTGTTTTGTATTGTATTGTATTGTATTGTATTGTATTGTATTAGACAGGCAGAACAGCTGAATGGTTCAAGTGCTGGACTTTCAATTTGAGGGTCCTGGGTTCGAATCTCGGCAATGATGCCTGGTGGGTAAAGGGTGAAGAAATTTCCCGATCTCTTTTTCCAATCTCCCGGGTCAACTTATGTGCAGAACAGCTTGTGACTTAACCCCCTTCGAGTGTATGCGCACGGAGAAGATCGAATACGCACGTTAAAGATCCTGTAATCCATGTCAGCGTTCGGTGGGTTAAGGAAACAAGAACATAGCCAGCATGCATGCCTCTGAAAACAAAGTATGGCTGCCTACATGGCAGGGTAAAAATGGTCATACATGTAAAAGCCCACTCGTGTACATACATGTGAACGAAGAAGAAAAGTGTTGTGCAACAGAATTACTCTTTTTTGTCACAACATAATTCTCTCCCCATCAGGGAGAGCACGTTGCTACACTGAGAGCACCACCCCTCATTTTTTTTCTCTTTTTTTTTTAAATTTTATTCTTTTCTGCCTGCAATTTTATTTGTTTTCCTGTCAAAGTGGATTTTAATACAGAATTTTGCCAGGAACAACCATTTTGTTGCCATGGATTGCTCATGGGACCTCGGTTTATCATCTCATCTGAATGACTAGCATCCAGACCATCACTCAAAGTCCAGTGGAGGGGGAGAAAATACTGGCGACTATGGGATTCGAACCAGTGCGCTCAGATTCTCCCGCTTCCTAGGCGGACGCGTTACCTCTAGGCCAACATTCCACGTCATTTCATTGAAGAACCATGATGATAATGATGATGATGATGATATAGATACTTATACAGTGCCTGTCCTTGGTCACAGACCAAATCTAAGCGCTTTACAAACACGGGGCCATTTGCACGTGTTGTGCTGCCTACCTGGGTAGAGCCAACTGACGGCTGCCGTCATTCATTTCCTATGTAATTCAATCAGATTTCAGGCATGCATACATGCACTCAGACATGTAAAATTTTATGTGTATGACCGTTCTGCTTATTTACCCCACCATGTAGGCAGCAATACTCCGTTGGCTGGGTGGGTGGGGGAGGGGGGGGAGTGCATGCTGGGTATGTTCTTGTTTCCATAACCCTCCAAAGACTGACATCGATCACAGGATTTTTTAACCTGCGTATTTGATCTTCTGCATGCATTTACATACGGAGGGGGTTCAGGCACAACCAGGTCGAATCCAGAACCCTCAGATTGAAAGTCTATCAGTCGCAATATTTATCATTAAAGTGACTGGGTTTATGTAAGTTTTTAATCTGAAAAACTGAAAAAAACAAACAAACAAACAAACGAAAAAAACCAACAACAAAATATATATATATATATATATATATATATATATATATATATATATATATAATCTTTAGAAAATAAAAAACAAAATCCACATGAAATGCATGACATTTTGAGTGCCGGCGTTTTGGTCACAAAGATTCTTTCAGAAGTTTCAGCTTTTATAATCATTATTTTACTTTTTATTCATCTTTTTTCTAATTTCCATTATTCATTTACTTGAATTCAAATATCAACGAAACAGCAGCTGTGCTTTATCACTGACAGAAACAGTTTCTCGCTGTTGCTGTAGTTGTAGTTGGGTTTTTTGGGGTTTTTTTTTTGTTTTGTTTTTCTCCCTAAGTTCTCCAGAGACCAAACAAACAACATCTCCAATTTGCAGAACCACACACACACACACACTGTTATTTTCTCCAAAAAAAAACCAAGTGATCGTGATCTTCAGTCTCGATTTTCATTCTTTCATTCTTTCTTCTTCTTTTTTAAATATTTTTTATTTGATAAGATCACAAGGGGTACTACTCTTTTGCTTCCTTGTTCTCTTTGTTCAAGGGAGCATAAAAAAGTTATTTTCTTCTTCCCTCCCAACCCCCCCGAAAAAAAAACACCAACACACACACACACACACACACACACACACACACACACACAACTGACCGTGGTCTCGTTGATGAGCTTCTCCAGCGTGGTGAGCTCAACAGGGGTGAACATGGGGTCTTCGGGGTCGGTCATGTTGTGGACTGTGGCCAGGAAGTGGGTGGTGGCGTTCAGGTGGTGGCGCAGGGCCTCCAGAGCCTTGGGGCGCTCCTCCTTCTCGTAGACCCTCTGGGAGATGTTCCTCATCAGGGTCTTCAGCTCCGTCAGCTTGTTGGTGAACACCTGGGGAGCAATGGCAAAAATTGAGGGGCAGTTTATACACAAGAGAAAATACAGTGGTGGGGGGGGATGGGGTGTGTGGAACAGTACGATCTACACTACGTCTTCTCGTACACCCTCTGGGATATGTTCTTCATCAGGGTCTTCAGCTCCCCCTGCTTGTTGGTGAACACCTTGGGAAGGGACAGGGAAACAGAGGGGCGGTTTACACACAAAGAAAATACAGTACAATACAAATTATGGGGTGGGGTGGGGGGCGGGGGAATGGGAGATAAAAAGAAAATAATTACAATCCACACTACACGTACAACCTCAAGGAGACATTCTTCGCCAGGGTCTTCAGATCCGTCAGCTTGGTGGTGAACACCTGGGGAGGAACAGGGAAAATTGAGGAGTGTTCATACACACAAACAAAATACAGTACAATCCACACTAAGTCTTCCCATACACCACCCTCTGGGAGACATTCTTCACCAAGGATTTCAGCTCCATCAGCTTGCTGGTGAACACCTTGCAAAGGGAAGCAACATGGAAATTGAGGAGCAGTTTATACACAAAGAAAATATAGTGGTGTGGAACGGGACACATAGGAGCAAATAAACACACAGGAAATCTACAGAACAATCCATAATAATCAAGAGACAGGGCAGCATGGGGTGTGGGCGGTGGGGAAGGGGCAATATCTACTCATACAAATTATAGTGATGGGGTGGGGGTAGGGTGTGGGGGGGGGGGAGGGGAAACGGGTGACAGAAACAAAAATACAGCACGATCCACACTACGTCTTCTCGCCAGCAACACCCTCAGGGTAGCAAAACTTTGCTCTAACCTCCTTCTTGGAGTCGTCAGGTTGCTCGTACAGCCAGTCGGAGGCCTCCGACAGCTTCTGGAGGATGCTCTCCCGCTCCTCCTCCTTGGAGCAGGCCTGGTAGAGGTCCTGGCTCAGCTTGTCCTGCATGTCGAAGATGAAGCCCTCCAGCTCGTTCTTGGCCTTCTCCAGGGCCACCTTCTCCTGGTCCTTCTTCTGAAGCTCCTCCAGCCTAGCCGCACACATTTTTTGTTGTTGTTTTTTTCCGCACACACAGTTAGTTGGCTTTTACTTTAGGGTGACAATGATGACGATGATGATGATGATGTTGACGGTGGTAACAGTAGTGATCAACCCCTTCAGCGCCAGGGGAAAAAACAGCAGAAAGTGGTGTTTCAAGTCATAAAACAATATCCAAAACAATAAGCCTAAAACTGAGAAACTGATCTGGAGATATACCACTCTAAATGAACTGTGTGAATTTTCAGCCTTCCAGAGTTTTTTCCCTTTTTCTATGATGCCATCAGTGACGTCACTATGCACATATGTGATATGTTCTATGGCACTCAAGGGCTTAATCATCGTCATCATCATCATCATCATCATTATCATAATAATACAGAGATGCCAACCCCTATCAAGTGTTTGCAGGGACAATAAGGAATGTGGGTAGGAACATTTTGATTTTGGTAGGAACACTCAGACTCCAAGCCATATCAGCAAACAGTCACAGACGCTGTTTGACCGAGACGCAACTTGATTTAGCCACGGTCTCTCTTGTTCAGGCAAACGATTAAGCTGACTGGTCCACTCAATCTTGTTTCACTGTAAACATGCATGCAATAAGCTGAGCATCATCACGCGAGACCAAGGTCTGTAGTGACTGCCCTGGCCTCGTAATCGTTAAGCCTTGAGTGTCTGGGTAATGTTACGATAATGAAACGATTGGAAAGCATGTGACCCCACCATGTAGTCGAAAATGAACTTGGAACAATTCTGACGTTGGCGTAACATTGGAACAAACTGCGATGGAGCATAACAAAATACAATGAAATTGTAACAGCTGGCATCTCTGATAATAATAATAAGAAGAAGAAGATGTGAAGGGTGATGATGGTGGAAATGATAAAGAATAAGAAAAAGAAGGTGGAGAAGAAGAAGAATCATAAACATCATAATTATGTGAATTTATATGCATGATAGTCAGTCGTGTCTGACAAAGTCTTTACTTAATGACAATGATAATAATAAAGATAGTAATAATTATCATCATCATCATCATAATCAGAAGAAGAAGAAAATCATAATCATGATAATCATGTGAATTTATATGCACGCTAGTCAGTTGTGTCCGACTGTGACCATCAGACTAGCTGAGGAGGCATCTGCTGTTCTGACTACCTGGGCTAGAATTTGATGGTAAAGGAGAGATTACAGCCAAGACAATGGGGATGCAACCTGGACAAGACACTTTCCACTATGATCAAAACTCTAGCCCAGATAGTCCGGAAAGCAGAGGCCTCCTTCGCTGTTCTGATGGTTACAGTCGGATGCGACAGGCGCAATAGCCCTGTGGTTTAAGTGTTGTTGGACTTTCAATCTGTGGGTCCTGGGTTCAAATCTTGGTAACAGCATCTGGTCGGTAGAGGGTGGAGATTTTTCAACATATGTGCAGACCTGCCAGTGCCTGAACCCCCTTCGTGTTTACATGCATGCAGGAGATCAAATACGCACATTAAAGATCCTGTAATCCATGTCAGTGTTCAGTGGGTTATGGTGACACATAAATGCCCATCAAGCATAAACCATGACAGAATCATTGACGAGTCGTGTAACAGGAAGAAGAGGAAGAAGAAGACTCACTATCAAACATACATATGAGTATCAACAACAACAGCAACGAAAATGCACCATTACCTCTTCCTGGCCTGCTTGAACTTATCTGCAGACAGGTCAGGCATGTCCTTGACCTCTACGCTGGCCTCTATGTTCTCCTTCAGCACCACAGTCTTGGGGGCGGCGGGCTTCTGAAACAACAACAAGTGCACCAGAGTTATCATCAAGACTATCGTGGAGACTGACATCATGAGATCCCTCAGATTCCGAATCCTTTGGGGCGCCTTCGAAGCTTTGTCAACCACCTTTCTCCAGTCCTCGCGTCTCTCGGCCGCTCCCAGGGTGTCTCTCAGCTCCATGTCTGTCTACTCTCGAATGTTGTCCTCCCATCTCTTCCTTTGTCTGCCTCTTCTTCTTCCTCCCCTCACTGTGCCTTGTAGGATTGTTTTAGCAAGACCAGAGGAGCGTGTGACATGACCAAACCACTTCAGTTTTCGTTGTCTGGCGAGTGTTTGAAGGTCAGTATAGGGCCCGATTTCATTGCGGATGCATCTCTTGACTTCTTCATTCGTGATGTGGTCTTTGTATGAGATGCCTTATATGCATGTGAATCATGCATGTGAATCATCATCACTCACCATCATCGAAAAGCAGAAAACAGAATACCCCAAAATTGTGGGTCATGAAAAATAATTACATTAAAAAGATAAATGAAATTCACCTCACCTGAAGCTGGAAGGCAAATGGGGTTGGGGAGGGGCAGGGAATACTTTCCATCATATCAAAAATAAATAACACAAAATTATTTCCATATAATGGTAACTTCTCATTTTTCTTTTTATCAGAAACAGAAAAAAGAAGTGGTTACTGATTCTACTTTGAGTTCAGAGTACTTTCATTCCATCAGACTCTCTGAGTCTCACTCTCTGATCTTTAAAATTCCCTTCAAAATTCTGTCTTGTGGTTGTTAACATTTATTAATAGTGAAAAACAAGAAAGTTTATTGACTCCACTTTGAGGCATTTTACTTCATCAATATACCTCTCAATCTCACTTTCTAATCTCTATACTTGAAAATACTTTATTTGGTGACATCCAACAGTGAAAAAACCAGTGAACAAGTAATTTTTGCCCTTTTTTTTTTCGGGGCATCAAACCTTTTTTCTTTCCTTTTCTTCATTTTTGACTCACTTGTGTAAACAAAGTGAGTCTATGTTTTAACCCGGTGTTCGGTTGTCTGTGTGTGTGTGTGTGTGTGTGTGTGTGTGTGTGTGTGTCCGTGGTAAACTTTAACATTGACATTTTCTCTTTAACTACTTTGTCAGTTGACACCAAATTTGGCATAAAAATAGGAAAAATTCATTTTGGCATAAAAATAGGAAAAATTCAGTTCTTTCCAGTCATCTTGTTTAAAACAATATTGCGCCTCTGGGATGGGCACAAAAAAATAAAGAATGAAGCCTAATTATATGCAAACTGCATTTACTGTTATATTTATATTTTTTGTATTCTCTAAACTTGGCACTTTGATCTGATATTCTGACCCAACAGCTAGATCAGTCATTATTATCATTTTTTGTTCAAACAGGAACTTCTTTTGCTAAGCATGGAAGTTTTATTTATTTTGCAAACGTTTTGGTGCAGATAGTAAAAAAGGGAAATTACTCTGTAATGCTAGGGGGGAGTTAATTTGCTTTAAACTGATCTTTCTCATCTTAGACATTACATTTTGAAACAAGAGAGGCAAGGCCTTCAAGACTCACTTATGATGCACTTTTTAAAAAACATCCAAGCTTTTTATGTATTGAGTATAATTTCAAAATGTAATGTTTAAGATGAGAAAGATCAGTTTAAAGCAAACTAAGTCCCCCAGCAGAGTAATTTCCCTTGTTTTACTGCCTGCACCAAAACGTTTGCAATAAACAAAACTTCCATGCTTAGCAAAAGAAGTTCCTGTTTGAACAAAAAATGAAAATAATGACAGATCTTTTGTTGAGTCGAATATCAGATCAAAGTGCCAAGTTTAGAGAATATAAAAAATATAAATATAACAGTAAATGCATTATACTCAATACATAAAAAGCTTGGATTTTTTTAAAAGTGTATCACAAGTGAGTCTTGAAGGCTTTGCCTCTCTTGTTTCAAGCAGTTTTGCTCCATCAAGATCTGTCTCACTCTCTAATTTTTTTCTTCTTTTTTTTTTCTAAATTTATCAAACATTTAGTAAGTTTGAAATAAAATTTAAAAAAAACAACCCAAAACAGCCACTCTCACCTTTGGTTCTTCTTTCTTCTCCTCCTTCTTGTCTTCCTCTTTCTTCTTCTCCTCCTGCTCCTTCTCCTTCTCTCCGTCTTTCTTCTCCTCGTCTTTCCCCTCCTTCTCGTCTTTGCCCTCCTCCTCTTTCTTCTTCTCCTCCTCCTGCTCGCTCTTCTGCTCCTCCTTTGCTGGCTTCTCCTCTTCTTTATCTTCCTTCTTTTCAGCGTCCTCATCCTTCTTCTTCTCCGTGGGCTCCTCCTCTTTCTCTTCTTTGGCTTCCTTCTTCCGTGGGCACAGACACACAGACAGAAACGAACATCCAACACGTGAAAATGCTAACAGAGGTACAAAGTGTTTGGACAAGAAATACACCTAAAAGCAATTTAAAACAACAACATATTATATACATATATATATATATATATATAGAGAGAGAGAGAGAGGGAGACAGACAGACAAGCAGACAGAAAGAGAGAGATAGGTAGGTAGATAGATGGATATATAGATATAAAGATAAATATATCAAGAAGTAACAATGTCAAGTCAAAAGGAATATAGAATGAAAGAAAGAGTGGAAGAATGAAGGAGAAAAAAGAAAAAGAGAAGAAAAGTGGGGGGAAAAGAAAAGAAAGGAAGGAAGTTCAAAGGAATGAAAGGAAAAATATAAACACACACACACACACACACACACACACACACACATTACATACAATCATTTATCAATAACTTTCAATGGCTTTTAGAGAGAGAGGGAGTGAGAGAAAGAATTTGAAGGAAGAAAAAAAGAAAGACAAAAGAAGGAACAACAAATTATACATACACTGAGATGTTAACACTATATGGTTATAACGAGGCTTATGTACGGTTGTGAGAATGGAATGAATCCATGATTTTACAATTCATGAATATACAGAGGTTACAAAAAAAATGGTACAATAATGCAACCTGAGCCACAGGGTCAAGATACATGGACACATATTTTTTTATAATACACATAATAGGCAATCGGTTAAAAAAACAAAACAAAACACAAAAAAAACATGAAGTGATCAGCACAGAAAAGTCTTAGAAGGTGAAAATGTACATCACTCAACAGAGATAATGATTCAAGGAATGGGTTACATATCTAGAATATGCATAATCTGGAGTGAGTTGCACACAGAATGCATACTGATATTCCAGTAATCTGGGATGAGTTACACACTGAATGCAGAATCTATTCACGCAGACGCACACTCCACAATGAAGACTGAAGCATTAACACAATACAGACAATGAAACAATCCCAAATGCACTGCCACTATTGGCATCCAAGCATTCCTGCAGCACCAGAATATTTGATACCACACCAACAGAAGTGCTCCTTCCAAAAACTGTGCGGTCACTTTGATTTTGAACACTAGGTTAACTGATCTTCCACAGCTCAGCATGAATACAGAGTGGTACCCAAGCTGCAAGGCGTCCACCTGGGACGCAAAAGGGTCTGTGCGCGTGGGATTGAATCCCACGCCCGCCAGTATTTTTCTCTCCCTTCAATGGACTCTTCTCCCCCTTCTTCTTCTTCGTTCATGGGCTGCAACTCCCACATTCACTCGTGTGTACATGAGTGGGCTTATATGTGTATGATCGTTTTTACCCGGCCATGTAGGCAGCCATACTCCGTTTTCAGGGGTGTGCATGCTGGGTATGTTCTTGTTTCCATAACCCACCGGACGCTGACATGGATTACAGGGATCTTTAACGTGCATATTTGATCTTCTGCTAGCGTATACACATGAAGGGGGTTCAGGCACTACCCGTCTGCAACATACGCTGACCTGGGATATCAGAAAAATCTCCACCCCTTACGCACCAGGCGCCATTACCGAGATTCGAACCCGGGACCCTCAGATTGAAAGTCCAACGCTTTAGCCATTCGGCTATTGTGCCCGTCCCTTGAATGGACAAAAATCTTCAAAATTAAATGTGTGTGTGTGTGTGTGCTATTTCAGAGGCCACTCAACCAGAGTCACCCTTACACAGTCACCCCCCAAGTTTATTTCCAACAGTCCCTATGCCAGCACTCCATAAGGATCTATCAATGTCAGGCCGTGGTCAGGAGGCCACACACCTGAGGAGACCCTGCACAACTGCTGAATGAAATTACCTGGGTGGTGTTCAGCAATACCCCTTCTGACTCAGCACTGTGCAAGACTCTCTAGCTACTAAGCCCCTCGGATATGACGAAACTGATGGATTCATCCCATATCACAAAAAGCAAGCATCTCCCATCAGATTGGATGAAAGTCAGATATCGGTAATTCAGTTATCCCCCCGTTGTTCTCCATGATAAAGGTTAAAGGTTCTGTCGCCTTTAATGGCCCTCTGGGCAGTGAATTCATATCCACTGTGTCCAGGACCTTTGGCTTCCCCACATGAAGTTGGGTACCCACTCATAATAATGTGAGTGGAGTGAGGAAAGATTGGGAGCTAAGCGCCTTTCCAAAAAGGACACAACACCGTGCTGAAACAGGGCCTCGAACCCTGACCACTGGTGAACACTGGATCAAAAGTCCAACGCCTGACCAATTGTGCCACCACGCCTCCCTTCTCCGTCATGACTACACACTTCTATCACCTTGCGCTTAGCTGTCCTTCTTATTTATTTTTTTCAGTCAACATCATCATCTTTGATGAACAAACTATAAATAAATAAACGAACGATCACTTATTTTTTCATCGTTTTCTTTCTCATTCAAATCAAGCTTCTCACTTCTTTGTTCGTTTGGAAAGGGTGGTGAAGGGGGTGGGGGATCTGTGTGTGTGGGGGGGGGTGTGGGGGGGACAAGGGCGGGGGTTGTTATGGTTATTTTTTCCCTTCTACTTCGGTAAGTACTTTAAAACAATGATAAATCAAATTCTGTGAGAAGCTTAAAACAAACAGTGATACTTCAAATTCTCTTGGCTGAAGTTTAAAACAAACAAAACAAACAACCCTTTCCCCAGATGATGACAATGGCGCTGATCTGAGATATTTAAAAAATAAAAAAAATAAAAAAAAAGTGCATGAAAAAAAACACACAAAAAAAACCTTTTTCATTTCTTCCTGCTCGTCTTTCTGCGAAGGAGACTCAGTCTGGGGGGGCGCCTCAGACTTGCCAGAACCGGTCTGCCCTGGTTCAGACCGGTTGCTGCCAGTTTGGGCCTGACCGGACGAGTCTGAGGCGGTGTCAGTGCGATTACCGTTAGCACCAGCATGCGAGGGCGCGTCAGCAGCCTAAGCAACAAAATGCAAGTGCAAGACAAACAAACAAACAAACAGGCTGCTGGTTGGGGGAAAAACAACAACAAAAAGACAACAGCTAGAAAGCCAGGGCGCTACAGCGAAAACAAGTCCTGTGTCTCTGCTGTGAACTCACTCTCTGCTGTTTTGGCCAGGGTTCTGGCATTTGACGAACAAACAATATCCATGCAGACATACTTTGTTCTTTTTTTGTTCTTTTTTCAAATTCTCTGTATTGAAAAACAGCCTCTGAAAATCAAAGAACAAAACCAAAATTATCAGTACCAACATGTCACATTCTGCTCACTGTCACAGCAGTTGTAAACTCGTCGCTCAGTTAAAAGACGACACTCACGCTGATGTGGGTGTAGCGTGTATGGATTTCTCCCAACGCAGTGATGCCTCCATGAGAAACTGAAGCTGAAACTGAAACTGGCGCTGATCTTGCTTCAGGCAGTGTACCGCATGCATCATTTTTGTCACTTGCTTTGTCTTTTCGGTGCAGTTCTCACTCACACCAAATGTGTTTTTGAGAGCACTGAATCATTAAGACAATGGATTAACTCTCTCCATACGAACGGCGAAAGAGACGACGTTAACAGCGTTTCACCCCAATTACCATCATCAAAGCATTGCAAGCGGAAGGCTCTTATACTGAAGACGTGAATGTTGACAAAGAATACCACAGTTCTGACGACGGAAGCTAAAGGTTGGGTCATTCAGACACCCACTGGACATCCGAGGGGTCTGTGTAGAGGAGAAGAGAGGACTGGCCGTACTGAGTGAGTTAATCTTGTAGCTGTACACTAAAAAGTTCACAGAATTCTTTAAATAAAAAAAAAAAATAAAAAATCCCAGCAAAGAGTGAGCTCAAAACAAACCATTTCAGCAGAAACAACAAAGAGCAAGAACAGAAACTAAAGAGTGCAAGCCCTGTGGACTGACAGAAACATACAACAGAACCAGCAACAGAGCAACAGAAATGGTAGGCGTCTCCATTACAAGTATGATCCATTTGCACGAGCTGTAGAGTACACAGCAACTTTTTCTCCCCTCTCCCACTTTCTTCCACCCCCACGCCCCACCCCCACCCCTACCTCTCCCCATCTAAAGCAAATGGAACATACCTGAAACAGGCTGCAAATACAATGGCAGATTTATGTACAGAGATGCCAACCCCTGTCAAGTGTTTGTAGGGACAATCAGGAAATTTGGTAGGAACATTTTGAATACTCAGACTCCCAGTCACATCAGCAAACAGGCACAGACGCTGTTTGACCGAGACGCAACTTGATTTAGCCATGTTCTCTCTTGTTTGGGTAAATCTAAATTATTAAGCTGACTGGTCCAATCAACGCTGTTTCAATGTAAACACGCATGCGGTCAGCTGAACATCATCACGTGAGACCAAGGTTAGTAGTGACTGCCCTGGCCTTGTGATCGGAAAGTCTAGAGCGTCTGGGTAATGTTATGACAGGAAAGCATGTGGCCATGCTATGTAGCCGAAAATGAACTCACTGGAAAAATTCTGACCATGGCATAACGTTGGAACAAACTGCGATCGAGCGTAACAAAATACGCGGAAATTGTAACGGTTGGCATCTCTGTATGTATCAAGTTCCTGTTATTACACATCACATCAACACCAACAACAGACCACAAGTTAACTATCATCCACTGCAGAGTCTGTTCAATGCTACTATGACCACCACTACTACTACTACTACTGCTGCTAAAAATAGTAACGATAATGTGAATTTATATCACAGAGCTCATTCTCTAAATAGGGCTGTAGGCGCCTTACAAAACCTAGGAAACAGACAGCAAAACCAGCAAACACTGACATGAGTAATGGGATCTTTAACGTGCACATGATATTAGATTTTTTGCACACGTAGACACACAAGGGGATCATGTCCAACAACAACTTACAACAGTGAAAAAAAAAAAATTGTATATATATCTTTTTTTTAAAGTTTTCAAATCAGCCTTCAGTTATTAAACGATAATATATAGGTGCTGTCTTATAAATCAGAACTGTTCTTTGTTGTTAAAAAAAGAAAAGAAAAGTGAAATTATTAGAAAGCCTTGTATATGTATATACGGTGATGTTTCAAAGGTTAAAGAAAAATAAAATAACACATTCACACACACACACATATCCCCCTATCCTTAGAAGATTTTGTGCCTTGCTAGCCAACGCTGTTTAAAAGGTTCAAGAAAAATAAAAGAACACACACACACACACACACACACACACACACACACACGTATATATCATTAACAGAATCAACTTGAAATGGGTAACTCCACAGACTTAACTACAGCTGAGGAAGGCAAGCTATTTTGCTTGTGCACAGATATCCTTGCGATAAAGAGAGAGAGAGAGAGAAAAAAACAAAACAATCAAGAAAGAAACAAGATTTTTAAAATAAAGAAAAAAGAACAAACAAAGGAACAAAGGAGAAAAATAACAGAGAAAAAAAATTTTAAAACAACTCACCCCCTCCTCAGAAGAGTCCGTTTTGCCTTCCTCTGCTTTTCCCTCCTCCTCCTTCCCTCCGAACAGGCCGCCGAAAGCACTGCCAATCTCTTTAGAACAAAGAAAACATGGTGTTGCCCATCTCTTTAGAACAAAGAAAACATGGCACTGCCCGATCTCTTTAGAACAAAGAAAACATGGCACTGCCTGATCTCTTTAGAACAAAAATAATATGGCAATGCCCATCTCTTCTGAACAAAGAAAACATGGCACTGTCAATCTCTTTAGAACAAAAATAACATGGCAATGCCCATCTCTTCCGAACAAAGAAAATATGACACTGTCAATCTCTTGAGAATAAAGAAAACATGGCACTGTCAATCTCTTGAGAACAAAAATAATATGGCAATGTCCATCTCTTTAGAACAAAGAAAAATGGCACTGCCAATCTCTTAAGAACAAAGAAACAATGGCATTGCTAGTCTCTTTCGAACAAAGGAAAAAGACTTATTGCTGCATTGGTGTGTCAACATCACAGACCTAAACAGACGAGAGAGATGTGGAAAAAAAAAACCCACCTAGTGAAATAAAATCGGTCAACAAAAACAAAACTCAATCAATCAACACAGGGGGGGTGGGGGGTGGGAGTGGGGGTTCCAGCATGAATAAGGGATTTCTTTTCTTTTTCATTTGTTTGCTTTTCTTTCATTCTCCCCTATCTGTAAATGTGTCCTTCATTCATTCCTGTTTGTCAACTTTTATACTACTTTAACTCCTTAAAAATAATGAACACAGATTTCTCCACACACAAACAACAACAACAACCAACAAAAAAATAATAGATATAGATATATAGATATAGATAAATAGAGAGAGAGAGAGAGAGAGAGAGAGAGAGAGAGAGAGAGAGAGAGAGAGAAATGAGTAGAACTATGCATCACAGTTAAATACAGATTCTAGAAATTAATGACCATCATTATAACACACACACACACACACACACACACACACACATACACAATATCACACACATACGGATAAGAGAGAAACAATGAGAAAAACTTGAGAAAGGGAAGGAGAGACAGACAGACAGAGACAGAGAAACTGAGATGGATGCTCACTCACTCAGTGAGAGAAAGAGACAAAAACTGACCAAGAAACTCATTGAGCAATGAAAAATGCACATACCTCATATGCTACGAACATACAGATATCCATACGACTTTACAAGTATGCGTTTGATATGCACACACACACACACACACACAACACATGCACACAAACACCACGCACACAAACGTATGTATCATATGTACACATCATTTACATGAACTATTATGCATGCTACATTTTTAACAAACCAACATGGGAACAGGAAACATTACCTGATCTGAAGATTCAGAAAAAAAAAATGTCTAACCATTTACCAACTCATCTGACTCAATTCAATCCAAATCAATAAATATGTCAATAAATCATTAAGATACAAATCTATGTGCCAGAATATAACTCCATACTTTTCAAACATATCTTATTTACAAAATGTACACACCCAACGACCATGGCAACATGTAATTTACTTTACATGCAACTACGTACAAGATAAATAGCACATCTGCCATGAACGTGTAGACATTTTTTGTACAGAAAAATCCACGTGTCTCATGACACTTGATTTTTTTGCTCTTTTATCATTTCACAGCCTTTTTAAATTACTGGTTCCAGCAGATATGCTGGCGCACTGCAATCATCTTATGAAAGAAACCGCTCGCTTTTTTCCTCTCCAGAACTGCCACTTTTGTTGTTGGTGTTATTTTTGAAACAGAGTGATATTTTTGTTGGTTCTCCAGAACCCATACAGATGAACTGGGATGGTAGTCATGTCTGGTATTGTTGTCACCTTCCCTGACACTCGCTACCTGAGCACACCCATGCAGGACATGGGAGACTGATCCCCTGAGGGGGGTTTGGGGGGGGGGGAGGGGCACGATGGTGGGTGGGCATCAACAAGGGGAGCAACCCACATGCAGTGTCACAGCCAATGATGAAGCTCAAGTGTCAGTCTAATCAAGTGAGAGGTGAGGCAAGATCTTTGGCTGTTATTTAAGCATCCAATGTGATCTTTGCGTTGTGTTAAGTACGCTAACCTTTCTGCAGTATGGATACATCATTTCCCTCTCTTATGTATGGATCTATCATTTCCCTCTGTGATGTATCCTTTCCCTCTGTGACGTATGGACCTATCTTTTCCCTCTGTGATGTATGGACCTAACATTTCCCTCTGTGACGTATGGCCCTATCATTTCCCTCTGTGATGTACTGTCCTACTATTTCCATCTGTGATTATATGGATCTATCATTTTCTCTTTTGATGTATGCACCTATCATTTCCCTCTGTGATGTATGGACCTTTTAGTTCCCTATGTGATGTATCCTTTCCCTATGTGATGTATGGCCCTATCATTTCCCTCTGTGTTGTATGAACCAATCATTTCCCTATGTGATGTATGGACCTATCATTTCCCTCTGTGATGTATGCACCTATCATTTCCCTCTGTGATGTATGGACCTTTTAGTTCCCTATGTGATGTATCCTTTCCCTATGTGATGTATGGCCCTATCATTTCCCTCTGTGTTGTATGAACCAATCATTTCCCTATGTGATGTATGGACCTATCATTTCCCTCTGTGATGTATGCACCTATCATTTCCCTCTGTGATGTATGGACCTTTTAGTTCCCTATGTGATGTATCCTTTCCCTATGTGATGTATGGCCCTATCACTTCCCTCTGTGCTGTATGAACCAATCATTTCCCTATGTGATGTATGGACCTATCACTTCCCTCTGTGTTGTATGAACCAATCATTTCCCTATGTGATGTATGGACCTATCATTTCCCTCTGTGATGTATGAACCTATCATTTCCTTCTGTGATGTACGGACCTATTTTCTCTTTTGATGTATGGACACATCATTTCCCTCTCTGATGTATGGACCTATCATTTCCCTGTGATGTACGGACCAATCATATCTCTCTCTGATGCACAGATCTATCATTTCTAACAACGCTGGCAGCAACATAGTTGAACTTGGAAGAAATGCCTCACCAAAACATGGAAGATATGCCTTGCCAATCAGTGTAAAATGATTGGAAAAGAGCCAGAGAAAGTCAATAATATTATCAACAAATGTACATGTGTGCTGGGCGTTCAACATCGTCACAGACCAGACATGTGCTGTAAAAATACAACACTACAATGTACTGTTAAACAGTGACAGGGTTTGTAGTTAACCAGGTTTCAAAATTCCAAATGACTGCCGCAACTGGGGGAATTTCAATCTGATTTCAAAAGATTTAACAAAAACAAAAAACAAAAACAAAAAAATGGTGCTAAAGAAATAGCTCGTGTTGATGAAAATAAAACCAAAATAACAACAACAAAATAACCAGTAAGCAAATAAACAAGAAAAAATAATGCCTAAAAAAAAAATTTTTTTTTTTAAAGTTGCATTTCATGTACGTTTATCCAACTCATAACCCGCCACGATTAATGGCATTTTCTGAAGACGGTCCTTTTGAATGTGCAGTTTTGAACCGGCTCGCCCTAACTTGCGAAAGAAGGTAGGGACACACTTTACTAAGCCGAACCCTGGACACAGTGCATATGAATTCACTGCCCCTGATGGCTGCCAAAAGGCCAAAAGACCTTTAACCCCTTCAACCCTGGGGTGCTGACCGTCTCGGCAAGCATCCGTGCCATACTGATGCAGAAAAAACACGCGTAGAAAATATACTATTTCTTCCTCCAAATTATGTGCAGACACACCCAGAAATACTGCACAAGTTAGTTCCTTCTCCTTATGGTATATTCATGAGTATGTGTGTGTGTGTGTGTGTGTGTGTGTGTGTGTGTGTGTGCAAATGCATACAAATGTATTAATAATGTGTGCAATTTCCCATGCTCATAGAGGGAGGTGCAGGGAAGTTTTCTTCATCTAAAAAAAGCAAAAAACAAATGAAAAACCAAAACAAAAAAAACACAAAAATAAACAATAAAAGAACAGCAAAAACATATTCACAAACAAAACAAAAAAAAAGCAAACTAAATCTGGATGAAAAAAAGAATAAAAAAAAAGCCACAGCAAAAGCATTAAGCCATGCTGGAGCAGACTAAAAACAAAAAAAAAAACATTAAAAAAAAATATTCACACAACAAAACTGAAAAAAGTTGGAATTCTTTTTTTTTTTTTTTTTTTTTTAAATAAATAAACAAATGAATAACAGTATATAATAAAAATGATAATAATATCAGTAAGTACTGATGATAATGATAATAACTATAATAATAATAATCAAACAAAAATATCCATCCAGTATATTCTGCAGCAAAACTGGTACGCAAGAAAAGCACCTGGGAACACGAAGACCATTCAGTCTCTGCTTAGCCTGTTCAAGCGGTTTAGTGAGGAGCAGGGGGATAGAGAGAGAGAGCTCGAACAGTCTTACCTCTCAGCTGCTGGAAAAAGGTACGCTTCGCTGGAAGTGTGAAAGTATGGCAACATTTCGTCAGCCCACCCCACCCCTACCCCTTAAAAGGGCATGAGAAATGTTGCAAAACTTGACTATAATTTTTTTTTTTTTTTTCTTTTTTAATTTACAAAAACAACTTCTAAAACTGCCTTCAAAAAAGGGCATGAGAAATGTTGCATACTTGACCCAAAAAACAAACAACAAAAAATCCCTCTAAAACATGCCCCCTAAAAGGGTGCGAGGAATGTTTGAAAACTTGACCAAAAAAGACAACAACTATAAAACCTTGCCCTAAAAAGCATGACAAATGTTGGAGAAAAAAACAAGAAGAAATGAAACAGAAAACATCAGAACAAACTAATAGCTACAAAAAACAAAACAACAACAAAAAACACTGACTGGTCTTTTGATACACTTAAAAAAAGACAACACTGTAAACACTGGGTAAAACTGCAGAACATCTACAGTCAATATTACAGTTTTCTTCTTCTTCTTCTGCGTTCACTCGTATGCACACGAGTGGGCTTTTACGTGTATGACCATTTCTACCCCGCCATGTAGGCAGCCATACTCCGTTTTCAGGGGTGTGCATGCTGGGTATGTTCTTGTTTCCATAACCCACTGAACGCTGACATGGATTACAGGATCTTTAACGTGCGTATTTGATCTTCTGCTTACACGAAGGGGGTTCAGGCACTAGCAGGTCTGCACATATGTTGACCTGGGAGATCGTAAAAATCTCCACCCTTTACCCACCAGGCGCCGTCACCGTGATTTGAACCCGGGACCCTCAGATTGACAGTCCAACGCTTTAACCACTCGGCTACTGCGCCCGTCACAGTTTTCATCAAACTCTGATTACTTTTAATGTGTTCACTTTAACACTATCCTCAGTTGTTTGTTTGGTTGGTTTTTTTTTTTTTTTAGTTTTATGCACAGCAATCAAAAGATAAGAACTCTGTACTCTGATGGAGAACGTCAATGCCTGTAATCCTGGGCACAAATTTACAGCGTAGATTTTTGTTTTTGTTTTTTTTTCACCCACTCTTCATGTAACAACCTGCAGTCCTGTCTATCTCTGGATCCTCTTCATGTGTTAATTAAAGGTTAAAGATCCCACGGTCTTTAACAGCCGTCCGGGCAGTGACTTCACATTCAATGCGTCAAGGGCTTGGTATACGAAGACCGGCCCATATCATGCGTCTAGGGCTTGGTATATGAAGACCGACCCATATCATGTGTCTAGGGCTTGGTATACGAAGACCGAGCCATATCATGTGTCTAGGGCTTGGTATATGAAGACCGAGCTATACCATGTGTCTAGGGCTTGGTATACGAAGACCGAACCATATCATGTGTCTAGGGCTTGGTATACGAAGACCGAACCATATCATGTGTCTAGGGCTTGGTATATGAAGACTGAACCATATCATGTGTCTAGGGCTTGGTATATGAAGACCAAGCCATATCATGTGTCAAGGGCTTGGTCTATGAAGACCAAACCATATCATGTGTCAAGGGCTTGGTCTATGAAGACCAAACCATATCATATGTCTAGGGCTTGGTATACGAAGACCCGAGCCATATCATGTGTCTAGGGCTTGGTATATGAAGACTGACCCATATCATGTGTCTAGGGCTTGGTATATGAAGACCGACCCATATCAATTGTCTAGGGCTTGGTATACAAAGACCGAGCCATATCATGTGTCTAGGGCTTGGTATATGAAGACCGAGCTATATCATGTCTCCAGGGCTTGGTATATGAAGACCGAGCCATATCATGTGTCTAGGGCTTGGTCTATGAAGACCAAGCTATATCATGTGTCTAGGGCTTGGTATACGAAGGCCGAGCCATATCATATGTCTAGGGCTTGGTATATGAAGACTGACCCATATCATGTGTCTAGGGCTTGGTATATGAAGACCGACCCATATCAATTGTCTAGGGCTTGGTATACAAAGACCGAGCCATATCATGTGTCTAGGGCTTGGTATATGAAGACCGAGCTATATCATGTCTCCAGGGCTTGGTATATGAAGACCGAGCCATATCATGTGTCTAGGGCTTGGTCTATGAAGACCAAGCTATATCATGTGTCTAGGGCTTGGTATACGAAGGCCGAGCCATATCAACTTATTCCACTATTTTAAGCCCTCCACAACCCATAGTCAGGTACCCATTTACACCTGGGTGGAGTGAGGAAAATCAGAGTATGAATGTGAATCTTTGTCCTGTGGAACAGGCACCTCTGATGTCAGCCTGTAGTCTACTGTCGTGTGTGTGTGTGTGTGTGTGTGTGTGTGTGTGAGTGTATTTAAGAGAGAGAGAGAGAGAGAGTGTGTGTGTGTGTGTGTGTGTGTGTTTAAGTGTGTGTGTGTGTGAGTGTATTTCATGTGTGTGTGTGTGTGTGTGTGTGTGTGTGTGTGTGCTCGCGTATATTAGTCCATCCACTGTTATTCCAGGCTTCAACAATTTTACTACTTTTCATGCTACATTTCAATGTGCCTGTATTTTCCATGTTTAATAAGGGTGAGAGGGACATCGTTTCTGCACATCAGTCTCATCCCATAAACGAGGCAATACAGCCTGAAATTCACGATATTTTAACTTTGCAGGAATCATTTAAGGTTCTGTCCCAGAAAGAGAGAGCCAGAGAGAGAGAGAGAGCCAGGGAGAGAGATTATCTAAAATGCCAAAAATATGCATGACCAAGACTATTAGCACCTGGCAGTTTACAGAACCATGAGAATACCCAGCACTTACTTCCCTCCAAAAAACGTAAAAAATAAATAAATAAAAGAAATTTGATGACACCACATGATAAAATATTATAGCTGATCATGAATATAAGCCCACTTGCCATAATACAAATGGCAGAAATGGGAGTGGGGGGAGGGGGGGTGCAGTATACAGAACTGGTAGCCCATCAAATGCAATTTAGCATTAAAAAGAAATTATTAAGAAAAAAAAAAAGACTGCACCTAAAAAAGGGGTTATGATACAACTTGAATTGTCTATAAAACACAGAAAAATGTCTTTGATCTGTACTAGAACATAAAACATTTACACACACTTAAAATGGGTATGCATCCCAAGAAAAACCGGACTAAACTCTCTCCAGTTCTTATTTCCCTTATGCAACTGACAGTCACAACAGAGTCATGCCCCTTCACTTTACTTTTTTTCTTTTTCGCAAAATATTTGGTCACCTTGTACTTAAATCCAGACTTCTGCTAGCATCTTTCTCTCTCTTTCATTTTATCATTTTATATATAAATTTCTTTTCTTTTAATACAGTCCTGCCAGCCTTTACCCAGAATTACTCTTCGAAGAAAGCCATTGCAACCTATGACCAAACTTTCTTCATTGTTGTTATTCGTTTCGTTTACTGTTCATTCCGTGATTCACTGTTCCTTATTACCGTTTTTGTAATTACACAATTTGTTAAGATACTGTGAAAGGTCAAATTATATATGATAAGACCCTTTTTTTCTGAAGAGAATATTATATTTATCCTGAGCAAGCACGACAAAGAGAAACAAGACTACTACCAACAAAAGATTTCCCCCACCCCCTCACACATGTTGAACAAGTACTTGAGGTGGGTATGTGTCAACATTAACTCATTCTACCCCCACAGCTACATGCCAGCTACAATTCTCCTCGACCAGCACTACACGAGACCACTGCAGAAAAAACAGGGTGGTTCACTAAAACAATATAAATCAAAGGAGAATTGTTGATATAATCGGTTGAACAAAGCTTCGTTTTCATGCTTCTGAATCCATAAATGGTTCAGTTTAGAATGCCAACTGTACCAAGCAAGAATGAACGGAATTAGAACAGAGTGTTGGTACGAGAATACTCGTACCTGGTCCACAGGAGAAGTAACCATGGTACGAATCAACTCATACCTGGAGTAGAATGAGTTAAGTATGAATGTCACACACACACACACACACACACACACACACACACACACACACACACACACAGGTGTGGTCTACTTACTGGACCAGGTGGATTCATCCTCCTTGGGTTCTGGTTCAGGAGCCTCTTGCTTCTCAAAGACAGCCTCCACCTAAAACACAGAGAACAGTTTCGGTTTCTCAAAAAGGCGTAACAGCATTTGGGAAAATCCTTACACACTACACCACACAATGCCTGACCACCAGCACAAAACCACACACTGAGTGCATGCATTATATTTGTGTTCCTACCAGAGTTGATTTCTCATCTCCAGAATTAAGCCAGAGGACAACATCTCTTGTTGCCATGGGTTCTTGTTCAGCGTGGCAAGTGCGTGCTGCTCATGGGACGTCGGTTTATCTTCTCATCTAAATGACCAGACGCTCAGTTTGATTTTCCAGTCAAACTTGTGGGGAGCAGGAAGTGAACCCAGACCCTCACAGACACTGTACTGGCAGATTAGCATCTTAACCATTCTGCCACCTTCTTCCCTGTTGGAGAGTGGCAAGTATGACCACCGCCGTGGAGAAGCAGTTAGTGCAACATACTATCAATGGGGAGGACACAGGTTCAAGCCCACTGGAGGTGAATTGTTTTCAGTATGTGTAGCCATCTCCGAACAAGAGTTGAGTGTGTTGTGGGCTCAAATGGTAAAGCTGGGACCACAGAGTTGGTTTCAACATGATTTCATTCTCAAAGGCAAGTAAAGACACTGAAAACACATAGAGAAGCAACAAGCCGAAGCTTAGGGTGTGCTGAGCCCACAGAGTTCAGGGTCATCCACTTCACCAATGCTGCCTTTGGAAGCATTATTCAACTTTCCTGACCAACACTGCAGGTGGCTGTATCTCTCAGCCTGGTTGATGCCAAGATAATACTGTGAGACTAACAGCCTTGTCAACTAGCCCCAAACCTGAATGGACCCTCAAAGCAGCATCGTCATCACTCCCATCATTTTCAATCATCTTTGATACGTACAAAACAAAATGTCCCAATGCGCACACACGCACACACACACACAACACACACACATATATATCACAATGACCTGTACACAAAACTCCCTGTCCTTTTTATAAATAAAATTTGTTTCATTTTATTTCATATCATTTTTTCCACACCCACCCACCTTCTCCAGATGCAGGATGCCACTCTCGTCCATGCGGAAGTGGGCCTTGACCCCCTTGTACTCCGCCTCCTCGCCATGCTTGGCATAGGCCGTCTCTACCCCTGTCAGGTTCACGTTGGTCAGCGACTGAGAGGCAAAGGCTCTGCACAAACAGCACGCAGTTTTCTGAGGTCTTCGATCGCACAGGACACCCACCCACCACCGAAAATGGAGTATAACTGCCTACATGGCAAGGTAAAAATGGTCATACATGCAAAAGCCCACTCATGTACATACGAGTGAACGTGGGATCACACAGGACATCACCCCTGAAAACGGAGTATAGCTGCCTACATGGCGGATGGTAAAAACGGTGATTCATGTCAAAAACCCACTTGTATGGCATATGAGTGAACGAGGGAGTTGCAGCCCACGAATGCGGAAATGGGAAAGGAAAAAGAAGAAGAAAAGAAGAAGAAGACAACGAAAAAGAGAAGAAGACAAGAAGGAGATGAAGAAGAAGAAGACAAGAAGAAGAAAAAGAAAATATAATAATAAACAAATAAAATGAAGGCATACAGAGCACAGTACCCCCATCTCAGATGGGGCTCACCATGCTTTACAACACACAAATTCAAGATTCAGTATGTACCAAAAATCAACACATTCATTACCACAGTCTCACACATCAAACAGGCCCAAATCACAGCTAAATAAATCCATCACATTCACCATGGTAAAAATGTACACCGAGGAATCAGGCATCACAAAATAACACCCCAAAAAATCACAAATACATAGAAATCAACATGAAGAAGAGCACACCCAGCGATCAGATCACAGCAAGCATACATGGATGGAAAAGTTTTACTGACAAAAATACAGTTTGAAAAAATATGTTTTGAGAGGTCTCTTGAATGTGGGTGTTGGGGTGTGACTGGGGATGAAGTTGGTGAATTCCACTGTTTGGGTGCAACAAAAGAAAAGGAACGTTCACCGTTAAGCTTTTGTGCAAATCTTTGGAACACAGTGTGCACACGTCTTTTGAAGAACAGAGTTGTCAATCTGGATGTGTGAATAGACAGAAAGCAGATCCGAAAGATAGGGCAGGACAAAAAAATCAGCGAAGAAACTGTGACAAGAGGATCCCCCCACCTTTCCTTCCCCCCACCCCTTAACTGACCCCTCCCTCTCCCCACCCTCTTCACCAGCTACACGTCACTTGAAGAACAGAGTTGTCAGTCTGGATGGTGACTAGACAGAGAGTAGATCCAAAAGTAGATCTGAAAGATAGGCAGGACAAAGAATCAGTGAAACTGTGACAAGAGGACCCCCCCCCACCTTTCCTACCCCCAGCCCCTTAACTGACACCTCCCTCACCCCACCCTCTTCACCCCCCCCCCCCCCCCCCCCCTCAGTCCCTCCACCCTCCTCACTTTCTTTCAGCCTCGGGCATGAACTCAAGGTCGCCGTAGCGCACGTCAAAGGTGAAGTCCTTGAAGTGTTTGTTGAAGGTCATGACCTTGCGCTGAGGGTAGGGGTTCATTCGGCCAAACAGAGTGCGTTTGATCGTCCTGGCCGTGGCCCCCTGTCCATCCTCAGCCGTCTTCTGCTTCTCAAACTCCACCTGAAGCAGGAATGCAGAGGAACACTATATGTAAGTACTGTATTGTATTGTATAAACTCTTTTTGTCACAACAGATTTCTCTGTGTGAAATGCTGGCCGCTGGGAAAGCATTCTTCATGCCTGCAATCCCCCCGCCCCCCCCACCCCCCCATCAAAGTGGATTTTTCTACAGAATTTTGCCAGGCACAACCCTTTTGTTGCGGTGGGTTCTTTTACATCCAATAAACGTATGCTGCAAACGGGACCTCAGTTTATCGTCTCATCCAAATGACTAGCGTCCAGACCACCACTCAAGGTCTAGTGAAGAGGGAGAAAACACTGGCGACTGCCTGGGTGATCTGAAACAATGCGCTCAGATTCTCTCGCTTCCTAGGCGGACGCGTTACCTCTAGGCCATCACTCCACTCTTGTGGAGATGTCGACCCCTTTCAAGTGATGCCAGAAGTGATGCCTTGCAGAGATGTCAACCCTTGACAAGTGTTGGAAGGAACAATCAGGAAATTTGGCAGGAGCATTTTGAATTTGGTGGGAACACTCAAGACTCCGAGTCACATCAGCAAATGTACATTTTATCTACAAGGCGTACAAACACTTGGGCCTGCCTGCAACATGGAGTAACTGCTACGATTAAGCTGACTGGTCCACTCAATGCTGTTTCAATGTAAACACGCACGTGATTAGCTGAGTATCATCATATGAGACCAAGGGACCAAGGTTAGTAGTGACCACCCTGGCCTGGTGATCAATAGGTCCAGATCCTCTGGGTCATCTTACAACCATGGATGTATTTATAGGCTTGTGTGTTACAACAGGAAAGCATGTGACCATGCTATGTAGTCGAGAATGAACCTATCGGAATAATTTTGACACTAGCCTAACGTCGGAACAAGCTGCGATTGAGCGTAACAAAATGCTGCAAAATCGTAACAGCCGGCATCTCTGCATATGTGTGTACACTAGTCAGTCGTGTCACCATCAGGACAGCAGAGGCGCCAGCTGCTGTCCCGACTGTCCAAGCCAGTCCATCTTGTCCGACTATGACTATCACAACAGGAGGCAAATGCTCTCCTGACAATCTGAACTAGTATGTCATGTCCACTATGATATTCATAACAGCAGAGGAGGCAACTGCTTTCCCCACTGTCTGGGCTAGTCAGTCGTGTCTGACAATGACCCTGAGAACAGCAGCGGAGACAGTTGCTGTCCTGACTATCTGGGCTAGTCAGTCGTGTCCGACTATGACCCTGAGAACAGCAGAGGAGACAGTTGCTGTCCTGATTATCTGGGCTAGTCAGTCGTGTCCGACTATGACCCTGAGAACAGCAGAGACAGTTGCTATCCTGATTATCTGGGCTGGTCAGTCGTGTCCGACTATGACCCTGAGAACAGCAGAGGAGACAGTTGCTGTCCTGATTATCTGGGCTAGTCAGTCGTGTCTGACTATGACCTGAGAACAGCAGAGGAGACAGTTGCTGTCCTGACTATCTGGGCTAGTCAGTCGTGTCTGACAATGACCCTGAGAACAGCAGCGGAGACAGTTGCTGTCCTGACTATCTGGGCTAGTCAGTTGTATCTGACTACGACTATCACAACACCAGCTGATGCAACTGCTGTCCTGATTACCTGGGCTAGTCAGTCATGTCCGACTATGACCCTGAGAACAGCAGAGGAGACAGTTGCTGTCCTGATTATCTGGGCTAGTCAGTCGTGTCCGACTATGACCCTGAGAACAGCAGAGGAGACAGTTGCTGTCCTGATTATCTGGGCTAGTCAGTCGTGTCCGACTATGACCCTGAGAACAGCAGAGGAGACAGTTGCTGTCCTGACTATCTGGGCTAGTCAGTCGTGTCCGACTATGACCCTGAGAACAGCAGAGGAGACAGTTGCTGTCCTGATTATCTGGGCTAGTCAGTTGTGTCTGACTACAACTATCAGAACAGCAGAAGATGCAACTGCTGTCCCGACTATCTGGGCTAGTCAGTCATGTCCACTATGACCATCAGAAGATCAGAAGCGGCGACTGCTGCCCTGACTGTCTGGGCTAGAATTTGATCATAGTGGAGAGTGTCTTGCCCAAGATACATCCCCACTCTCTCACAGCCAAGAGGGCTTCAGGACAATCACTACTGGGATGGTGCCCAAAGACCAGCTATCCCCCCAAGGCTGCAGCAGTAAGAACCATTGCAATCATACCTTCCAAGTTTGAGAGCCATTTAGTCCTTCACAAAATACAAAACTGTAAACGAAACCCGAACGCAGATGGCCCAACTAGACGCACCATACGTTAACAGTAAAAAGAGCAGCTGGGACACAGCATACGCACTGCACAGCTCACCATGAAACGCATCAACACGGACAGACACCCAACTCACATTGACTGGGTAGATGTTGGCATCGCGGACGTGGAAGGTTTTGACCTTGAACCCTTTACCCAGGAAGGCTGCCTGGTAGACCGCCCCCAGTGCCGCTGCCTCGTCAGTGTTGATGCTTTTGCCCAGGTCACTCCTGTCAACACATGTGATACAAATCAACACTACTACCAATACTAATGATAATGATGATGATGATACTGATAATAATATTGCTAATGATAATGTTTGTGATAATAATAGTAGTAGTAGTTTTAATAGTAATACTAATGATGATGATGATTACTGACATAACAATAACAATAATAATATCAATTATTATTATTGTTGTTATCATTACAGTAGTAGCAGGTGTAGGAGGAGGAGCAGGAGTCAGAGTAGTATTAGTAGTAGTAGTAGTAGTAACAACAATGATAACAATATCAATAATAATAACAAAAACATTACCACTACTACTGCTACTATCGATAGGAAAAACAAATAAAACTACACGCAGGAAAAAAAATACAAAAAAATGGGTGGTGCTGTAGCGTAGCGACGTGCTCTCCCCGAATTTCACACAGAGAAATCTGATGTGATAAAAAGAAATACAAATACAAATACGAATACTTCTAATAATAGAAACAGTGATAGCATTCCCTATAATATGGAGACAAACACACAGAAGCACCAGCACTCGCCATACCTCCTAAAATCAGGACAACACATGGGGAGGGACAAAACAAGTCCTCTGCACCAACAAATCAAATCAACCAACCAACCAACCTATGAACCAACCAACAAACTTGCACCAATGAACAGAGGGACAGCAGCGCCACCTACTTCCCGCTGTGCTCCAACAGAAGCTCCTGGACTCGGGGAAGGCGGCTTCCTCCCCCCATCAGGATGATCTCGCTGATCTCCGGCTGTTGACATCACACCACAACTTTACCATAAAAAGCAATACAGGACAAGACAAGGCATTACCATACAACACAATGCAATTTTAATACAAGACATTACATTACTATACAATATGATGCAATGCAACACAATGCAGTACAGTACAATGCACTGCCATACAATGCAATATAATACAAGACGATACATTACCATACAACACAATGCAAGACATTACCATACAGTACAGTATATTATCATACAATGTGATGCATTGTAATACATTTCCATGCAATACAATGCAAAACAACGCATTACCATACAATACAATGCAATATAATACAAGACATTATATTACCATGCAATATAAAGCAATGCAATACAACACAGAACAATACATTACCATACAACAGAATACAATGCAAGACGATACATTACCATACAATGTGATGCAATGCAATACATTACCATATGATATAATACAATGCATTATCATACAATAAGATGCAATGTAATACATTACCATGCAATACAACAGAAAACAACGCATCACCATACTATACAATGCAATGTAATGCAAGAGATCACAATACCATGAAATAAAATGCAATGCGATACAAATGCATTACAATACATTACCATACATTAGAACACAAAGCAAAACAATATATTACTATACAATGTGATGCAATGCAATGCAATACGTTACCATACAACATGATATAATACAATACAATGTGAAGAAATGCAATACATTACCATACAACATAATACAATACATTACTATACAATGCAATGCAATACATTACCACACAATGCGACGCAACGCAATACATTACCATATAATACAATATTACATAAGACAAGACAATGCATTACCATCCAATGCAATGCAATACAATGCATTACCACACACACACAAAAAAAAACATCTTTACTCATCCATCTGGAAATATAAGTTAAGTCACCTATGGTGGCAGAAGAGTTAACTGATACTGATCCATCTGGAAATTTAAGTTAACTTAAGTCACCTATGGCGGCCGAAGAGTTAACCAATACTGTTCCACCTGAAAATTTAAGTTAACTTAAGTCACCTATGGCCGCTGAAGAGTTAACCTGTACTGATCCATCTGAAAATTTAAGTTAACTGAAGTCACCTATGGCGGCCGAAGAGTTAACTGATACTGTTCCATCTGGAAATTTAAGTTAAGTCACCTATGGCAGCCGAAGAGTTAACCAATACTGTTCCACCTGAAAATTTAAGTTAACTTAAGTCACCTATGGCCGCTGAAGAGTTAACCTGTACTGATCCATCTGAAAATTTAAGTTAACTTAAGTTACCTACGGCCGCCGAAGAGTTAACTTGTACTGACCATGGTGATCTCAGAGGTCTTGAGGGCATCCTCCACAGGCTTGGTGACTCTCTCCAGCAGGTCCTTGATCAGGTTCAGGTACTCCTCACGGGTCACCTTGGCCGAAAAGTCCTCCCCTTCCAGTAGACCTTCCACCTGTTCCCCACGCACGAAAAAAACAACACAAAGAGGATTTGATACCTGACAGTACTGCTTGCACCCTGGCCGACATTATGTGTTGTATGATGTGTGTTTCTGTCACATGCTGAAATAAGGCAAAACGATAGCATGCATTCTGCTTTCCTCCCATTGTTCAAACTTGGATTTGAATGACTGACAAAAAAAACAAACAAAAAAAAAAAGGCACAGTAATCCCTCCCCATCACATGGGCTTTTCAACTAACGACTGAAGACTACTAGTATCTGTCTCTTCATAATCCACAAAAAAATTTTTGAAACACACTTTTGTATTCAAAATTATATCAACTTACAACCTCTGTGAATGAGGATGTTGCGAAATAATTTGTCATTTATCAGTATAAGGCGTTTCAGATTTGATCTACCAGCTGTAGGTAAAATGTGCTGTTGTAATTTTGCTGTTTAATTCAGTGTTGCATTTGTTGTAATCCCACCATCCCTTGATGAAGAACTAAGGCCTATAATGAATAAAATGTTTATTTGTTTTGTTTTTTGTTTGTTTTTTTTTGGCTCCCCCATCACCAGTGGCATTACTCCCACGCCACTCATTCCAAGTCCCCCATACACAGCCACACCAAGGTTCATCTGTTGAAGTCACAGTGCCGGCAGTCCACAGGTAACCATTGTTGCCAGGAGGCCACACACCAGAGGAGACCCTGCACTGTTACTGAGTCACTTCGGTGGTATTTGGTAGTGCTGTTCTGATTTAACGTACTTAGGATACCACCTACAAAGCACCCTCTGATGACAATAATGGTTTAATCGCAAAACCAGACTGAGTGAGCGTCTCCTCCAGAGAGGAGACTGCCACTACTTCCCTTCAGCAGCAGGCCCCCATGAATCCGCCAACACAAAAGACCGTGACAAGACTTACCCCAAGCGCAGAAGTGGAGGGGTATCAAAACTGAGGTCACCATGAGTACACCAGATTAAAAGCCACATAATTTGGGGCTTATTTTTTCATATTGATGATGAAGGAGGATGACGATGATGATGATGATGATGACGATGCTGCTATGAAGGTCCATTTAGGTTTGGGACTATGTGACAAGGTTGTATTCAATGCTTCCTGTCATGATGATATCTTGGCGTCATCCAGGCCCGAGAAATACAGACTCTTGCAGTGTTGGTCAGGAAATTAAAGCAACACACCCAAAGACGCATCCGTGAAGTGGATGACACTCAACTGTGTGGTTCCAGTCTTCCCATTTAAGCCCATACCACACTCAACTCCGGGTTGGAGCCAGCCACAGGCTGAATAAACCCACTTCTGCTGGGATTCAAACCTGCCGTCAGTCCATGACGCTAACCACTTCGCCATGGTGGGTGGTAAATGTTTATTTGTTCGTTCTCTCCCCCCTCTCCCCACTCTTTGTGAGTTTCCAAGTTCGCGAGCCCTCGCTCACCTGCGCTTTGTGGTCGACGTTGGCACTCAGCACTTTCTTGACGCGCTCCGCCTCCTTTAGCAGTTTGGCCATGGCCCGCGGGCTGTCCTCCACCTTGACCGGCCGCTTCTTCTGGCCGTTGAACACCTGGGCCAGGTGGTCCCGCAGCCTCAGGGTCATCTCCAGGCCTCCCAGGGTGCGGTCATACCTTGACACACACAGCACAGCGCACTTTTACAATGCATCCCTACACCTTTTTGTACCTTGCAACACAGCACAGTACATCTTTTCAACGCATCTCCACATCTTTCTTTTGTACTTTCAACACAGCACAGCGCATCTTTACAATGCATCTCTACATCTTTCTTTTGTACCTTACAACACAGCACACAGCACGTCTTTACAATGCATCTCTATATCTGACGGGGCACAATGTTTGATAGATCAGTCACGTTCGACTATAACCATCAGAAAAGCTGAGAAGGAGGTAACTACTGTCCTGACTATCTGGACTAGAATATGATTGCAGTGGAGAGTGTCTTGCCCAAGTTAAATAACCCAACTCTCTCAGCCAAGAGAGTTTTAGGACAGTCAGCGCTGGGATGGTATTCAAGACAAAAATCAGTTTGCTTGAAGGCAAGTTACCGTTCTCATGGCAGGGTCCCGCGGGTACAGTTTACCTTGAAGGCCAAGTTTTTTTTCTAATTCAAGACACACCAAGTGCACTCAGGCAACTAACCAAACTATATAATTAGAAATCCCGGGGATTCCCTTCTGCTCATGCTCTTTTACTTCGCACCGCACCAGAGTGTGAAAAAAAAAAGTTTCAGTGGCAAAGCATTGATGAGAGTCAGCAACTTGTCAAATCTGGGGGCCACTTTTACATTCTGGCGCACTGTCCTCCCTGCTTTCCAGCTAAATGCAAAAATACAATAAAATAAAACAACAGAATTCAGATTAAAATATTTCTCTGGAATGAAAAAATTTTCGATGATCTGCAAATTGCAGGCATTCCATCATTAATCGTCTGCAAGTGCACTCACTTCACAGCTAAATATATAATTCATAGGGAATAGAATGATGTCTGCCCGTCTCAATACGTCAGTTTTGACTGCCAAGCAAACAAAGGATAAGATCAAACTATCAGGGACAGTGTTCAAGACATGGTCTCTCCACAAAATGCCTATTTTCTCTCAACAAAACCAATGCAATATAAGGATTTGCCATATTCACCTCTGCTTCGTAGGCAGTCACCCTTGGCCAATAGTACGGGTAAATTGCCTTCGGTTTTGTAGACCCGTGGGTAGGCTCTTATGTTCCTGACTACTGAATATAGCTAACCCCCGGGCAGTTTGTCTTGCCTCAGGCAGATAACCCGCAGGTACACATCTACTTGCAGGCATGACGGTCTCTTGAATACTGACCCTGTTTTCATAATTTTCTTTCTCTTCCTGCATCACCTATTCTTCTTTCGTTTTCATGTTCCACTATACAGGTGAAAAACTTACCCGACCCTGTCTTCAAATGGACAACGCCATAATTTTCTTCCTCTTCCTACATCTCCTATCTTTCTTTTATTTCCAAGTTTCACCACACAGGTGAAAAACTTACCCAACCCTGTCTTCATTTGGACAACGCCATAATTTTCTTGCTCTTCCTACCGTCTCCTATCTTTCTTTTGTTTTCATGTTCCATCATGCGGATGAAAAACTTACCCAACCCCATCTACATAAACATAATGCCATAATTTTCCTCTTCCTACACCTATTCTTCTTTCGTTTCCAAGTTCCACCACACAGGTGAAAAATTTCCCCGACCACAATTTTCTACTTCTTCCCGCATCTCCTAACTTTCTTTTGTTTCCAAGTCCTACCAGGCAGGTGAAAACTTACCCGACCCCCTTGACAGTCAGCTGTGGGTTGCTGTCCACCCTGGTGCCCTCCTTGGTCTTCACCACCTGGTAACCTGCACACAGTTACACAACACACCTGAACTCACTCTGTACTGCCAGTTTGCTCCCCTGATTTTCCCCACCAAAGGCCTATTTGTAAGGGTTAGTAAAAAACAACAACAATACAATCACACACACACACACAAAACCCAACCAATGTCAGAAGTTTTTTAATTGAAAATTTCCTGACTGATAAGTCACACAACTGGTCTGCACATAGTTACACAACACACCCGAACTCACTTTGTACTAGCAGCCAGTGTGCTCCCCTGATTTTCCCCACCGATGGCCTATTTGTAAGTCAATAAAAAAATAAAATAAAATAAAATAATTAAAAAAAGAACGCGCAACACAATCACACACACAAAAAATGTCAGAAGTTATGAACTGAAAATTTCCAAACTGATCAGTCACACGATCAGTTAGTTGGGGACAAAATATAAAATGTCCTCCCTTCTCATGCTATCTTCCAGTGAGATGATGAAAATAACCATAATTTTGGTTTGAAATTTGCACACACTGATGACTTGTAAACGAATCCAGGTAAGCACAAAGAGTTTCTAAACAGTTTGAATGCAGAAAGTTATGAAGCCCCCAATCAGACGCCTTCATCTGAAACAGTTGTCTGCTCCGTGACTGGAAAGAAACTGGGTCAGTCACCACTGTTGACACTCGCTGTTCACGCAAACCAGTCACCTCCAAAATTACTCTCCTGCTCGTGAGCACAGCAACACACTCAGCATTTATTGGTTGCAGTGGAGAGTGGAAAGGTCAGTTAAGATATTTTTGGCTTATAACGTCCTTATGCAAATTAAGTGCCACTCCAAAAATTCAAAACATTACAAAGCCCCAATCAGACACCTCTGTCTGAAACAGTTGTAAACAGTAGGGACTTGATCAGGGCCCATCGTCTGAAGAGAGTTAACCTGGATGACAGGACACAAGATGGTTTAATAAAATCTGCAACACTGCAGCATTCCTTTGTCCAGATTTTTGTGGTGATGATTAGAGGAATGCTTTTTTGTGATCTGTCTACTGTTTGGAGACAGACTTAAGTTTCTGATTTATCATATGGAAAGCTCTCGCGTTCTGTCGGTCATTTAGAGAGAGAGAGAGAAAGAACTAAGTTTTTAATACATCACAAAGAATGCTTTCGCGTTCTGTCATTTGGAAAGCAGAATGTGTTCTGTTAGAGAGAGTTAAGTTTCTAATACATCATACAGAATGCTTTAGTGTTCTGTCTATCATTTGGAAAGCAAAATGTGTTCTGTCATTTGGAGAGAAGAGTTAAGTCTCTGATACATCGCTAGTGTTGTGTTTGTCATTCGAAGACAGAAAATTAAGTTTCAGATACACTGCTTCATATCTAAAGGGGATGGAAACATCGCTATTGTTCTGTTTGTCATCCGGAAACAGAAATTAGATAGTAGTTTGCACAGGACAGGAATGTCAGACCCCTGCCGGAGTCTGCACTAGTTGGGTCACGGTTAAGTATGTGTAATTAAATTAAGTTTCTGATACACTGTATCATCATATCTAAAGGTGATGCAAATATGTTTTAATTTTTGATTGTTTATTTTTTGTTTTTGAGGGGCGGGTTTGCTCTCACATTGTTGTCCTTACTGGAACAAGTTGACAGAGTGGTCAGTCCAGAATTTCCTTTTTCTTTTAACTGTGGATAAGAACTGGACAGTAACACTGTGAAAATTGTCTTCAGACAAAAACTTAGCAACACAGAATACGCAAAATGCCATTTTCACTAATCCAGAGAGACCCCCCAAAAGAAAATCATATTTTTTTTTGTTTTGTTTTTTTTTTATAATGTCTCTGCTGCACTGCTGACAAAAGACATCCTTTCTCCAACCTCATGCCCCACCCCCACCCCCCCCAACTCCCCATTCCCTTCCTCCTCCACACACACACATACACAACTACTCATATTATCGCATCTACCATTCTCAACAGGTAATTCCTGACTGCTACACACAATACAAGGCTTACATCAGAGACTGACATAAGCTTACAGTTGCTTAAATAGCAAAGTGAGAGCTGCATGATCACTGGTTCTCCTCTGCAATCAGAATTCAGTTACAGATTAGTCTTTAACGAAGGAAGATGGCACTGGCTCTTAGTGCTGCAGCCTTGGGGGGCTAGCTCACCTTTGGGGATCATCCCAGCACTGACAGTCCTAAAGACCTTTCAGCCGAGAAAGTTGGGGATTTAACTTGGGCAAGACACTCTCCGCTACAATCAAATTCGAGCCCCGACAGCTGGGACAGCAGCTGCCTCCTCCTGCTGTTCTGATGGTCATAGACAGACATTAACTGACATAGACGGACATATGACTGACTGTCATACATACAGCTGAACAGAAATACTCACTGACGACTGTTGCCACAGTGCTGGTGGCCCCCATGTCGTAGAACATGTAGTACTGGGCCGTGGTGTTGAAGTTCTTTCGGCGGAACACACCGTAGTTCAGAGCCACTGCACACATCACAAAACAGCAACACCCCTGTCATAGCACTGTGACCACATAGCAATTTTTCTTTTAGTGGTTTTGTTGTTGTTGTTTCGTTTTGTTCACACAATAAAATCATAACACTCCACTGACTTTTAAAAGTTTTCAGTCCTTTCCCATCAGTTTTCAACAATGATTTCTGCAGATGCGAGTTTGACAAATCTGAGCCATTATTTATACTCTTTTCTGCATCTCAACTTTTTTTTTTTCTTTTTTTCTTAAATACCCATTCAACCATAGGGAGTTTAAAACCTTGGCAAGCTTCCCTTTCATAATGATGCTGAAAAATGCAGAAAATATTTATTAAAATAGACCCCACCCCCCTCCAAATTGACACAGCTGGAAATACTACTGAAATTAAGTTTCCTTCTGACTGCTCTTCATGCATACATATGTGGGAATGTGGAAACCGTTTCAATGAAATGGACTTTGACACCTGGAGCAGTGCTGGGGTGCTAATTTCAATGAGATAAAATAATAATAATAAAAACAATAATAATAATGATAATAACAAAAATGTACATTTATATAGCGCCCTTTCTCTCGAAGAGCTCAGGGTGCCTTACATGAAAGAAAAAATTACAAATAACATAAATAAAACTGAAGTGATCCGCAGCAGAGTCCATCTAACTCTAGGAATTCTCACACAAAACACACTGCAAAGCAAAAATGATGCAGGACTAACTTTTCTGACAGGTATTGAGGTATGATTTCCACATTTCACACTTTCATTCGTATCAGTATGACTTCTCAAGGCCTGACTAAGCGCGTTGGGTTACGCTGCTGGTCAGGCATCTGCTTGGCAGATGTGGTGTAGCGTATATGGATTTGTCCGAACGAGTGACGCCTCCTTGAGCTACTGAAACTGAACTGAAACTCAGTATGACTTCACTTCCAAGTGAGGGTTATAAACCAGACAAAAAAAAACCAACCCCCAAAAAAAAACACTTATAAATGAGAATGGTTAAAACAAAAATATACATGCAGAGATGCCTATAACTGTCAAGTGTTTCTAGGAACAGTCAGGAAAACTGGTAGGAACATTCTGAGTTCGGCAGGAACACTTGGATGCCAAGCCACATCAGCAAACGGACACAGACACTGTTTGACCGAGACGCAACTTGATTCAGCCACATTCTGTCTTGTTCAGGCAAAAGCCGATTGGTCCACTCAATGCTGTTTCAGTGTAAACACTCACGCGATTAGATGAGCATCATCACATGAGACCAAGGTTAGTAGTAACTGCCCTGGCCTCGTGGTCGACAAGTCTAGAGCGTCTGGGTAATGTTACGATAGGAACGCATGTGACCATGCTATGTCGTTGAAAATGAACTTGTCACAACAATTTTGACATTGGCGTAACATTAGAATAAACTGCAATCGAGCATAACAAAATATGGCGAAATCGCAACAGCTGGCATCTCTGTACATGACAATGGATAAAAGAATCCATGCCTTTCTGTACCATGGTAAACTGATTGAACAGCACCGAACATGAAAAACAAGATCCCATTTATCAGTAATATCAAGAAAGATGAATGAAAAAAAAAAATCTTTAATGATAATAGAAAAATAAAAAAATAATTATTATTAAAATCTTCACTGAAGTCTGGTTTATTATCACAAATAACATTTCCAAGCCAAAGATATATTACATTGAAAAGAAAATAACTGTTATATAATATGATTCATATAAGTCACAACATTCAAGTGTAAACATGAACAGATTAAGTTCAATAAGACAAAAAAACAAATATGGACAAACTGAGATGGTGGGCAAGTCTGCCCACAAGACTTCAGTGACAATGTCCCATGGAACAAATTGGGACAGCAGTCATGTCTGCCCACAAGACTTCAGTGACAATGTCCCAAGGAACACATTGGAACAGTAGTCACGTCTGCCCACAAGACTTCAGTGACAATGTCCCAGGGTACAAATTGGGACAGCAGTCAAGTCTGCCCACAAGACTTCAGTGACAATGTCCCATGGAACAAATTGGGACAGCAGTCATGTCTGCCCACAAGACTTCAGTGACAATGTCCCAAGGAACAAATTAGAACAGTAGTCATGTCTGCCCACAAGACCAGTGACAATGTCTCAGGGAACAAATTGGGACAGCAGTCAAGTCTGCCCACAAGACTTCAGTGACAATGTCCCATGGAACAAATTGGGACAGCAGCCATGTCTGCCCACAAGACTTCAGTGACAATGTCCCAAGGAACAAATTAGAACAGTAGTCATGTCTGCCCACAAGACTTCAGTGACAATGTCTAAGGGAACAAATTGGGACAGCAGTCAAGTCTGCCCACAAGACTTCAGTGACAATGTCCCATGGAACAAATTGGGACAGCAGTCATGTCTGCCCACAAGACTTCAGTGACAATGTCCCAAGGAACAAATTGGAACAGTAGTCATGTCTGCCCACAAGACTTCAGTGACAATGTCTCAGGGAACAAATTGGGACAGCAGTCAAGTCTGCCCACAAGACTTCAGTGACAATGTCCCATGGAACAAAGTGGAACAGATTGGGACAGCAGTCATGTCTGCCCACAAGACTTCAGCGACAATGTCCCAAGGAGTTTCAGTTTCAGTTTCTGTAGCTCAAGGAGGCATCACTGCGTTCGGACAAATCCATATACGCTACACCACATCTGCCAAGCAGATGCCTGACCAGCAGCGTAACCCAACGTGCTTAGTGAGGCCTTGAGAAAAAAAAAAGGGTGAATAAATAATAGATAAATACATAAAAAAAGAGCTACTACTACTAATAATAATATGTATAAGGCGCAAATTGGGACAATTAGTCATGTCTGCCCACAAGACCTCAGTGACAATGTCCTGGGGAACAAATTGGGACAGTAGTCACGTCTGGCAACAAGACTTCAGTGACAAGTTTCAGTGACAATATCCCATGGAACAAATACTGACAAACTGGGATGGTAGGCATGTCTGCCCACAAGACTTTAGTGATAATGTCCAAGGGAACAAATTGGGACAGACTTCAGTGACAATGTCCTGGGGAACAAATTGGGACAGTAGTCACGTCTGGCAACAAGACTTCAGTGACAAAATTCAGTGACAATATCCCATGGAACAAATTCTGACAAACTGGGATGGTAGGCATGTCTGCCCACAAGACTTTAGTGATAATGTCCAAGGGAACAAATTGGGACAGACTTCAGTGACAATGTCCCATGGAGCAAATTGGGAAGGCATTCATGTCCACCCAAGAGACTTAAGAGACAATGTCTCAGGGAACAAATTGGGACAGTAGTCATGTCTGCACACAAGACTTCAGTAACAATGTCCCAGGGAACAAATTGGGACAGTAGTCATGTCTGCCCACAAGACTTCAGTAACAATGTCCCAGGTAACAAATTGGGACAGTAGTCATGTCTGCACACAAGACTTCAGTAACAATGTCCCAGGGAACAAATTGGGACAGTAGTCATGTCTGCCCACAAGACTTCAGTAACAATGTCCCAGGTAACAAATTGGGACAGTAGTCATGTCTGCCCACAAGACTTCAGTAACAATGTCCCTGGGAACAAATTGGGACAGCAGTCATGTCTGCCCACAAGACTTCAGTAACAATGTCCCTGGGAACAAATTGGGTGGGTAGCCATGTCTGGTCACAAGACTTTAGTCACAAATTTCAATGACAATGTCCTATGGAACAAATACTGACAAACTGGGACGGTAGGCATGTCTGCCCACAAGACTTCAGTGACAATGTCCCAGGTAACAAACTGGGACAGACTTTAGCAACAATGTCTCATGGAACAAATTGGGAAGGCATTCATGTCCACCCAAAAGACTTCAGTGACAATGTCCCCTACCCAGAACCCTCCCCCCCGTACTCAACCCCCCACCCCACCCTAGTAAAACTCCTAAAACCCACGCCTGTCCCCTCAACCCCAACCACCCCCACCCGCACACTCACCAGCGGCGTTATCATTCATCAGCTGCAGAACGTTGATGCCGACCAGCTCTGCGGCCGTGATGACAGCGCGTCTCTCCGCCTGGCTGTAGTAAGGGGGCACCGTGATCACCGCATCTTTGATCGTTTGTTCTGACCATGAAACAAAAGCACCAATTTTATCATTAGTGTTGCTTACTAGCCCAGCACATCAAGCTACCCACCCCCACACGTAGGGCTATATCAGGCCTGAAAAACAAAAAAAATTAATGAATAACTATTATAAAATAATAAAATTTTTAAAAAAACACACACACAAAAAAAAACCCCAAACTTCGCAAAAAAACAGGGGGCAATAGGTGAAAGAAATTAGGCACAAGTCCGGTATTAATCCTACATTCAAACATATGACCTGCTTCTGACGCTGACCATGCCATCAAATTTTCAACAGGAAAAATCAACAACAACAAAAAAAACATGAATAAAACAACAACAAAA
The DNA here is from genome assembly GCF_041734735.1 of Babylonia areolata. Lineage (NCBI taxonomy): Eukaryota > Metazoa > Mollusca > Gastropoda > Neogastropoda > Buccinidae > Babylonia > Babylonia areolata. The sequence continues at coordinate 11,139,999 of NC_134909.1, read as the reverse complement.
AACAGCACCTGAACGTAAACATAATATACAAACGTATGCACAGTTACAGGCATTAAAAAAAAAAAAAGTCAATAGGCTATACTGAAACAAACATAAGAGGAAAAGAAATAATAGACAACAGAGTAAGTGTAAGGGAGGAAAGACAAGACAAAATAATAAAGCTACAAAAACACCTGGAAATACTGTGCGATTTTGTTGTGAATCACTGCATGAATAACTTCAAAGAGTTCTGCAATTTCTTTTTGAACAAGGCAGGCTGTATTAAGTTACAAGTCAAATGTTGTGACACGCTTGTAATGGGATAATTATTACGAAGTAAACCTGTCAAATACAGCTTTTGGGATGCAGATGAATATCTTGCATTCCTTATCAAAAATGATTCATGGAAGCTTAGTTCATTGATATCATATTCTCGGAAGCAATGAATGAAGTTGGTCTTAATGGTTGACAAGCAACAATGCTGAATATTTCATGTTTCCAATGGAGCAAAGGGCTTTCGCAAGCCAATAATCAACTTGTATCACACAAATTACCTAAACAAGAGACCAGTATTTTCCCTGACAGTTCATTTCTTCTTAATCTTCCTTGGTTATACATCAAATTGAGGATACATTTCATGTCAAAATTCGGACATGAAACTCTTCTCAAACGTCTGACTAAAATTAGCAGTAACTGATAGCACAGAAATAAGTGCTCCATAATACAAATGTGATCGGAACTGAATGTGACATTAAGTAGATATGATAATTTGATTTTTTTTTAAATGGTTGGCAATGGACACCAATTTGTAGGTCAGTATTTGGTGCTTACTATGATCTGACCACTCATCATCCCATGTATACACTCTTCCATTTATGAAGATATGCCAGCATGAATGCAAGACGGGAGCAACAGATGAGTGGTTAAAGATTTGGACTTTCAATCTGAGGGTACCGTGTTTGAATCTCGGTAACTATGTCTGATGGGTAAAGGGTGGAGATTTTTTCGATCTCACAGGTCAACATATGCGCAGACCTGCTTGTACCTGAACCCCCTTCATGTGTATATGCAAGCAGAAGATCAAATACGCATGTCAAAGACTCTGTAATCCTAGTCATTGTTTGGTGGTCTATGGAAACAAGAACATACCCAGCATGCACACCCCCAAAAACGGAGTGTCGTTGCCTACATGGCGGGGTAAAAACGGTCATACACGTGAAACCCCACTTGAGTACATACAAGTGAACGTGGGAGTTGCAGCCCACAAACAATGAAAAAGAAGAAGAATGCTAACACACATGACACAGACACACACATACACACACGCATGCACAAACACAAATACACACACAGAGTGACAATAACAGCAGACATACCAGCAAAGTCTTGTGCGTATTCTCTGGCCTTTTCCAGCATCATGCCCAGCAGTTCCTCAGTGCTGTACAGCGTCCCACTGTCACAACACATGGTGTGCAATGACACACTGATTTTGTGCATCAATGGACAATAATAAGAACAAGTACAACACTACTACTACGACTACAAACTAAGAGCGATAACAACAACAAATAATAATAATGGGTGCAGTGGTCAAATGGTGAGAGTGCTGGAATTTCTTGCACAAGTTTTCCCCCAAGCTTGATCCCCATGGCACCTGGTGGGTTATGGGTGGAGGTTTTTTTCTGTCTAAAAAAGTCAATGCATTTGCTGACCTGCTAGTGCCTGAACCCCCTTCGCATGCATATGCACACAGAAGATCAAATACGCACTGTAAAGACCCTGAAATCCATGTCATTGGGTTATGGAAACAAGAACATAACCAGCATGTAAAACCTCCAAAAAGAGAGTATGGCTGCCTACACGGCGGGGTAAATAAAAGAAACGGTCATACACATAAAATGTTACATGTCTGTGTGAGTGTGTGTGTGCATGACTGAAACCTGACTGAACAGCACAAGAAACAAATGAGTGCCTAAAGGCAGCTGTCAGTCGGCTCTACCCAGGTAAGCAGCCTGTTGTGCAAATGATTCCATGTTCGTAAAGCACGCGAATCTTCGTCTCTGACCAAGAAAAGGTGCTATATAAGTATCCATATCATCATCACCATCATCAACATAAGAAGGAGAATAAATGCGGACTAACGCTCACTCCTGCCAGACAATGAGCTTATGGCATTTACAAAAAAACATTCTACACAAACATACATGCACACACTCACACACACACACACACACACGCATTCAGTTCCAAGTACGACATACCATAAACAAACAAAAAAAGCAAGCGCACACAAAAACATGCATTACGTACGCACACGCAAACACACATACAGCAATATCAACAAATACAACTTCTGAAGAACACCCTTTTTTTTTTCAAGAAACTCAAATAAAAAGAATAATAAAATAAAAATAGATATCAGCGATACGTACTCGCTTTCCTTGAACAGTACAGTCCCTCTCTCCTCATCCTTGACCATGGAGTCCTTGTAGTATGTGAAGCGCTGGCGAAACTGCTCCACCACTGGGTCATCATAGCTACGCCCAATGATGTGGGTCAAGAACCAGAAAGCCTTGGACGGGAATCGCACCCCCTGCCAAACGAATATAACAGCAACCTCGACATCATTTTCAAAGGAAATCACACTGCCTGCCAACAAATACCACAGCAAACTCAACATCACTTTCTAAGGACATTGCACTGCCTACCGAATGAATACCACATCAAACTCAACATTATTTTCAAAGAAATAGAGGTAATCTTACTGACCTACTGCCGAACGAATACAACAAACTCGACATCATTTTCTAAGGAAATCACACTGCCTGATAAACAAATACAACAGCAAACTCAGCATCATTTTCAAAGGAAATTGCACTGCCTGCCAAATGAATCTCAACATCATTTTCAAAGGAAATTGCAACCCCTGCCAAATGAATACAACAGCAATCTCAACATCATTTTCTAAGGAAATAGCAACTCCTGCCAAACGAATACAACAGCAAACTCAACATCTTTTTCAAAGGAAATCACACTGCCTGTCGAAAGAATACAACAGCAAACTCAACATTATTTTCTAAAGAAATCGAGGAAATTGCACCCTCTGTCGAACGAATACAACAAACTCGACATCATTTTCTGAGGAAATCACACTGCCTTAACAAATACAACAGCAAACTCAACATCATTTTCAAAGGAAATTGCACTGCCTGCCAAATGAATACAACAGCAATCTTAACATCATTTTCTAGAGAAATCACACTCACTGCCAAATAAATAAAAAAACAAACTCGAGGCGAAGGAAATCACACTGCCTGCCAAATAAATACAAATGCAAACTCTACATCTTTTTCTAAGGAAATTGTACTGCCTGGCAAATATATACAATGGCAAACTCAACATCTTTTTCACACAGCCTACCAAATAAATACAACAGTAAACTACAGAGTGGAGCAATGGCCTAGTGATGATGTGTCTGCCTTGAAAGCGAGAGAATATGAGTGTACATGATCAAATCCTACACTTCCCAGAATTTTCTCCCCCTCCACTAGACACTGAGTGGTAGACTGAACTCAAGTCATTCAGAAACGACAAACCAAGGTCCCGTTTATAGCATGCACTTAGCACAGGTAAAAGAACCCACAGCAAGATTTTGCTGTAAAATCTACTCTAAATTCTAATGCACATATGCGTGCGTGTGTTCAATATTGAAGCCTGACTGGATGACACAGGAAACAAACGATGAACGCCTAAAGGCAACTCTCAGATGGCTTTACCCAGGAATGCAGCTGGTTGTGCAAATGACTGCGTTTGCAAAGTGCTTAAAGGATAGGTACTACATAAGTATCCCTATCAATCAATCATATGAGTATCCATATCAATCAATCAATCATATCAAACTCAAGATCTTATTTTTAGGTAACTGGCAAATTTATCCATCAGCTCCCATACCGTATTGTAAGCATCATTCGCAAAGTGTCTTTCTCCATCTCTGAAGGCAACGATGGATCGTGTTTTTCTTGAGGATTCTCTGGAAAACGAACAGAAAAGTAACATGGTCACATTCAACGCTACTTCACTGAAAGGCAATCAAAATGACATGTAGAAAACAAATAAGATATGTATGTGTGTGTGTGTGCATGCATGTGTGCATGCATGTGTGCATACCGTGCACGTATTTGTGCATCTGTGCATGTACATGTGCATGTGTGTGTGCACAAGTTTGTGTGCACATGCATGCGCACGTTTATATCATATCATATATCCATCCTATCATGATCATGTATATATTTCACCCAAACCTCTTCCTTCTCTTTCTCTGTCTCTCTTCCTTACTCTGTTCTTTTCTATTATTGTGGAAGAAAAAAAAAACAAAGAAAGACTTCAGAAACTGATAGTTGACACTAAGGCTTCCAGTCAAAACTGACAAACTTTCTCTTTTAGCAGGAATAACTTTGGTTTTGTTTCTGTTATGCTTTGCTTTCTTTTGTTTTTTCTCCAATTGTTGCACCCTACTTTTATGATTTATGGGAACACAAAGTGAATACCCCATGTCTGCCGGAGAAAAAAAACAGTAGAAAGTGGTGTTTCTAGTCATAAATCAATATCAAAACAGTAGAAAGTGGTGTTTCTAGTCATAAATCAATATCAAGAACGATAAGCTAAAAGCTGAAAAAAATGATCTTCAGCCTTCTATTACCTAAACACATTTCTCTTCTTTTGATGACGTCATCAGTGACATCAGTATGGACTTAAGCGCTACATCCTAAGGCAGTCAAGGGGATTTTAAAAAAACACTTAGGAATGGTACAGCCAATTTGATTCTGCTCAAAATTACAAACACACACACACATGTACACTCACGTGTACACACAAGACAGCAAACCCACACCACAAGCAACCCCACCCCCACCAAATGCAAAAGACAGATACACAAACACTAAAGACATAACTCACTTATTCAAAACAATTTCCATGGGAACGCCAGGCTGAAACAGACACAAGCGAAACCATTGTGAATGAAAGAATAACAGAAGCCATGTCTGCAATCACGCTGGGAGTTTACAGAGTGACAGAAATTCAGAACTTGGTCTCTGAGACTGTGTGTGGAGCAGTGGCCTAATGCTAATGCATCCGACTATGAGGCCAGTGTGCACAGGTTGGAGTCCCAAGATTTTTACTCCCTCCTCCTCTAGACCTTGAGTGGTGGTCTGGGTGCTATTCATTCAGAACTTGAGGTCCAGTGTGCAGCATGACATTTTGCGCATGTAAAAGAACCCATGGCGACAAAAGGATTGTCACTGGCAAAATTCTGGAGGAAAATCCACTCTGATGATGAGTCACACGTGCTGACAGAAAAAAATGGAGGAAAAAAAAGGGTGACACTGCATTGTCATAATGCCCTTACCCTAATTTCACATGATATGGATATATGTTGTTACCAAAAGTAATACAAAAAACATACAATACAATGAAAGAAAGGGGTGGTAGGGAGGAGAGGCTAGGGGACAAAATATAATTTAAAAAATAAAAATGAAAATAAAAATCGTTTTTGCTGTTGTTATCATCATAACCATCATCGCCAGTATCAGTATTATGGTGACGCATTGTCAAATTTAAAACATCAATTTTAAAAAAATCAATATTGTTGTTACTGTCCTATTATAACCATCATAATCATCAATATCATTAAGATTATGATTCTTATCATAATGATGATCATTTAAAACTTGTCAAGTCCATTAAATTTCTGTATAGAGAATACCAAACTAAGACTGTAAGAGACTAGTATGAATCTACTTTTCATCAAATTCATTTTCATTTCATGTTACCACTGCACTCTTTAAATAGAATACCATTGATTGTGGCTGTTTTAACTCTTTTTATTCACATTCTGACAGAACAAGACAGGCATTTAAACATCAGCATAACTTGTTACCTTGACAATAGCAATTTTCATAAACTCTCCCCCCAGGTCAATAGACATGACAGCAAGCCGACCTGAATGAATAAAAACATATAAAACAAACATATATAAACACATAAAACAAATCTATAACTGAAATGAAACAAAACACAAAAAATGTCCACTTTTGCAATTATGCCAGATTGACAGGACAGTAGAGTCCTGTATGTAGTGATGAATGTTCAATATCTTTACAATTACAGCTTTCAGAAACTAAATAATTATTGTACACAGAAAAAAGTGTGTGTGTTATGTGTTTGTATGTGCACGTGTGTGTGTGTGTGTGTGTGTGTGTGTGTGTGTGTGTGTGCATGTACATTCATATGGTGCTCACAGGTGAACTGACGTATGTGTGTATGTGTGCATGGAAGAGAATGCATCAATGTTTCATTCTGTGATCTTCTGCACAACACACTTGCTTTTGTTGGTGTGCACGTACATGTGATTTTGTGTACCTCTGTGCATGCATGTGTGTGCGTGTGTGCACATGTGCATACGCAGATGAACACGTGTATGTGTGTCTGCGAGTGTGTGTGTGTGTCACCGTGTGTGTGTGTCACCGTGTGTGTGTGTGTGTGTGTGTGTGTGTGTGTGTGTGTGAGTAAGAGTGCCATGTGTGTGTGTGTGTGTGTGTGTGTGTGCATGCCTCACTGCATGGGTAAGCGAATAAAAGAAATTCATATACATGCACTGGTGAATATAAATTTGTACAGACAGACAGTGCAATAGATATATAGATGGGATTTCCAAAACACTTACCCAAGGCAGGCAGACATAATGCAAGTAGGGTGAAGCAAAACAATGCCCTGGGTGGTCCGAACCAGTGCATGGTGAGATCTGCAAGAGACATTCAATGTCAGTTCAGTTCCAGTTTCAAGGAAATGCCAGAACATGCTGTAGATCAATAAACCCTAAACCACATCAGCAATTTAAAAAAAAAAAAATAAAAAAAAAAAAGATTTTGCATTTTTTAAAACCCAGATGCATGACCTTCTCATAAAGGTAAACTCAATGTGTTGATCATGCCTTGAGAGCCTATCCTAGAACACACTCAATGACTCAGAGAATCTGTTTCCTCTTAGTAGTTCTAAGAAGTACAATAATGATACATTTATGAAGTTCTCCAGACAAATAATGTATTCTGACCTTTCAGGAGAGATCTACAGTCTGATTGTATCAAACTCAAGCATTGGGAATAAAGTACTCAACCAATGAAAAGGGTTGGGTGTGTGTGTGTGTGTGTGTGTGTGTGTGTGTGTGTGTGTGTGTGTGTGTGTTTTCATTTTTTGTTGTTGTTTTTTTGTTGTTGTTGTTGTTTGCTTTTTGTTTTTGTCGTTGTTGTTTTATTTATTTGTTTGTTTGTTTTTGTTGTTGTTCTCTGAAACATCCACTTTTAATTCTTAATTCATTTTTTTCATTGTCATTTTAAAACTGCCACTGTTTAAAATGTATCCGCACTGGCATTCCCCAATTTACTCAGTACTGCCAGTTAGCTCCCCTGACTTTCCCCACAGATGATCCATTTCTATGGGAAAGAAATAAAATTGCCAAAAACAAAAGTTAGAATTTATGAACTGAAAACTTCCAAACTGACCAGCAACATAATGAGTTCGTTGCATACAAAATATAAGACTTTATCCCTTCTTATGCAATCATACAGTGAGATGACGAAAGTATCCTATTTTCTTTGTTCAAAAATTGCACACAATGATGGACTTGAAAATGAATCTATGACAGCACAAAGAGTTTGAAACAGATCAAATTCAGAACGTTGTATAGCCACAATAGGGCCCCTTGGTCTAATTCTGTTGTCTGCCTTGTGACCATGACGAAACTGGGCCAGACGCCATTGTTGATAATGATATGCACTGTTCACGTGAACCAATCACCACGAAAATAACTCTCCTACTCACGAGCACAGCAACACACACTGCATTTATTGGACAATGTGGATAGTGGAAAGGTCAGTTAAATATTATCCGCTTATAATGTCATTATGCAAATTAGGTGCCACTCCAAAACTTCAAAACCATATAATTATCAGGCCCCGATCGGGGTCGTCGGTCTGAAACAGTTGTAAACAGTATAGGGCCTTCATCGGGGCCCTTCGCCCAGAGGGAGTTAAACAAATGCAATGTTCACCACAAATGACTATTTCAGCAAAACAGGTTCATTTGTGTACAAAAAACATACCCAGTGTGGGCATTAAATCAAAATATATCATAAGGCATTGTCTGTTACCTTGTCAGACTTCTTTCCCCATATGATGAAATAAATTCTACCAAATGGGGAACACTTGCTCTACAATATACTGAAAATTTAATCTCCCCAAATACAATCAGTTTGGATTTCTTAATATATCTTTTCCATGTGTGTGTGAGTGTGTGATTGTGTGTGTGTCACTCTGTGTGTGTGTGTGTGTGTGTGTGTGTGTGTTTGTGTGTCACTGTGTGTGTGTGTGTGTGTGTGTGTGTGTGTGTGTGTGTGTCACTGTGTGTGTGTGTGTGTGTATATATATATATATACATGTGTTTGTGTTAGCGTGAACATGTTCATGCCTGTGTGTGTGTGTGTGTGTGTGTGTGTATGTCTGTGTGTGTGTGACTGTATACAAGCACATGATCATTAATTTTGTGTGGTGTTGTTGGGTGAGGGATGAGCGCGACAAGAATAATTCTCTATTTTATCCCATGAAAAATGAAGTACGAAAAAGAAAGTCTTTAATATTACGATTAAAATCAAGAATATATGTTCTTAATCTACAATGTGTAAATACTAATTAATTTTGTACAATCACAACTGAAGTATTAAGACAACATATAAGTAACAGCAGCTCAAGGAGGTGTCACTACGTTCGGTTCAATCCATAGGCGCAACATCACATCTGCCAAGCAGATGCCTCACCAAACGCGATTTGTCAGGCCTTGAGAAAAAAAGGGGGAAAAAAGAGTGCATAACAAAGCAGAACACTCCAAAAGCAGACAGACCTGAGAGCGTGACACCCACGTGCAGACGACAAAATCACCATATGAAATCGTCAAAAAGTTTTGAATGACTGTGTAAGTATTGAAGCTGCTAACAACGAAAAAGTAGTTACCTTTGATTCTTTATTCTGCCAGGAAGTCGTCTTCTTTTCAAAACTGTTAAATGACTGATCAGAACAAAACTGAGACGTGTTTTCCGCACCGGCAGCTGTAAGAAGTCGCGACCGTGGCGCTCGCTGATTGGACAATTTATAAACTTCCGTGACCTCTTGAATCTTAGCTACACGTACACTTCCGGTCGAGAAAAATCTCACGCAACAGCGAAAAAAAACCCCCACACACACACTAAAGTCTGCGCTCGTCTTCATTTATCCGTGTCGACTAACAAGAATTCAAAGCAAACAAACTTCTGTACTATGTCCGCTTGTCTAGACGCCTATTGTCAACACTTTTATACATCAAAGGAATCGCGTCATACAAGCCCTAAACAGTTTTACACAGAACACAACCAAAGCCAATGTCATCTCTTAACGGGTACCCATGCATCAATCACCACATCCTGAACACACAAAACTGTTACCTCTCGAACAAACAGCTCAAACTTCTTTGCGTATGAACGTGGGTGTGCCGGAGAAATATCCCAAATGCGGGGTGAGAACTGATCGATTCAGTTAGGTCACACATAACTGCACGCGCGCGCACGCACGCACGCACACATACACACACACACGCACACACACACACACACACACTTTGCAGCGTATAGCTTTGCATGTACGTTGATTTTCATGTCATCATATCTTATGCTTTCCCTAATATCCAAAGCCCCCCACGCACATCCCCCCACCCCCCCTTTTTTTTGGGGGGGGGGGGGGTGTCTTCTTTTTCATTCATTCTTTCTTTTTTTCTTTCTTTCTTTTTCTGAGAACAGGATGTAAAAATAGATATATAAATAAAAGCTGTTTAAACTTATTCTTTTAACCTCAATTTAAGACTCTTTCTCTAACTGATGATCAGTTTGACTTCCATTCTTCTTGTTTTTCTTCTTCTTCTCAAGTTCTACTACTGCTATTACTATGACTACTACTGCTACTACTACTCAGTTCAATCGTCACATATATATATAAAGTGCGTACAGTTTCTCCACTATAAAGAATTCGAATGCCAGTGGTTGCCACCAAAACAGGAGAACAATAGATCAATTAGCACACACACACACACACACACACACACACACACACACACACACACATGTGATTAGCAAGTTCTAAATTTGTTTAAGCACCACATTGGGTTATGCTGCTGGTCAGACATCTGCTCTGAAGATGTGGTGTGGTGTATACAGAAGATCTGTCCAATTAGTACATGCATGCAATGACGCTTCCTTGAGCAACTGCATGTATGAACCAAACAGCTGAACAGTGCGAAAGCCACTGTGAGGACACCCTGCACCAATCCTCCAAAAGAATGATTTTGATTTTGTTTTAATTGTTTGGATTAAAAGTGTTGCTAACCACAATTTCACATCTCCAACAGACCCAGATTCAACGGAAGAAGTAACAAATGTGGAACAACAAAGCCAAATTTCGGGGAATCCCCGAAGAGTTGACAAACGTCATCTCAGTCGGCAGCGGAAGGGCCGTAACTCCACGTCAATCGTGCAGTGCTGTCCCATTATTCACCTGTGCATGTTCTTTTCCCAGTTCAAAATAGACAACAAATTATTAATTTAATAAGTAAATACATAAATAAATAGATAAATGAATCGATAGATAATTGAATAAATAAGCAAATTAATGAATAAATAGATCAATAAATGAATAAATAAATGAATGGGGGAAAAAATTGTTCAAATGTATACAGAATGATTCACTGGCATGGTGACGTTTTTAAACGTTCTCTTCCCTGGATTGCTAATAAGAGAGGACATCATTTTAGGTATTTTAATTAATGCACGGACTCATAAATCGTTTTAGGTATTTAAATTAATGCACGGACTTATAAATACAAATATAAATATTCATATGCCAGCTGTGATCGACTCAGTTACAGGATATACCATTATTTTCTGTGCAGACGATTCTCATCTCCACAATTCTACTACTTCCTCATAAAGGAACGATGATTTATTTATCTATTTCATTCACAAATTTCCTCAGAGTACTATATACGTCGTTCTCTTTTTATTATTTTTTTTTATATTCATTTATTTATTTGTAATCTTTATGATGACTGCACTACCCTGACGCTTGGAGCCTGAGGGCGGCGTCTTTTGTAATGTCCGTGAGCGGCCAGAGCTGGCTCCAAAAGTTTTTTGTTGACGGTTGTCTTTTTAACTAAGTAACCCTGCGCATGCGCCAGGAAGGGGACATAACTCTTCGTCTCCCTTTCTTAGCAGAAAGCACGCATTAGATTTAACTTGAACTTTGCGTTTAAACATCCACAAGTATTGTTTGTTTTTCAATCAGTCTTTGGCAAATTCTAAAACCTGTTTTGCAGAAACACTTATCTCTAAACTTCAACAAATGAACTCAATTCACTTTTCGTCCTCAGTGACTTTGTTTACATTGTCTTTTGATCCTTCAGTTTCCAGGACGGTTGTCTTCGTAACTAAGTACGCCAGGGAGGGGACATAACTCTACATCTTTATCATGACACAAATCCCTGTGACAGCCTGAGCTGGTGATCGACTGTGAAAGGATCTGGGTTAAGCTCCAGAACTGCAGGGACGCTATAAACATATTAAGATGAGACGCCGATAAAAGGAGGTCCCGTGTGCATCATGCACTTAGCGCAGGTAAAAGAACCCACGTACGGTAATGTGAGGGTTGTATGCACCTGGCAAAATTCTGTAGAAAAGTTCACTTTGATTGGAAAACAAATACACTTTCTGGCAGAAAAAAAAAGAAAGAAAAAAGGCTGGTGCGCTTATTATTGCGACAAGCTCTCCACGGGGAGAGGAGCCTGAATTTCACACAGAGAAATTATAGTTGGGACAAAACAGTAATACAATGCATTACAATACAATATCCAGTATCCACTTAAATGTGCATTGGGAAGTGGCTGGAGGTGGGAGGCAGTAAATTTCCAGTGTCTGGGGAGGGGGAAGGGTGGGGGTATGTGGCAGGGTGGCGGCGGGGGGTGGACTAGGCCCACTGAGTCAGGTGACAGTGGTGTGGGGGTGGAGGTGGCAGGGTGGTGGGGGTCAGTGGAGTAGGCCCATTCAGGTGACAGTGGTGTGGGGGGAGGGGAGGGAGGTGGCAGGGTGGGGTGGGGGGAGTAGGCCCAGTCAGGTGACAGTGAGGGGGAGGTGGCAAGGTGGTGTGGGGGGAGTAGGCCCAGTCAGGTGACAATGGTGGAGGGTGGGGGTCGTAGAGGTAGCAGGGTGGTGGGAGTTCAGAGCAGGGTACGTGTCAGGAATGTGCGGTGTCACTGTTGTTGCAACTGTTTTGTTGCTTTTTATGGACTGTTGCCCAGCGTGTCTTTCTTTTCCCTTTACTCCTCTCCTTCTCCAGCTTCACCCTGCACACTGTCACAAACACACACACCACACGTACGTGCGCATGTGCACACACTGACACACAGAGAGAAGGAAACAACGACAGTGACAATGACAAATGTTTTAATGTCCATTCAACAATGAAGCCCTGGACGCGGAGACATGAAAATCAATCGTGAGCACAATTCAAGAAACTGGCACACACAACTCTCACCACGATGTCACCTCTCTGTCTGACCACATGTAAACATACATTTACCTGCAAGAAAAAATGCATGCAATCGTAAGCACAACATACACATACCCAAGAACAAAACATGTACTGTACGTAACGTACCAGCACGCAAAACATGCACGTACTCGTAAGCAAAACATGTACGTGCCCGAAAGCATAATATGCACGTACCCGCAAGCTCATACAACGCACTCACACTTTCCCTCCCTCCCTCTATCTCACACCCCCCCCCCACCCCCTTCCACTCCGCCCCCCCCCCCCCCAACACACGCGCACACACACACAAATACACGCGCGCGCTCGAGCGCACAGAAGGACAACGGACCATCTTGAAGATTCAATCATGATATTGAATCACACGGTCACGAAATGAAGTTTCTTTTTTCTAATTTGCATTGCCTACGCAATGTGTGTTTTGCCACATCTTGTATAACATATTCACTGACGTGTTTGGTCAGGAATTTGACAAGCTGATTCTAAAATATCACAGTTATATGCTGAGCAGTTCATTTTCGGTTTCCATTTCACAAGATGGACAGACAGCATCTAATTTTGTTTCACATAGAAACCATTGACTGCAGTTCCATAATCCACTTACTCTTAATCGAGATCTAATTAAGTTATCTCTATGCCGCCATTTGTTTGTAACCATAAGTAAGGTAAACACACACACACACACACACACACACACACACACACACACACACACACACACACACACACACATTTTGATAATTCAAATGTCCTGAATGGATGGCAGAAGAGTACATTTTTGAAGTGTCAATGCTTTTGTCGTTTCTCTTTTCCATGAAACATATAACAACCAGTCGTATCATTCTACAGTCAACGATTCTCTCTCTCTCTGTGTGTGTGTGTGTGTGTGTGTGTGTGTGTGTGTGTGTGTGTGTGTGTGTGTGTGTGTGTGTGAGTGAGTGTTTGTGTATGTGCGTGTGTGTTTATGTCACGGTGTGTGTGTGTGTGTGTGTGTGTGTGTGTGTGTCTGTCTGTCTCTTCCCCCACCCTCTCTCTCTCTCTCTCTCTCTCTCTCTCTCTCTCTCTCTCTCTCTGGGCACGTCTTCACAAGTCATTGTTTCAGTCGTACAGGTTGTTTGTGAGGAATTCTGAAAGTGGTAGAGAATTGTGAAGAAAACATTAGCTCAAGAACTTTCAAGTGCATCCCTGCATACACACATTTGCTTACAAGTACATAAAGCACAAATACGCACACAAAACACGGCATTCACGCAGACACAGACACACACAGACATGTCTCAGTACAGACAGACAGAGACCCCCCCCCCCTCACACACACACACATAAACAAACACACTGCACACACGCGAGCACGCGCACACAAGCATGTTCAGTGTAAATACATTTTTCTTGTAATGCACAACGTCAGTATTTCAATGTAGAAAAAGCCGAGATGTGTTTTTGTTTGCTTGCTTGTTTTTTTTTTCTTTTCCAATCACTTTTAAAACTTTTAGGTCGTCTTGGATGGTTATACCTATGTGAACAGAAAAGTGCACACACACACACTCACTCTCTCTTTCCCTGTGTGCCTCTCTCTCACACGCACGCGCGCGCACGCACACACGCATTATAGACAAGAGAAAGAAGAAGAAATCATGTTTTCTTTCACTACACAATGACATAATGAAATAAACAAATAATGAAATGGAAAAGGTAATTCTCTTTCCGATAAGATGATTTTCTTTCCTTCGAAGGTTTTCTGGAGCAATTGATGGCAGCATGAGTATATTGTTGTGAAACGGGCTTAGCAGACGCCGGAAGTTCAACACCAAGGGGCGGTTATTCGCGCTAGCGGAAGTGGCGCGCTGAAAACAGCTCACTGGGTTTTGGTCAACCTGCAGCGTTCGTTAGCCGGTGCAGTGTGCATTTTACCTCCAGTGACTCCACGATTCTGCAGTCGCTACAACACCTGTGTCGACAACTACGCCCTGTCAGCACCATACCACCTCTGTGCGACAGCAGCCCTCCGACATACCGGACTTGACAACCCTGCTCGTGTTCAACAATAAGCAACGGTTAGTCGCCATAGGTGTTTGTATATCCCCCTAAAGTTTGTTTAAACGGCGACCGGCATCCTAGTCCATTCTTTAGGGTAGCGACACTTTAATTTAATGGTGTCAGAATTGGGATTCTTTTGTTAATATTGTTCTTCGAACCCCCAGTACTCTGTTTAAAATGTGTTGATGATTTGTAAATTGTCCGACACATTGCTGTTGTTCATAATTACGAGTATGTTGTGAAACGGGGTTCGCAGACGCCTTTTACCCCGGAAGTTCTACACCAAGAAAAGATTGTGTACATCACAGCTCCTAGAAGTGATTGAAGATCTCACAAAAGTATGGGTAAACCTGTAGACATAATTTAGACTTAAGAAAAGCATTTGACTCTACCACATCAAACTCAAAGACTTCTATTAAAATTAGCTTCATCGTGTGGTTCGGGATCGACGAGGACCATCTAGTCATCCTGGGGGTGGGTGGGTTGGGCTCTGTGGGTGCCCAGATGACTGGTCAGGCCAATTCGCGCCTGGAAGGTTCTGACGCAGTGTCGACAGGGGATGGTGGCGGCTGTCGGGGACTTGCTGGCACGGCTTTTCCTGGCCTGTCTGCGTTGCTCTGCTGCAGCGATTCTGTTGGCCTCACAGGATTTGGCACCTTTGTGGACAGCTGAACGCCACTTTGGTCTGTCCATTGCATTCAGCTCCCATGTGTCGTGGCTGATGTTGAAAGCCTTCAGAGAAGCTTTCAGAGTTTCTTTGAAGCGCTTCATTTGGCCTCCATGGGAGGGCTTGCCATGTTGGAGTTCACCGTACAGCAGTTTCTTGGGGAGCTGGTGGTCTGGCATGCAAACTACATGGCCTGCCCAGCGCAGCTGGGCCTGCATCAAGATGTAGATGCTGGGCAAGTTAGCACGAGTGAGCACCTCTGTCAGGGATCTTCTCTTGCCACTTTATGCCGAGAAGTTTTCTGAGGCTGGTGGAATGGAAGTGGTTCAGCTTTTTGGCGTGGTGTTTGTAGACCATCCATGATTCACATCCATAGAGCAGTGTGGTGAGAACTATGGCCTTGTATACTTTGAGCTTTGTCTCCAGGGTGATGCCTCTCCTGTTCCAAACGTTCTTATGGAGTCTGCCAAAGGCAGCGCTGGCTTTGGCGAGTCTGGCATTCACCTCGTTGTCGATGACAACTGTGCGAGTGAGTGTACTGCCCAGGTATGTGAACTTGTCCACCGCATTCAGTCGTTGCCTGTTGTTTGGTTCAACGTAAGGTTTTCCTGGAGCTGGCTGGTGCATCACCTCAGTCTTTGTGCTGATTGTGAGGCCAAAATTGTCACAGGCAGCAGAGAACTTGTTGACGCTGTGTTGCATGTCAGCTTCAGAGGCAGCATTGAGAGCGCAGTCATCAGCAAACAGGAAGTCGTTGATGGTGTCTGTCCTCACCTTGGTTTTTGCTTGAAGCCTCCTGAGGTTGAAGAGTGAGCCATCTGTGCGGTACCTGATGCCAATGCCTACGTCAGCGTCTCTGAAGGCATCTGTCAGCATGGCTGAAAACATGAGACTGAACAGGGTGGGGGCAAGAACACAGCCCTGCTTGACTCCATTGGAGATGGGGAATGGTTCTGAAGTCTCTCCGTTGTCTTGGACTCGGGCCAGCATCCCATCGTGTAGTTGCCGTATGATGGTGATAAACTTTCTGGGACATCCGTACTTCGCCAAAATTCTCCAAAGGCCATCTCTGCTAACAGTATCGAAGGCCTTGGTCAGATCAGCATAGGTGGAGTAAAGGTCGGCGTTCTGTTCCTGACACTTCTCCTGGAGCTGCCTGGCAGCAAACACCATGTCGATAGTCCCGCGTTCTTTCTGGAAGCCACACTGGCTCTCTGGTAGACCTTGCTCAAGGTGCGCTCTGGCCAGAGTCTTGCCTGCGACAGACAGCAGGGATATTCCACGATGGTTGTTACAGGCCTGACGATTTCCTTTGCGCTTGTACAGGTGAATGATGGAAGCGTCTGAAGTCCTGTGGAACTGCCTCATGCTGCCAGATGAGCTGGAATAGCTGATGAAGCTTCTCAGTCAGCGCCATACCACCTTCTTTGTAGACCTCAGCTGGAATGGAGTCTGAGCCAGGGGCTTTGCCATTGGATAGCAGACGGGTCTCCTCCAAAGTTGGAATGGCATCCAATGACTCACTGACTGGCACCTGGGGGAGTCGGTCGATGGCTTCATCATTGATGGTGGAAGGGCGGTTCAGTACGCTGTCAAAGTGTTCAGCCCATCTCTCAAGGATCCCGTCCTTGTCAGTGATTAGGGTAGAACCATCAGCACTGAGGAGTGGAGCAGATCCGGAGGTGGTGGGACCGTAGACTTATTTCAGGCCGTTATAGAAGTTCATGTCGTTCCTGTCTGCAAAGCCCTGGATCTCATCAGCTTTGTTGCTCAACCAGGAATCCTGCATCTGCCGCAGCTTCAGCTGGATGGTGCTGCGTGCGCTCTTCAGTATGTCTTTCTTTGACTGTGACTTGGGATTTCAATGCTGGCTCTGTAGGTTTGGCGTTTGTCTTCCAGCAGCTGCTTGATCTCAGTGCAGTTCTCATCAAACCAGTCTCTGTGCTTCCTGGCAGAAGGCCCCAGGCACTCCATGGCAGTGTTGTACACCGTCTCATGCAGTGTGCCCCATGCTGCCTCCACATTCTGGTTGTCCAGCACGGTGGACTCAAGGCGTTCCTCCAGGGTGTCAGCAAAGCTCTGCTTGATGTTGCCTAGCTCCAGCTTGTTGACATTCAGGTGTTTGGGTGCTTTCATGCCCTGAGGCTGTCTCTTGGGCTGGATGCGGAGGTTGAGTTTGGAGACAATAAGGCGGTGGTCTGTCCAGCACTCGGCGCCGCACATGGCCCTTGTGACTCATACGTCCTGCCTGTCCCTGTTCCTGACGATGACAAAGTCGATGAGATGCCAATGCCCAGAGCGATGATGCATCCATGACGTCCTGTTATGGGTAGGGAGGCAGAAGACGGTGTTTGTGATAAGGTCGTGCTCGGCACATGTCTGGAGAAGTAGTTGACCATTGCTGTTACAGTTGCCAACCCCATGCTTCCCAATCACGCCTTCCCAGGAGGTGCTGTCACAGCCAACTTTAGCATTAAAGTCACCAAGAATGATGAGCTTGTCTGTGTTGGGAACAGTGGTGATGACAGCATTCAGGTCCTCGTAGAACTTGTCCTTGATCTCATCCGGGTTGATCATGGTGGGCGCGTAGGCGCTGACAATGGTGGTAAACTTCTTCCTGTTGCATAAAGGGAGTTTCATCGTCATCAGGCGATCGTTCCTTTCGGGGGGCCAGCCAGCTTGCCAACGAGGGTTGTCTTCACTGCAAAGCCAACTCCAGCCTCGCGTCTCTCTTCAGGTCCGTGACCACTCCAAAAGAAAGTGTAGCCTGCGCCTCGCTCACAGAGTTCGCCTTCTTCTACCAGTCTGGTCTCACTTAAGGCAGCGATGTCGATGTACCTAGCTAGTTCACTCGCAATGAGTGCTGTGCATCTCTGGTCTGTCTGAGTCGCCTCTGTCCAGAAGCGTACGCACGTTCCATGTGGCAGTGGTCAATGGGGTGCTCCTTGTTTTCTTTCTTTTGTGTGTCGACTGCTTGAGTAGGGTCCCCGTCAGCCATGGTATGCTGACTAGGGCGGTGTGGAGCAGGCAATGTTTAGGGCACCTTTTCTAGCCTCTTTCTCATGCCATGGAGGTGAGCAGTGCTGTCCTGAAGAGGGCTGCTCAGTCGCTCAGGGGGTTGCCGATGTCCACCGCTGCTCCAGTCGGTGAAAAACGACCCTATGGCCTGAGCCGCCTGTGTGCAGGTCAGCAGTTACGACTGCCAGTGTACCCACACCTATCGCTTCGTCGCTCGTCTGTCGCCACAAGGCTTGGGGAAAATGATGGTATGGGATGAAGGATGACTGATGACTTGCGCGATGACTTTGTTTATAGTGAGGAGTTGTGCACCATCAACCTCTTGTCCGAGACTGACTGTATCCAGTGGCAAGACGGGGTCAAGATGACTGGATATGGAAACGGATGCAGTGGATGACCAGGATGTCCTATGTGTTTCACCCTGCCCTCAGCACTCCACAGTGCTCTGCTGCGACTGCCTTCCTCTCCATTGAATCATGGTTTCTTCTGCCAGATCCAGTCTTCACATGCTTGGGTAGACAAGCCCTAACTCACCGAGGGTTTGAGACCCGTCGACTACCCTCACCTAGTTCAGCCAGCCTGTCAAAGCCGTTGCCTGGGGGTTGGGCACTGCCGCATGCTAGCAGCTTCTAGGACCCATAAGTGAGAACTGGGTGCCGGTGGGGACCAACAGGACGAACCATTCCCGGAAGAGCGTGACAAGCACCCCCTCTAGAGGTACTACCCCTCCTGTGCACCCCCTAACCCCCTAAATTAGCTTCATATGGTATTACTGGAAGCATACTGAACTGGACAAAAAAACTTCTTGTCGGAAAGAACACAGGTAGTTAGATTTGGAGAAAAAATGTCAAGAAATGAAAATGTTAGTGGTATGCCACAAGCCAAGGTAGAATACTTGGCCCAGTGCTTTTTACAATATACATAAATGACCTCCCTGGAAGTATAGAAAGCAAATGCAAAATATTTGCAGATGATACTAAACTTTACGGCAATGCACAAAATGATACTACACCACTAAAGTAGTAGTAGTAGTAGTGTAGGGACTACCATTTGACTGCCTAGGTCTCATGGCCTTTTTTATGTTCCCTTCAATATAAGTCTCCTTTTATTTGTGGGATACACATGTTTTCTTTTACATGTTCTGTAAATCTTTTAAATTGATCATGTCAAGGAGATTTTTGAACACATTAGTATTTTGTGCAAGTTTAGTTTCCAATGGTAGTGCATTCCATATATGTGTAATTCTATTAGCTAATGAATTTTTCCTTAGGTTAGTATTACAGTGCTCTTTACAAATTTTCATCATTGAATTTCTTGTATTCTCATAATCTGACATTCTAAAAACATTCACATTGACTTCATTATAGCAATATAACATTTTGTATGTTTCTATTAAATCCCCTTTGCCTTCTTCCCTTTAATGAATGCAGATTTAAGTATATAAGTCTCTGTTGATAGCTCATAGATTTGCATTCTTTTAACCCTTTTGCTGCCAGGAAAATAAGATTTAAGTGAAATCTATATGCCAGGTTTTTTTCCAAAAAAAACGGGTATAAATTTTCAAAAAATTCTGTGCTTTGTTATTGGAGAAAGACCCATAAAAGTATATATTTTCTGAAAGGGAAATGAATAAAGAATACAAAACACATGTTTTCCCATTTTATATATAGTTTAGTGACATGCTGTTTTGAAATCATTGTTTTTTGTCACATTTTCAACTTGTTCATTACAAACATTAGTCAGGTAATTTGCACTAAAATATATTTTCTGGACAAATGGATATCTGCTCACACAGAATCATACTAGAACAACCACAGTATAAAAAAACTGAAAAAGAAATAGATACATAATCATGATAATGCATTGTGACTTCTGCAAGTGATAATATGGATGTGAGGCCACGCCCCCTCAGCATCCACCCCCCTTTTCTTCACCCCTCTCACACGGTCACTTTATCCAGTTCTCATAAGACAGCGTTGGTTGAGTGCCAAGAAAATAGCTCAGACTGTGTCCTGCTAAAAATTCGGTGACTTCTGTCGTCTGCTACAGCTGAACAGCGTGATGGTCGTAACTTGGCCACTCTCTTGATTGCTCCCTTTATTTTCTATCAAATTGTCCAAAAATGTTCACCACTGTCTTCTCCTTCGAATTTATGCTTCAATTCTTTCTGAGCATCAGCTAAAGAAAGTAATCTTGGTTGATTTAGTTGGACACGATCGCATGTCTTGAGCACAGTCAGTCCGACATTTTGTTGAACGAGCGAGGAGAGGAGCCAGGCAAAGACTGCGGCCAGTAACCCAACCAAAATGTTCAAATAAAGGACTGCCTTATGACGCAGATGGTGTTTCTAGCTATGAATAGAATCTAGAAAGATTCCCCAAGCTAAAGCTACCAGCATTTTTGTCAGTGAACTGAATGCAAAGCATGAAAAGTCAGAATATTTCGATGACGAGTTATCTCGTCATTGTGGCAGCGAAGTGTACATGCTTTCCACGACGATTTATCTCATCATATAGGCAGCCTAGGGGTTAATATCTTAGTTGCTCTTCTTTGTACCCTTTCTATAGCTATAGATTGTCTCTTGAGGTATGGGTGCCACACAATATTACCATATTCCACTTGTGATCTAACTAATGCTTTATACAGTTTAAGAAATATATCTTTATCTAAATAGGTAAATGTTCTCTTAATTATCCCTATCATCTGGTTGGCTTTATTTATTATATTTTGTATATGTATGTCAAAAGATAGTTTATTATCAAAAATTATGCCAAGGTCTTTCTCACTTTGACATTTTTCAATGTCCTGTGTGGTGTCTTCTATTGTCATATTGTATTTGTTTTCTGGATTTTTTCTTCCCAACTTTATATTGAACCTGACTGAACGTGAACGCAGTCCTAATATAGTATATGGCATGTTTGGCTTGAATTAACAACAGCCAGCTCAATCAGTGGATGAGCACACACATGGCTGGCAACACCAGCTTCATTGGTCGACTTCAATGTGTGAGTATATGATCCAAATTATACTGCAGACACTGATAGTTTTGACATATACGCATACAGTGGTGAGACACAAATCACGAACATGAAAATGTCAGAGATTTTTGTGTGGAGATTGGGGGACATGGTCAAGGGAGTGGGTGGGGAAACAGAAAAGGTGAGTACCACATGAAAGGCATGCCAGAGAAAGGAAGTGGAGGGGGGAGGGAGTGGAGGAGGAGGGAGAAGGTGGATTTAGGGACTTGGATGACTACCGGTACACACATTTTGAACATGTTCCACACTGGGCGTCATCTGATAGTTTGATTGTTTTCATAGTTAAGTTAATAGCACCTTGGACATCAGGACTTTATTCAGTGGGTTTTCATTGTTTACCTACTTTGTTTTTTGTTGAAACATTCATATTTACATAGGTTATTTTATGCATCAAGAAATATAAAATTATATAGATACTTTATTGATCAACCATCTCCAAAGTATAATCTGTACACTCCATACTTTCACAATATTCAAAAGAAAGGTTGGTCAGTTTTTATTTCAGGAAAACTTATGATTTGCATACTTTTGAAAAAAAAGAAAAAAAAAAAAGAAAATCAGCCTGTATATGTTTTGATAGTCTATGCACATTTTCATGGAAAAAAAATTATCAGACAGGGACACTGGAGCAGGAGTTGTTTCTCTGGCAGTGAACGGTTTAGACATAAAATACTGTGGGACTTTGTTATTTCTCATTTAATGATATACATATCAGTCAGATGTTATATTTGTCATACATGGAGTTTGATAAATGAGATAACGGCTCATACTTCATATTGTGGTTATATTTCTTTTCACCCCAGGTCACTGCTGCCAAACTGAAAAAAAGAATATACTTATTGTCAGCCTGTCCTTTAATGGAGTATCTTAGGCTTGAATTCATGACATAACAATGTCTGTATGGATCTAACACAACTGCAGAAGCAAAATTATATTTCTATCGATGCATTTACTCGATTTGATAGCACAATGGAAATGCCTGCATGTGGTGAGAAAAGCAAACTGTAGTGTCAGTGTCAACGTAGTAGTTTTCTATGTTTATTTCTCTCTTTTCATCAGATTCACCATGGCAACAGATGGACGATCCTCTACCCTGCAGTCTAAAGGTTCTGTGACGTCAGTCACGGACTGTCCACGCTGCAGGTCACTGTGTCTGGGTCCTGTCCTGTTGCGCTGTGGACACATCCTCTGCAGAATGTGTCTTCGTGACGAGCGGCAGCAGGCTGGCCCAGAGGCTGTCTGTAAGATGTGCGATCTACACCTGGACCTGCCCAGGGACCAGCCCTTCAGCCAGATCGTCGACCAGTTGGGGACAGACCCCGTCATGGAACAGCTGGTCCACCAGGCACTGGCAGCCAACACAGACATCCATTGTCTTAACTGTAATAACAACCCGGTGGCTAGAGTCTGTGTGGATTGCCATGATTTTTACTGTGACACCTGCTCCAAAAACCATCAACGAGGTCGAGCCACAAAGGACCACCGTCTTTCAGTATTACCACAGTCTTTGTTGAATGCTCCATCCGCTGCCCATGACACGCCCAGACCCAGGTCTCCATCCATCCAGTCCACAACCTCAGTGGATTGCATTAGAAATGATCGCCAGTCCAGTAGTAAGTCAATTTTTAAATCAAGCGGTGTGGAGTGGAAGAAGTGGGTGGGGAAGGAGGTGGGAAAGTTGCAGGAGGCATACAGAAAAGAGCTGCATGTGGAGACCACACTGCAGTACATCGTGGCCATGGGACAGCAGCTTCTGGAGAAGGTTCAGGCGTACCGAGAGGTCTTGAACTCTTACCAGCAGCGCCTGCCTGGTCTCCACGTCATCCAGGGCACTGATCCCAACAGCTTCGCCATTCACGACACCGATCCTGATGTCACCCTGCACGTACAGGCACAGTCTCTGAAGAGACGTGTGTCTGAACTAAGGGGAGGACGTCAGTGCCCAGAGGTGAACAGAGTGCAGGCGATCAGGAAACAGCTCAGTGACCTGTTGAACTCTGCAGGTCAGTGACTCGGGGAATGGGAAGGGCAGAAGGGATTTTGAAAGAAAAAATATGGTGATGGTGATGATGGCGGTATTTGTGAAGATGATGATGATAATGTTTATGTGGGTGTTTATAAAGACTGCTGATAATAATAAGGATAATATTGTTTATGATATAAAGATGACTGCTTTTAGAATAACTGTGTGTGTATGTATGTGTGTATATATATATATATATATATATATATATAATATCTGTGTGTGTATATATATATATCTGTGTGTGTTTGTGTGTAGATATATATCTGTGTATGTGTGTTCAAACTAAGACAAGGTTTGAAAAGATTACGTCACAATGCAGTCAGAAATGAAACATCACTACAACTGAGTACAAGCCTGCAATACCACGTTACCCGACACTATACAAAACAGTTGTATATTTCTCCTCCACTTATCTGCAATGATTTTTTGAAGATGTTTTTTTTTCTGTTTGTTTTAGTTTTTACATTTGTTTTTATCATGACGTTGGTGATGATCATTATGACGATGTAACGATGACAGTTGTGATGATATCTGATGATGATGATCATGATTGTTACAGACCAACAGACCAGTGAGGGTACCACCTCCACTACATTTGTAGCGTCACCCCCCTCCTTCACCCCACCTGTTGATGTGATGACGGCGTCACCACGGTGTGTGTTCAAGGCGTCACCCACAACAGAAGACGACATAACCACCCCCTGTATCATTGCCATTGTCTGTCTGCCTGATGACCGACTGGTCATGGCAGACCTTGACAACAAGAAGGTGAAGGTGATGGGCATGGCGCCCCCCCACACTGTGTCCTCTCTCTCCACACCTGAACGACCATGCCGCCTGGCTGTGCTGTCTGACGGTCTGGTGGCCATGACGATGCGGAAACCAGTCATCTACCTGGTCATCGTTACCGCCAACACCGTGGCATTGCGGTCACGTGTCCAGACCAAAAAAGCGTATTGGGGTATAGCCGGGCACAGAGACGGACTCATGATAGTAAGCTGTCTGAAATCATCCTCTGGTCCTGCTTCCGTGGACGTGCTGAACAGACAGGGTCATGTGGTCACAACGGTGACCGACAGCACCAGGCTGACAGGACTGGATTTACCTGAATACCTGTTTGACACAGGTGATGGCCACGTTCTGGTGTCAGACTTCATGACAGGTCTGGTGCACCAGGTGTGTGTCCATTCTGGCCAGGTGACCCAGACCTTTCAGCACGCTGATGTGAAGAAGCCTTGCCAGGTGTGTGCTGACACAGCCAGCAATATCTATGTAGCCAGTTTTGTTGATCAGTGTGTGTACGCGTGGAACAGAGGGGGTCTGTGGAGACAACTGGTGACACCAGAGCTACATGGTCCATCACGGTGTGTCTTGCCTTGGGGTCTTTGTCTGACCAGCTCTGGTCACCTGGTGGTCGCGTGGCGTGGTGGTGAGGAGAGTGTTGTTGTGGGATACACACTGTGATGGATCTGACCGTTGATGTTTTGTGTGTTGGATTGTTTGATTCATGATTGGATGGATGAATAGACTGAAAGGATGGTTGGATTGATTGATGGATGGGTGAACAGATGGATGGATGAACAGACGGATGGATGGATCGGTCTGTCAGTCTATCCATCTGTTCAGTTGTTTAGGATTGTGGATCTAAATGTTTTCTTTTGCATAATTTCCCTGTATGTGCAGGAGTGTGGTGTGTGTTCAACTGTTGAAAGGTGATACATCCCCCCCCCCTCCCGCCCCCCCCCCCCCCTGACGTCAGTGCAGAAATTAACACATTATGTCACTCGCAGCTTGAACAGATTGTTGTTGGTGGTGGTGGTTGTTTTGTTATTGTTTTGTTTGTATCTTTATGTTGTTGTTTTTTTTCCAAGGGAACCTGGAAAATAGATCATGCAGTGATAAAGATTGGCAACTGTTTATTCATTTGTCTTTATTTCTTTATTTAGTTGTTTATTTATTTTATCTTTTCAAATTTATATTTTTTTTATACTGATGAAAAACGTTACTTATTATACTATATATGGTGCTGTACCATTGTCCTAAGGATTTTTTTCTTCAGAGATATGAACCTTGCTGAAAGCTATGATCAAACGTAGTGTGTGGGTGTGAAAATATCGAGTCTGTGTCATTAAGTATAATTCATGTGGCAATGGGAGACAACTTTGTGTTATGCACATTATGTTTAGAGAAGCTGTTTTATTCAAACATATGTATTTAATTAGGTGCTTGTGTCTTAATATGACCCATCTGTTACCATGCCATGACAAAAACTCTTGTCAACATTATGTTTGGATGGAGCATTGTTATGAAATTCATTAAGATTATGATTGTGAATATGATTATTATGATTATCATTATCACTTGTAAAACTGTCAAAAAAGGCAGACTGCTGGATTTTCCAGTGATTCTTACAGACAGTGGGGATATGGACATATGTGCTATATACATGGATTGTACTCATTTGATCCATAGATTTGTGAGCCCTGAAAATTGACATTAGTGTGATTTTTTTCTTGCCTGATGTGATGGTGACTTAGGGTGACTACAGTCAGACCGTTAGCATCTGATGTGATGGTGACTTAGGGTGACAACAGTCAGATCATTAGCATCTGATGTGATGGTGACTTAGGGTGACAACAGATTGTTAGCATCTGATGTGATGGTGACTTAGGGTGACTACAGTCAGACCATTAGCATCTGATGTGATGGTGACTTTGGGTGACTACAGTCAGACTGATGGTGACTTAGGGTGACTACAGTCAGATCGTTAGCATCTGATGTGATGGTGATTTAGGGTGACAAGTCAGATCGTTAGCATCTGATGTGATGGTGATTTAGGGTGACAATAGTCAGATTGTTAGCATCTGATGTGATGGTGACTTAGGGTGACTACAGTCAGATCGTTAGCATCTGATGTGATGGTGATTTAGGGTGACAAGTCAGATCGTTAGCTTCTGATGTGATGGTGATTAAGGGTGACAACAGTCAGATTGTTAGCATCTGAGGTGATGGTGACTTTGGGTGACTACAATCAGATCGTTAGCATCTGATGTGATGGTGACTTAGGTAACTACAGTCAGACTGTTAGCATCTGATGTGATGGATGGCGCATAGTGACTTTCTAAGACAATGTGTCATTCTTTGCTGACCTCTGTAACATAGAAAACGTGTGTCTCACATCGGGCCGACAGAACAGAGGGCCGACACAGCAGGGGACATGATACTGTCACAGTGCACAGCCCTGATGCCCATCTCCCTACAACAGACAGCTTGTGTTTCGTAGTGCACAGCCCTGATGCCCATCTCCCTACAGCAGACAGCTTGTGTCTCATAGTGGGCAGACTAGCGTACACTGGGTCAACACCAAACAAGATACTGTATTCTTGTTTTTCTTAGTGGTGATCCCGTCCTCACAAGACAAACCACATGTCTCATATCATGCTGACCAGTATATTTTGGTCCAACCCAACAGAAGAGATTTTGCTGCTTTACCCAGCCCTGAATTTGACCTCTGTAAGGCAGACAAATTTGATATTGTACCAGCCGACCTAAGACAGACAATATTTATAACATGTTGGACTGACCAGTATATTTTTGGCCAACCCAATACAAGACATGATGGTGTCGCCCAGCCCAGCCTCATACCGACGTGCCTGAAGCAGACATTGTGTTACTTACTGGGTTGACTGGTGTGTACCGGGCCAGCCAAATACCAGGCATGATATTGTTGCTAAGCCCTTTCATGAAGCCAGCACAGTTATGGCATTAATGATTGTGTCATGTTGTGTTGATCTGCTTGAAGCAGGCAGCACATTATTATAAAAAAATTATTGGTTTTGTAAGTTTTTACCAGGCTGGTCCAGTTGAACACCCATTTCAGTAGGACACCCACCCCAGCCCAGTGGGACACCCACCCCAGTACCAGACATGATCATACCACTCTCCCAGGCTGGTGTTGACCTTCCTAAAGCAGACAGCATGTGTCTCATGTTGGGCTGACCAGTATACATATCGGGCCAACCAGCTTGGATGAGAGCTATGTGAGGGACAGTGCTTTCCAACCGTTTAATCATCTGTGCTTTGTTAGTCTTTGTATTGATCTTGTAATCACTATACGGCGCGTGTTCCACATTTATCTTCCAGTATACATGTGTTGTGTACCTGTTTGTTAATCATTTCATCTCCTGGCCTCATTATTTAATTTCCAGTTGAAAAACCACCGAGGCAACCATGTGTTCTGTATTGTCCATGTGTTCTGTGTGGCTCGTTGAGGATTAAAGAGGTATGCCAGTGTTGAATAAAAGCTTAATTTGTGTTTGCACATTTCTTCTGTCTTTGCTGCTGTGTGCACATGTCAAATGATCGGTATAACTATAAGGACAGGCCGTGTGCTTCCTTTTTTGAGGAAGTGTCTGGGTTTGTTCCATTGTACCTTTTTATTTACCTGTGTGCTAGCTGAATCAGTAGCGTAACACAGGCACACACACAACCACACACACACGTTACAATACATTATGTCGACGGAAAACGTGTCACACTCAAACGTTATTACATCAGTCATGTCAACTTCCTCAAAACGAACTCTTCAGACAATCTTGTTACCAGTATGAATTTAAAGATTTTGACCGCCAATGACAGACCATCTTCAGGGCCATAACTGTTCAACACAAACCAGACTTGGGGTGTCCAGGCCTGATCATCTCGTTGGGTTGATGCGAACATCAGGCATCTGCTTCATTTTCATAGCGGATGTGGTGTAGCGTCTATGGATCAGTCCATACATGTGGACACCTCCTTGAAACTGAATCTCTCTCTCTCTCTCTCTCTCTCTCTCTCTATATATATATATATATATATATATATATATATACATATATATATACATATTAAACTGAACTCTCACATGCCCCCTTCCTCCTTTCCCCCAACCCCCTCTGACACACATGCACACGCCTGTACACAGACACACATGCATATGTAATTATGTTATACATGTACTCCGGGAGGTGAAGGAGAGGGACGGGAGAGAGAATCGATGGTGAGGATGGGGGGTGGTGGTAAGAGAACGGAAGGTCATCCAAGTAAGAATCCCTGAGCTTTTTCCCCCGCTGTCTGGATTTGTTCCCTTCACACAGAATTGGCGAGTCTCCATTCACCCCACATATCAACATGACCTCTTTTTCTTTCTTAAGTCACCTCTCTCTCTCTCTCGCTTGCTCTCCTCCCCTCTCTTTCTCCCTTTTTCTCTCTCTCGTCCATCCTTTCTGTCCGAAACAAAACAACAATAAATAATCATGCACACACTGGCGCGCGCACACACTCACCCAACCACCTATGCATCCACCCACCCACGCATTCTGGCATACGCGCACACGCACACACACACACACACACACAAATAATGGCAGCACGCTGTGACACAGACTGCACATGAAGCCAGTACCTAACGGGATGGATTGATGTCGCAGCCAGCAGCCATCACAGAACAGGCAGGGCTGGGGGGCCGTGAAGATCGCATGTTTTGGTGGCTGACCCTTGGACAGGGCCTTTCAGAGCTCCCTCTGCTTCTGTTCCCTCTCTCCTTCCTAGGGCTGTGGAGTACTGTGAGCACCCCCCTCTCTCCTTCCTAGGGCTGTGGAGTTCTGTGAGTACCCCTGCCCCCCTCTCCTTCCTAGGGCTGTGGAGTACTGTGAGCACCCCCCTCTCTCCTTCCTAGGGCTGTGGAGTACGGTGAGCACACCCCTCTCTACAGTTATATCGGCACATTTTATTGGTATGAAGCTGTGGCACTGATGTGGAGAAGAAGAAAACTCACAATTGCATGTACAGGATTCTCACACATCAACACTAATGTAAATGAAAGATGCAACAACCTGAAATTGTAAGGATAACTGGATTTCCAAATATCTTTTAGAGCAATACACACTTCTACTTTATTTTCATCCACACATATGTGCAAGCACACACACACGCACACACACACACCACACCACACCACACACAAAAGCACTACTGAACACACACAAACACTACTGAACACACACACACACACACACACCACACCACACACAAAAGCACTACTGAACACTCACACAAACACTACTGAACACACACACACACACACACTACTGAAAACACACACACGCACACAGAGTCATTCCTTCATTTTCTCCTTCATCCACATGCTCACTGTATACAAATACCATGGGATTAATGCAGACTGCAGCTAAGTGTGACTATTTTCGCATCCAAATCACAAATAATAACAGTATGATTGGTGTTTGGTAAGCAACTGATTTCAGATAGCATTTTAACTTCCCTACCTATCATACTTATCTGCCTTATTTCAGCTTCAGCTGAAATAAACATTTCCCAGCAGTTTGTTCTTACAGAGTTTGCCAAATGACTTGTAATTATGTATATCAGTGTTATAATAACATTGATAACTTACGCACCATTGTATAATATCAGTGTGTTTTGATGTTTTCAGTTGTAACTTGTGTTACTTCCTATTTGAGAACTGTTGGTTCAGCACAAATACATGCTTACATAATTGATTTCTCCTTCATGGTCTGATTGCAATTGTAATTTCTTATCTTTCTTTTCAAACCATATAGTTTGGAACTGTAAAATGTTGGAATCTGAATGTATCTGCAGTTGTCACAGGCACAGTTTATTTCATGAAGCTGTGCAACTAATATGGAGAAGAAAAGAACGGTCACAATTGCATGTACAGGATTCTCACACATCAACGCTAATGTAAATGAAAGATGCAACAACTATGTTTTAACCTGGTGTTCGGTTGTGTGTGTGTGTGTCCGTGGTAAACTTTAACATTGCCATTTTCTCTGCAAATACTTTGTCAGTTGACACCAAATTTGGCATAGAAATAGGAAAAATTCAGTTCTTTCCAGTCATCTTGTTTAAAAAAAAAAATACTGCACCTCTGGGATGGGCACAAAAAAATAAAAAGAAGAAGCCAAATTATATGCAAACCGAATTTAGTTTGTTTTTTTTTTTTTTTTTCTCTAAACTTGGCACTTTGATCAGATATTCTGACACAACAGCAAGAGCAGTCTTTTTTTTAATTTTTTTATTTATTTTTTATCATTTGTTGTTCAAACAGGAACTTCTTTTGCTAAGCATGGAAGTTATATTAATTTTGCATGTCTTTGGTGCATATACTAAAAAGGGAAATTAATCTGTAATTAATGCTAGGGGGCTTAATTTGCTTTAAACTGATCTTTCTCATCTTAAACATTACATTTTGACATTATACTCAATACATAAAAAGCTTGTGTGTTTTACTCTCAGTGTACAGGGCTTTCACAATGTTCATTTGCCCATGTGGTCTTTTTCGGAAAACACTAAAATCAATACGACGAGTGGAATTTATAGATTTATTGGCTGAGCCCTGAAGGTCATGGGCAAAAATCAGTTGCGTACACATATTTATATACATTCAAAGCGCATGCTCATATTCTTCGCGAATGCGAACGACGCCATTTTGTTTCAAGTTGTTGACCTGCCCGTTCAATCCTATATTCAATCCACAATACACGATAACATGTGATGGAAAGTTGGAGAAGGAAACCGTTAAATATTTATTCAGAGAAAGATTTGTGAACGCCTCATCACTTACTGGATTATGCCCCAAACTGCCATAAAAATATCCACAGAATCAGTCGGAATTCACAGTTAAAAATAATAAACCATGAGAGTTAATACCCTTGAATTGATGAAACGTAAAAATTTCTAGTCTTGATTTTTCTCGAAGTGAAGTCCTTTTCACTTCATACGACGTTTTGAAGTACTTGTACTTGGCTCTACATGTTATTAGTTTAACAAAATACTCAATTTTCATATCAACTTTAAAACTATAAAATTAGAATGTACATAAAAGAGAAATTGAATCGACCTTGTCAACCAGATGTAACGAAACTTGTACATCTATCTAGATCCACAGAAAACGGCTAAATGTTGCAGTGTGATTGCGGCGATAGCCACGTCTCCTTTACCCCGTCTTAGAAAGAAATTTTAATTGCCCTTAAAGATTTTTTGAATGCCCAAGATACACCAGAATAATATGATTTCAACAGCGTTCTCATTGCGAATACCGCAATCGATTTATCGCCCTTTAAAAAAGCATGTTTAAATATATTTTTGAACGTCAGTTTAGCAGCTACGATAGTGTAATGGGTAAGACAGTTTCTTCTCACCCGAAACGTGGGGTTCGAATCCGCCATTAGGACTTTTTACTTTCT
>NC_134909.1:11078293-11105793 GCF_041734735.1 Babylonia areolata | reverse complement strand
AGACCAGAAAGACGTACAGTGCTCATTGCTAGGATGCTTGATCGCTACCAGGTAGATATAGCAGCCCTGAGCGAAACCAGGTCTGCGGGTGAAACCCAGCTGGAGGAAGTTGGAGGGGGCTACACCTTCTACTGCATTGGGAAGCCAGATGGCACCCCAAGAACCTCAGGCGTGGGCTTTGCCATACGAACCAAACTTGCACGACAGCTTGACAGCCTTCCACATGGGATAAACGACAGGCTGATGACTCTGCGTCTGAAGCTGTCCAAGGATCATTTCGCCACAGTCAGTCATCAGCTGCTATGCCCCGACGAAGAACAACAACTTGAGCAGTTTCACCAGAGATACCTAAGAAAGATCCTCGGCATAAAGTGGCAAGACAGGGTCTCCAACCTCCAGGTCCTAGAGAGAAGCGGCCTGCCCAGCATCGAAAGCCTGCTGATCCAGTGCCAGCTGCGCTGGACAGAACACGTTGTCCGCTTGACAGACAGCAGGATCCTGAAGATGCTTTTGTATGGCCAGCTGAAGGAAGGCCACCGTGCACGTGGAAGACCCTGCAAGCGCTTCAAGGACACCTTGAAGACAAACCTCAAAGCCTGTGACATAGACATCGCTTCCTGGGAAACTGCTGCCCTTGACCACTCTCCGGCTGGAAGATGCTGTGCTCTAGTGGCATAAAGACGTTTGAAAACAAGAGAACGCTGGCCAATAAGGAGTGTGTGTGTGTGTGTGTGTGTGTGTGTGTGTGTGTGTGTGTGTGTGCGCGCGCGCGCGCGCGCGCGTCTGTCTGTTTCTTCCCCCCACCCTCTTTCTCTCTGTCCGGGTGCATCTTCACAAGTCATTGTTTCAGTTGTTCAGGTTGTTTGTGAGGAATTCTGAAAGTGGAAGAGAATTGTGAAGAACATTAGCTTAAGAACTTGCAAGTGAATCCCTGCATACACACATTTGCTTACAAGTACATAAAGCACAAATACGCACACAAAACACATGCAGACAGACACCGGGCACACAGACACGTCTCAGTACGGACAGACAGAAACACCCCCCTTTACCCCGGAAGTTCAACACCAAGGGGCGGTTACTCGCGCTAGCGGAAGTGCCGCGCTGAAAACAGCTCACTGGGTTTTGGTCATCCTGCAGCGTTTGTAAGCCGGTGTAGTGTGCATTTAACATCCAACGACTCCACGACTTTGCAGTAGCTCCAATACCTGTGTCGACAGCTTGGCCCTGTCAGCACCATACCACCTCTGTGCGACAGCAGACCTACGACATTCCGGACTTGACAACTCTGCTCGTGTCCAACAATAAGCAACGGTTAGTCGCCATAGGTGTCATCATTATCATCATCATCCGTTGAGTGTCCACAATCATCAGGTTGATAACTCTGACACTTTTGGGGGGCGTGGCGCAGCAAAAAAACAAAAACAACAACAACAAAAAAAACAAACAAACAAAGAAACAAACAAACAAAAAACAAAAACAAACCCACTGAATCATTGAATGAGGCTGCGAGCTCTTGACTTGAATTGGTCAAGAGTTTCCGCTGTCACGGCAGCCTCCGTCAGTTCATCGTTCCACTCCTTGACCGTTCGTGGCAGGATCAGGATCAGGATTTGGGGCGTTGTTTTATACAACTTAACCATTTTTGGCTTTTTATGCCCCTTCTAATTTACTCCTTTGCATTGTTGGTCAGGTCGTTGACCAGCTCAGTCATTTTATTGATCAAAGTCATATTTCGCTTTTGTCAATAACTCTTTGTTTATCTATGAGGTTCTTAAAAGTATTTATACTAGGTGCACGTTTGATATTGTTTGTTAATTTGTCCAGTAATTTGTTACTCTGTTACTAAATGTAAACTTTCTGAGATTTGTTCCAGAATACTGTTGAAATATTTTGTGTGTACTGTTTCTTGTAGTGTCTACCTTTGGAGTACAAAAAAAAAGCATGCCTTGTTTACATTGTCAAACCCATTTAGTATTTTGTACGTCTGTATCAAGTCCCCTCTTGCTCTTCTTGCTTTAAGTGATGGTAGTTTTAAGTACTTTAATCTTTCTTGATATGAATAATCTTTTATGCTATTGACCAGCTTTGTTGCTCTTCTTTGAGCCCTTTCTATGGCTTGTGACTGCTTTATTTGCGTTGGCTTCCAAACTTCCATACAGTGTTTCCATATTCTAATTTCTAGGATCGGTCTAACTAATGTTTTATATAACCGTAAGAAAGTAACCTTATCTATAAATGTAAATGTTCTTTTTATTATTCCAATCATTCTGTTCGCTTTGTTTATACTATTTGTTATATGTTTGTCAAATGATAAATTTTTGTCAGATGTGACACCTAAGTCTTTTTCCTTATCACATTTTGAAAGAATACATTTTCATTATGTATTCTTTCTCTGGGTTTGATTTCCCAATATCAAGTACTTTACATTTTTTAGCAATAAAATATAGATTCCATGTGTCTGACCACTTTAATAATGTTTCATTATCTTTTTGTAAATCATGATAGTTTTGGAGAGTTGTATAATTTTGTGTCATCTGCAAAAATTTTACATGTACTCTTTAGTTCGCAAGGGAGATCATTTATGAATAAAGTAGATAGTACAGGTCCTAATATACAACCTTGTGGTATGCCACTTATAACATCAGTTTCACTGGAGAAGGAACTACCAATCCTAACCCTTTGAGTTCTTTTTGTTAGAAAGTCCCTTATCCACCCAAGTACGTTTCCTGTTATTCCATAAGATTCCAGTTTCTTTAGTAGTCTTTCATGTGGTACAGAGTTAAATGCTTTTTGGAAGTCTAAGTATAACACATCTATGTTTTCTCCCTTTTATATCTCTTTTGTAAAGTCCTCCATCACTTCCAGAAGTTGTCACACATGACCTATTTTTGCGGAATCCATGCTGGCACTCAGCATACAATTTATTATCAGTCATATGCCTAACAATAGCCTCTCTTATGAATGATTCTAATAATTTACATATGATACATGTTAAGCTCACTGGCCTGTAATTCCCTGGATCTGTTTTTGTTCCTTTTTTGAAAATTGGTATAACTGTTGCTGTTTTCCAGTCTATGGGCACAGTCTTCTCCAATCGATTTGTTAAAGAGTATGTATAATGGGACTGCTATCACTTCACCCAGCTCTTTTAGTATTTTTGGGATGGCATCAGGACCCCAAGCTTTGTTTGGATTCACAGTTTGAAGTTTCTTTTTTTTATAGCTTCAACTGAAACATCTACACTATCCAAAATCTTACCATTTGACTTTGAAGCTGCACTTAGAGAAGGTACAGTACTTATATCTTCTTTTGAAAAAAAAACACTAGAAAAAAAAAGAATTCAAAATATCTGCTTTTCCACTGTCTGTTTCTACAGTGTCTCCATCTTTAGTTATTAATGGACTCACTCCGGTTTCCATTTTAGTTTTTGATTGTACATATTTCCAGAAAGCTTTAGGGTTGTCTCTACATTCATATGACAGTTTCTTTTCAAATTCTTTTTTTGGCTTTCCTTATTTTTTTTTTAATTACATACATTGCATGCCTTTATATATTTTTGATAGTCTCTCCTTTGTTTGGTAACTAGGAACTTTTGGTACAATTTGCGTTTTTTTTTTTTTACAAATATCAATGTGTTTGCATTCATCCACCTTGGTGTCTATTATTATTTTTGGTGGTTTGCTGTGGGACATTTTTTTTCTATTGTAGAATGTAGAGTGGTTTTTATTTCTTTCCAACATTGTTCCACACTGACTTCGTTTAGTTTTTGCCAGTCTGTCATTTTTATTTCTTCTCTTATTTGTTTGAAGTTCCCTTTCTTAAAGTTATATGATTCCTTGGGTTCTTCGCATTCCTGGTCATCACCTGAGTACAATGAGAACATAAGTACTTCATGGTCACTTTTACCTATAGGGGCTAGATGTTCTGTATCTGATATTTTGTCTTCATCATTAACTATTACCAAATCCAGTATATTTGCTTTTTGTCCTTTTCTTTGTCTTGTTGTTTGCTTTACTACCTGAGTCAAGAATGCATCATGTAAACAGTTTATGAATTTCTGTCTTTCGCTAGAACATGTGCCTTTCCAATTGATATCTGGGAAGTTAAAATCACTTGTAATGCAGACAAAGTCAAACTGCTTTTATCTTTGTTCACTCAACAGATCAAACATTTTTTCTTCATTTTCAATTGTTGTACTTGGGCTTTTGTATATAGTTCCAATTAATACCTTCTGTCTATCTTTAGTTGTAAAAGTAATCCACAAGCTTTCTTCAAAGCTATTTTCCATTAGTGTGTGTTCTTTGGCATTTATGGTATCCATAACATACATTACTATGCCTCTCTTGGGTTTCTCATTAAAAAAATAGTTCATAGCTTGGAATTGAATGTTCTTGTAAGTTTACTTCTTTTTGGTTCTTTGCTATAGATTATGTTACTATAATGATATGTGGTTTACTCTCTTCTATCAAAACAAGTAGTTCATCTTTCTTGTTTAGAAGGCCATCTGCGTTTGTATACAAAAGTGAATAAGAAACTTCCTGTACAGTTTTTCTAACGTCAACAAACTTCTTTTTACAACTATGTACATGGTCTTGTGCTTTGGGGTTAAGTCAATTTTTTCCCTGGTCTCCCTGGCCAGGCCTGGGTTTCCATTGGACATGCACTATCTTCCTACCTCGGATTCCAATATCCTTCTCACCCTTCTCTATTCTCTGTTGGAGTTCTTCCCTCAGTTCTTTATTCTCTTTTCTTTCTGATGGTGTATAGTCTGGATTGATGTACACCCTTTCTTTCAGGTCAGTCACTCCTTGGTTCAGTTTCCGAGCATTCCTCAAGATCTCCCTCTTTGTCTCATTCGTACTGACTTTGACCTTAACAAGCCTAGGTTTGGACCCTAAGTTGAAGTTTCCAAGTCTCACCGATTCCTTGACAGTATCTTCTTTCAGTTCAGGGCAGATCTTCCCCACTACTTTCTTTATCTTTGACATGTCCTCTTTCACTCTATCCTCAGTATTCTCACCACTACTTTCTGGGATGTTTGTGAAAATCAAGTTTAGCTCTCTTTTTTCTTTCTCTACCTTCTCTTCCCAAAGTTCTGTCACCTTCTTCTCTACGACCTCCTCTATCTTCTCTTCCAGAGCCTTTCTGCTACACCCCTCCTCTATTCTTTCTAGCCTTTCATCAACTTTCTCAAACAGTCTGATCAGTTGGTCGATCTTTTCTTCTACTTCACTTTTCTTTTCACCCTCCCCCGAGTAACATTCCTGACAGGTCCATTCTATCCCTTCTTCTGTATCAGCTTTCTCACTCAGATAGCTGAAGTCCCGGTCTGTGAGTGAAGTACATTCTTTGTGAGACCATTGTTTGCAGTCGTGACATTGGATACTCATTTCGTCGTCTTCTACTCCCACCTCACATTTAAGGCAAATGAAGAATTTTGCCCTCTCCTCCAATGCACTTCGACCTTCCTTTTTTTTGTTTTCATCTTTTTGCGAGTTTTTCCTGTCTTTCATCCCCCCAGTCGATCCTCTTCCGGTCTTCCCCCCTCCTCTAGAACCTTTTCCAGACAATTTATTATTAAGAAAATATGGTTGTTTTCTGGTTAGGACTAGAGCTAATTATTTACGGTTTACTTGTGCACACAAAAACTAGAAAAATATGCGGTTTTGTTTGTGTGAGAGTCAAATCAAAACAATGCCACCATTTTTTTTTTCAGTGTAGTGGGTACCAACTTGGAAGAAGTCTATTTTCTCGGATTTTTTGACAGTGACAGTGAATGTCACCGTCAAAGAAACAATTCAAGCACAATATTGCTATGCTATACACTTTTTTTTTTTTATGCCTGTGGGCCAAAACTTCTGTACTGCAACAATATTAACAATATTAGAGCACATCGCATGAACCACTGCTGAGCCGGCCTTGACATTGAGTTCAGCCTGTAGTCCCGTAAACACTGGATGCGGTTCATCTGAAAGGAGTGCAGTCTTCTGTTGTGTGAGGTTGCCACTCTGAATTTCTTTTCCATCTGTCTGGGCCTTTCCAAACTCCACATGTACTTGGTCGTGTTTAATTTTGTACAGCATGGGGAGCCGTGTGACTTTTCTCCGGCTCTCCAGGGTTGCCCAACCTAATTCGATGATTATTTGTTGGACACTTGATTGACGATGGTACTTGTTTTTTTACAAAGCGGGCTGCTCTCCATTGTACTGCCTCGATGGTGGTGACATGGTCTTCTGTGTATGGGTCCCAAACTGTACTCTCATACTCCAGGACTGGGCGCACTAGTGCTTTATAGGCTGTTTCTTTGATGTTTTGAGCACTGATTTTCAGGTTGCGCCTCAGGAAACCTAGGGTCTGATTAGCTTTCTTGATGATGTTTTTGATGTGTTGGTCCCACCTTAGTTCTTGAGCGATGGTGACCCCCAGGTATTAAATTTTTGTTGAAGCTACGTTTGTCAAGATCGGACTGTGTAGCTGGTAGTTTGGGACTCGAAGTTTGTTCCTTCGCTTGGAACTGATGACTGGCAAGGTGGTACATTTGCCAGGGTGGAAAGCCATGTCCCAACTCTTTTCCCATTTTTCAAGCTTTTGTAGATCCTGCTGTAGTTCTTCCTGGTCTTAGCTTGATGTTATTTGCCTGCAGACAGCTGTGTCATCCGCAAAGAGACACGTCTGAAGAGAGGTTTTTGGGCAGGTCGTTAATGTAGGCCAAGAAAAGACTCGGTCCTAGAATGGAGCCCTGAGGTACCCCCGACTTGACACTGACAAAGTCTGACCTGGTCCTGTCAACCACAACTGCCTGTCTACGATTATTCAGAAATCCACCAATCCACCTGTTGACATGACCTCGGACTCCATACTGATGCAACTTATGGAGGAGGAATGAGTGATTTACCTTATCAAAGGCCTTCAAGAAGTCCATGATGACAATATCTGTTTGGCCACAGTTTTCCATTGTCTTTGTCAGCTCTTCCATCAACTCTAGTAGTTGTGTCTCGCAGGATCTTCCTCTGCGGAAACCATGTTGGCATGGGGAAAGGATCTTGCTGCTCTCTAGGGGGTTCATTAGAGCACTGACAATGATATGCTCCATGATCTTGCAGGGCACACTTGTCAGAGAGACTGGCCTGTAGTTCGCGGGATCATAATGTTCTCCTTTTTTGAAGACAGGGGCAACATTTGCTGTTCTCCAGTCCTCGGGTACATCTCCGATGTTGATGGAGGATTGGAAAATGCGAGTCAGCATGGGGGCAATTTCTGGCGCTAGCGTTTTCAGTAACTTGGGCGTTATCTCATCAGGTCCACAAGCTTTATATGGATTTAATTCCTGAAGTAGCTTTAGGACACCATCTTCGGAGATCTGGATACTGGTTTAGCTCTGAATAGTCTGCTTGCTTCATCTGGCATTTCTCTTGAAACTCCTCCCTCGTGTAGGTTTTTCCTTCAGTGAACACAGATTGGAATTGTTTGTTCACAGTTTCTGCTTGACCCTTTGGCTCTGATATCAATCTGCCATTCACTTTGAGAGGAGATTCACCCACTTTTGCAGCCCTCTGGTACTTAATGTAGGTCCAGAACCTTTTGAGCGAGGAGGAGGTTCGCCTGGGGAAGTTTCAGTGATGGGAGTCACTGATGTAGGTCTAATATGCTCGCCTGAGTTTGCGCTGAATGGTTCTCCGTAGTCTCTGGCATTCATCTTTGAGTTCCTGTGTGCCCTTCTTCTTCATCATCTTATAGATTCTTGTTCTCCTGTTGAGTTTTTTTATTTTTTTATCTCTGGAATGACCCAGGGCTTACTGTACTTTGGGCGGGCTTGTTTGGCTGGAACATATTTTTCCACTGCCTCAGTGTAGGCTGCCTTGAACTTGGTCCAAAGTTCCTGAGTTGAAAGGTTGCCCTCTTCCTTTTCTAGCCTGCTGTCTAGTTCCTTCATGGTTTCCCTCATCCCGTCCCAGTTGGCTTTGTTATACAGGTGGATCTTCCTCGGATTTTGTTTTTTCTTCTGCGCATGTACGTTGTACTCGCAGTACACTATCTCGTGGTCCGATACACCCATTACAACTTCAACTCTCAGGACTAGGCTTGGTGTGTTTGTGAGGACTAGATCAAGCCTCAGTTCATCCACAACGTTTTGCAAGACAGACAATTCCAGGTGAGGGTCAGCACCACCCTGTCCGACATTCACGAGCAGGAGCTGGGTGTCCCACAAGGGAGCATTCTGTCGCCGGCTCTCTTCAGGATCAAAATTAATGACATTGTTCAATCGGTTCAGAAGGGATCGGACAGCTTGCTGTTCGTGGACAATTTCGCCTTGTATGCAACTGGCAGTACGTATGCCAGCATTCAGCGACGGCTTCAGCTCTGCGTCAACAAAATCCAGTGTGGGGCAGAGGAGAATGCTTTCACCTTTTCGTCCTCCAAAACTGAATGTATTCATTTTCATAACTTTCGTCAGTTCTATCCGGACCCTGAAATCCGTCTGGGAAAATCCACCATCCCGGCGGTCAAGGAAGCCAAATTTTTAGGGGTTGTTTTTGATCAGAAGCTGAACTTCCTCAGCCATATCAAACAGCTGAAAATGTCTTGCCAAAAAGCCCTGAACATCATCCGAGTTCTGGCACACACGGACTGGGGTGCTGATAAGAGAACTCTCTTGCACCTCTACAGAGCTAAATTATTACTTGAAACTGTTTTCTGAACCTACAAACCCTGCTTACGACGCTGTATTCAACAACCCTTTCGACAAGAAATTTAAAGACAACCCAAACTGCATCCCTCCTCTTGGACTCCGCATTCATCCGCTCATGGAAAATGCCGATCTGGATGTCGGTGACATCTCAGACTTCTCCAAGTTACCCGACAGCCCTCCATAGACCTTTAGAACACCGGAGGTCAGATTCGATCTGGCCTCGTACCGTAAAGACTCCACCAGTTCTCTGGCCTACAGAACTTACTCTGCCACAAATTTCCCACTTTTCAAAGAATCTTCACCGACGGTCCCAAGTCGGAGAACGGAGTCGCTGCATCTGCGTTCTGTCCCGCCTTTCCTGACCAGCCCTCAACAGAACACATCCTGTCTGACAGCTCAGTGTACACTGCGGAACTGACCGCACTGGTTCTGGCGGTAAAAATGGTTCTCTCTTCGAAACAAAAGAGATTCATGATCTTTTCCGACTCCTTGTCAGCCCTGGAGGCGATCGCCTGCAGGAACATCACTCATCCCAAACTGCTGGAATTTTATGAAGCTTTTACTCTCGCAACGAAGAAAGGATATGAGGTTGTGTTGGCCTGGGTTCCCGGACATGTTGGCATTCGTGGTAACGAAAGGGCAGACCTGCTGGCCAAGAACGCTGTAAAGAAAGAATTATCGAGATCCTTTGTACCATACACAGACATGAAGCAGAAGGTGAACACTTACGTTAAGGATCTTTGGCAAGAGGAGTGGAACACCCAGACGGACAACAAGCTCTTCCAGATCTGTCCAGACCTAAAAGAGACCCTCCCTTCAGGGGTGAAGAACAGAAAGGAGTCTGTTCTGTGCCGACTGCATGCAGGGCACACTTTTTTTTTTTTTTTTTTTTTTTACTCATTCTTACTTGTTGAAGGGGGAAGAGGCCCCTCGATGTATTCCCTGTGATGAGCCTCTCACTGTGAAACATGTGCTCCTTGACTTTTGGGATCTGCATGACGTTAGACACAGACATTACATGGAAGTTTCTTTGAAGACCTTGTTTTGTGATGTCCCTCCATGGGCGCTGATGGACTTCTTAAAAGAAGTGAACATTTTTAACCAGATTTGAAGGTTTTAAACTATGGAAGTTTTTTTTAAACTTTGGAGTGGAAAGTTTGAAGTGGTGACTCGTTTTAATTGTTTGGTTTTTTTTTTACCCTTGTAGTAGTTATTAATGTGGCGATAGCCTTGAGATGGCCTTAGTGGTCAGCGAGGCTCTAAGCACCATAATTTCATTTCATTTCACTTTGGAATCGTGAAGAGTGGGAGATTGTGGGGGAGGGAGGGGTTTTCAGAAAGAGTGGTTATGAATGATTTATAATTATGTGATTTGTAATATTTTCTTTCATGTAAAGCGCCCCAACCTCTCAGACAGGGCGCTATGTAATTGTACATATTTATCATTATTATACTCATTAATATTCATGTCATTGGTTAAACAGTTACCTGCCTGCATGTCGGATTGACCCATCAAACTGTAGTTGTAACTGTATTGCCAACATAATGGGCTGACCCATCATTGGTCTTTTTTGAATTTTCTTTTAGTCAGAAAGAGATATAGCATCATAACTGTTGTCCAACCCAGAAGACATGAATGAACGTGAACGCAGTCCTAATATAGTACATGGCATGTTTGGGTTGAATTAACAACAGCCAGCTCAATCAGTGGATGAGCACAATCATGGCTGGCAACACCAGCTTCATTGGTCGACTTCAATGTGCGAGTATATGACCCAAATAATACTGCAGACACAGATTGTTTTGACATATACGCATACAGTGGTGAGACACAAATCACATGAGCCTGAAAATCTGAGATTTTTGTGTGGAGATTGGGGGACATGGTCAAGGGAGTGGGTGGGGAAACAGAAAAGGTGAGTACCACATGAAAGGCATGCCAGAGAAAGGAAGTGGAGGGGGGAGAGTGGAGGAGGATGGAGAAGGTGGATTTGGGGACTTGGATGACTACCGGTACACACATTTTGAACATGTTCCACACTGGGTGTCATCTGATAGTTTGATTTTTATCACAGTTAAGTTAATAGCACCTTGGACATCAGGACTTTATTTAGTGGGTTTTCATTGTTTACCTACTTTGTGTTGTCTTTTGTTGAAACATTCATATTTACATAGGTGTGTTTTATGCATCAGGAAATGTAAAATTATATAGATAAGATATACTTTATTGATCAACCAGCACCAAAATAGAATCTGTACACTCCATACTTGAGAATATTCAAAAGAAAGTTTGGTCAGTTTTATTTCAGGAAAACTTATGATTTGCATACTTTTGAAAAAAACAACAACAATTCAGCCTGTATATATTTTGGTAATCTATGCCCATTTTCATGGAAGATTATCAGACAGGGACACTGCAGCAGGAGTTGTTTCTCTGGCAGTGAACGGTTTAGACATAAAATACTGTGGGACTTTGTTATTTCTCGTTTAA
The DNA here is from genome assembly GCF_041734735.1 of Babylonia areolata. Classification (NCBI taxonomy): domain Eukaryota; kingdom Metazoa; phylum Mollusca; class Gastropoda; order Neogastropoda; family Buccinidae; genus Babylonia; species Babylonia areolata. The sequence goes on along the minus strand of NC_134909.1, from coordinate 11,094,610 downwards.
TGATATACATATCAGTCAGATGTTATATTTGTCATACATGGAGTTTGATAAATGAGATAACGGCTCATACTTCATATTGTGGTGTTATATTTCTTACAAGCCAGGTCACTGCTGCCAAACTGTAAAAAAGAATATACTTATTGTCAGCCTGTCCTTTAATGGAGTATCTTAGGCTTGAATTCATGACATAACAATGTCTGTATGGATCTCCTAACACAACTGCAGAAGCAAAATTATATATTTCTATTGATGCATTTATTCGATTTGATAACACAGTGGAAATGCCTGCATGTGGTGAGAAAAGCAAACTGTAGTGTCAGTGTCAACGTAGTAGTTCTCTATGTTTATTTCTCTTTTCATCAGATTCATCATGGCAACAGATGGGCGATCTCCTACCCTGCAGTCTAAAGGTTCTGTGACGTCATTCACGGACTGTCCCCACTGCGGGTCACTGTGTCTGGGTCCTGTCCTGTTGGGCTGTGGACACATCCTCTGCAGAATGTGTCTTCGTGTCGAGCTGCAGCAGGCAGGCCCAGAAGCTGGCTGTAAGATGTGCGGTCAACACCTAGACCTTCCCAGGGACCAGCCCTTCAGCCAGATCGTCGACCAGTTGGGGACAGACCCCGTCATGGAACAGCTGGTCCACCAGGCACTGGCAGCTGACACAGACATCCATTGTCTTAATTGTAATAACAACCCGGCGGCTATTGTTTGTGTGGATTGCCATGATTTTTTCTGCGACACCTGCTCCAAGAACCATCTGCGAGGTCGAACCACAAAGGACCACCTTCTTTCAGTATTACCACAGTCTTTGTTGAACGATCCATCCGCTGCCCATGCCACGCCCAGACCCAGGTCTCCATCCATCCAGTCCACAACCTCACTGGATAGCATTAGAAATGACCCCCAGTCCAGTAGTAAGTCACGTAGTGAATCAAGCGGTGTGGAGGAGTGGAAGGAGTGGGTGGCGAAGGAGGTGGGACTGTTGCAGGAGGCATACAGAAAGGAGCTGCATGTGGAGACCACACTGCAGGACATTGTGACCCTGGGACAGCAGCTTCTGGACAGGGTTCAGGCACACCGAGAGGTCCTGAACTCTTACCAGCAGCACCTGCCTGGTCTCCACGTCATCCAGGGCACTGATCCCAACAGCTTCACCATTCACTTCACCGATCCTGACGTCACCCTGCGCGTACAGGCAGAGTCTCTGAAGAGACGCATGGCTAGACTAAGGAGAGGACGTCAGTGCCCACCGGTGAACAGAGTGCAGGAGATCAGGAAACAGCTCAGTGACCTGTTGAGATCTGCAGGTCAGTGACTCGGGGAATGGGAAGGGCGGAAGGGATTTTGAAAGAAAAAATATGGTGATGGTGATGATGGCGGTATTTGTGAAGATGATGATGATGATGATGGTGATGCGGATATTTATAAAGACTGCTGATAATGATGATAACGATAATATTGTTGATATAAAGATGATTGCTTTTAGAATAACTCTGTGTGTGTGTGTGTGTGTGTGTGTGTGTGTGTGTATGTATATAAATTTTAATATATATACATCCGTGTGTGTGTGTGTGTGTGTGTTCAAACTAAGGACAATGTTTGAAAACGTTACGTCACAATGAATGACGTGAAAAATGAAACACATCACCACAAGCCTGTGATACCACGTTTCCTGACACTATACAAAACATTTGTATATTTCTCCTCCACTTATCTGCAATGATTTTTTGAAGATTTTTTTTTCTGTTTTAGTTTTTACATTTGTTTTTATCAAAAATTCATGATGTCGATGATGATCATTATGACATAATGACAGTTGTGATGATATCTGATGATGATGATGATGATTTTTACAGACCAACAGACCTGTGAGGGTGCCTCCACCTCCACTACACCTGTAGTATCACCCCCCTCCTCCATGCCCACCCACACCTTCACCCCACCTGTTGATGTGATGACGGCGGCACCACGGTGTGTGTTCAAGGTGTCACCCACAACAGCAGACGACAGAACCACAATCTGTATCACTGCCGTTGTCTGTCTGCCTGATGACCTACTGGTCATGACGGACCTCAACAACAACAATGTGAAGGTGATGGGCATGGCGCCCCCCCACACTGTGTCCTGTCCTCTCTCCATTCCTGAACGACCACGCCGCCTGGCTGTGCTTTCTGACGGTCTGGTGGCCATGACGACTTGGAATCGAGTCATCTACCTGCTCAGTGTTGCAGCCAACACCGTGTCTACGCAGTCACGTGTCCAGACCAAGAGAGTGTATGCCGGTATAGCCGGACACAGAGACGGACTCATGATAGTAAGCTCTGTGAAAACATTCACTGATCCTGCTTTTGTGGATTTGCTGAACAGACAGGGTCACGTGGTCATAGTGGTGATCGACAGCACCAGGCTGATAGAACTGGAGTCACCTGATTACCTGTTTAAAACAGGTGATGGCCACGTCCTGGTGTCAGACCTCATGACAGGCCTGGTGCACCAGGTGTGTATGTATACTGGCCAGGTGATCCAGACCTTTCGGCACGTGAAGTTGCCTAGACAGGTGTGTGCTGACATAGCCAGCAATATCTATGTAGTTAGTGGTGATGGTAAGTGTGTGTATGTGATGAGCAGAGGGGGTCAGTGGAGACAACTGGTGACGCCCTCTCTGCACGGTCCATCACAGTGTGTCAATCCTTATGGTCTTTGTCTGACCAGCTCTGGTCACCTGGTGGTCACGTGGTGTGGTAGTGATGATTGTGTTGTTGTGGGATACACACTGTGATGGATCTGACCGTTGATGTTTTGTGTGTTGGATTGTTTGATTCATGATTGGATGGATCAATGGATGAATAGACTGAAAGGATGGCCGGATTGATGGATGGATGAACAGACGGATGGATGGATAGGTCTGTCAGTCTGTCCATCTGTTCAGTTGTTTAGGATTAGGATTGTGGATCTAAATGTTTTCTTTTGCATCATTTCCCTGTATATGCAGGAGTGTGGTGTGTGTTGAAAGGTGATACATTCTCGCTCCACCCCTGGACATCTTCATGATATGATGTCAGTGCAGATACTAACACACATTACGTCACTCGCAGCTTGAACAGATGGTTGATGGTGGTGGTGATGGGGTTGGCTGTGTTGGTGATGGTGGAGGTGTTGGTGGTGACGGTTTTGTTGTTTTGTTTGTATCTTTTTTTCTTTTTCTTTTTTTAAAATTTTTTTAAAATATATTTTCAAGGGAACCTGGAAAATAAGTAATGCAGTGATAAAGATTGGCGACTGTTTATTTATTTCTTTGTTTATTTACTCGTTTATTTATTTATCTTTTCAAATTAGTGTTTGTAACCAAAGTCTGCCATACCATTTCAGTTGCAATCGGTGATAGTGTATTTTTGACTCACTTGTGTAAACAAAGTGAGTCTATGTTTTAACCTGGTGTTCGGTTGTCTCTCTCTGTGTGTGTATGTGTGTCTGTGTGTCCGTGGTAAACTCTAACATTGACATTTTCTCAGCAAATACTTTGTCTGTTGACACCAAATTAGGCATATAAATAGGAAAAATTCAGTTCTTTCCAGTCATCTTGTTTAAAACACTATTGCACCTCTGGGATGGGCACAAAAAAAATAAAAAACGAAGCGTAATTATATGCAAACTGCATTTACTGTTATACTTATATTTTTTGTATTCTCTAAACTTGGCACTTAGATCTGATATTCTGACCCAACAACAAGAGCAGTCATTCTTATCATTTTTTGTTCAAACAGGAACTTTTTTTGCTAAGCATGGAATTTTTATTTTTTTGCAAACGTTTTGGTGCAGGTGTAAAAAAGGGAAATTACTCTGTAATTAATGCTAGATGACTTAATTTGCTTTAAACTGATCTTTCTCATCTTAAACATTACATTTTGAAATTATACTTGATACATAAAAAGCTTGTGTGTTTTACTCTCAGTGTACAGGGCTTTCACTGTGTTCATTCGCCCAAGTGTTTTTTTTTTTTTTTTGAAAATACTAAAATCAATATGACGAGCGGACTTTACAGATCTATTGGCTGAGCCCTGAAGGTTATGGGCAAAAATCAATTGCGTACACATATTTATACTCATTCAAAGCGCGTGCTCATATTCTTCGAACGCGGACGACGCCATTTTGTTACAAGTTGTTGACCTGCCTGTTCAATCCTATATTCAATGGACAATACACGATAACATGTGATGGCAAGTTGGAGAAGGAGACCGTTAAATAGTTATTCAGAGAAAGATTTGTGAACACCTCATCACTTACTGGATTATGCCATAAAAATATCCAAACTGCCATAAAAATATCCACAGAATCAGTCGGAATTCACAGTTAAAAATTGTAAACCATGCGAGTTAATACCCTTGAACTGATCACAATGAAATGAAAAAATTTCCAGTCTGGACTTTCCTCAAAATGAAGTCCTTTTCACTTCTTACGATGTTTAGAAGTACTTGTACTTGGCTCTACATGTTATTAGTTTAACAAAATACTAAATTTTCATATCAACTTTAAAACTGTAAAACTCGAATGAACATAAAAGAGAAATTGAATCAACTGTATTGTACTACATTCCCGGCGGGTGTAACTAAACTTGTACATCTATCTAGATCTAGAGAAAATGGCTAAATGTTGCAGTGTGATTGCGTGGATAGCCACTTTTATTGTCCTTAAAGATTTTTTGAATGCCCAAGATACACCAGAATAATATGATTTAAACAGCGTTCTCACTGCGAATACCGCAATCGATTTATCGCCCTTTAAAAATGTATGTTCAAATATAAAATTTTAGAACGTCAGTTAAGGAGCCACGATAGTGTAATGGGTAAGACAGTTTCTTCTCAACCAAACACGCGGGGTTAGAATCTGGTTAGGACTTTTTTTTTTTTTTTTTTTTTTAATCTGAAGCTTTATAATAACAAATACAGAACACATTTTAATGATTAGATATTTTTTTTAAGTGTATCACAAGTGAGTCTTGAAGGCCTTGCCTCATGTTTCTTTTCTTTTTTTTTTATGAAGATGAAAAAGTAAAACGTTAGTCATTAGAGACATGAACATTGCTGAAAACTATGATCAAATGTGTGTTTGCGTGTGTGCGTGCGTGCATGTGCATGAAAATATCAAGTTTATATCAAGGTGCTTGTCTTTATATGATCCATCTGTTACCATGCCATGATGAAGCATGCCAGTAAAGGCAGACTGCTGGATTTCCAATTATTTGGTTAGAGAATGGGGATTTGAACATTTCTGTGCTTTACACGGAGGGTGCTCAGTTACTTCATAGACTTGTGAGAGGATGAGGTGTGTGTGTGTATGCATGCCTACACTGTGGGAGCAATGGAATATTGGAACGTGTGGGTGTGCATATATTGGGGTTGGGGGATATGGGCGTATGTGTGTGGTTGTACAAGTGTGTGTGTGTGTGTGTGTTTGTCCCCCGTGGAAGCTGCGATACGTAGCCGAGATATGAGTGTGTGGAGGAGGGGGGTGGGGGGGGTGGGGGTGGGGGGTGCAGGGTAATGTGTGTGTTGGGGCTCATGTACGCTCATGTGTATTTATTGTGCTTTCATATCTGTGAAACTGCATGTTTGTTGCATCTGTTATGCATGTGTGTGTGAATGTCTGCATGTTTTACATTTATTTGCTTATTTATCTTTAAAAAAAAAAAAAAAAAATTTTTTTAATTTATATATTTATTTTTTATTTTATTTTTTTGGTACGCTTACAGTTGACTACAAGTTTTTGTGCCTTATAAACATCATTATATTATTATTATTAGTAGTAGTAATTTTTTATGTATTTAATTTTATCTATTATTTATTTACTTAATAGTTATTTATTTTTATTTTATTTATTTATTATTATTATTTTGTTTGTTTTTTGTTTTGTTATTTTATTATTTTATTTTATTTTTTAAAATTTTATTTATTTTTTTATTTCTCTTTATTTATTTATGAAAAAAAAATTCTCTCAAGGTCTCATTAAGCGCGTTGGTTTACGCTGCTGGTCAGGCATCTGCTTGGCAGATGTGGTGTAGTGTATATGGATTTGTCCAAGCGCAGTGACGCCGCCTTGAGATACTGATACTGATACTGTGATGGTGACTTTGGGTGACTACAGTCAGACTGTTAGCATCTGATGTGATGGTGACTGAGGGTGACTATAGTCAGACGGTTAACATCTGATGTGATGGTGACTTTGGGTGACTACAGTCAGATCATTAGCATCTGATGTAATGGTGACTTTGGGTGACTACACTGTTAGCATCTGATGTGATGGTGACTTAGGGTGACTACAGTCAGATTGTTAGCATCTGATGTGATGGTGACTTTTGGTGACTACAGACTGTTAGAATCTGATGTGATGGTGACTTTAGGTGACTACAATCAGATCGTTAGCATCTGATGTGATGAATGACGCATAGTGACTTTCTAAGACAACATGTCATTCTTGGCTGGCCTCTGTAACAAAGAAAACGTGTGTCTCACATCGGGCCGACCGACGAACAGAGGGCAGACACAGCAGGGCACATGATACTGTCACTGTGCACAGCCCTGATGCCCATCTCCCTACAGCAGACAGCTTGTGTCTCATAGTGCACAGCCCTGATGCCCATCTCTCGACAGCAGACAGCTTGTGTCTCATAGTGCACAGCCCTGATGCCCATCTCCCTACAGCAGACAGCTTGTCTCACAGTGCACAGCCCTGATGCCCATCTCTCTACAGCAGACAATTTGTCTCATAGTGGGCAGACTAGTGTACATTGGGTCAACACCAAACGAGATACAGTATTGTCGTTTTTCTTAGTGGTGATGCCGTCCTCACAAGACAAACCACTTGTCTCATATCATGCTGACCAGTATATTTTGGTCCAACCCAACAGAAGAGATATTGCTGCTTTACCCAGCCCTGAAGTTGACCTCTGTAAGGCAGACAAGTTTGATATTGTACCAACCTACCTAAGACAGACAATATTTATAACATGTTGGACTGACCAGTATATTTCTGGCCATCCCAATACAAGACATGATGGTGTCGCCCAGCCCAGCCTCATACCGACGTGCCTGAAGCAGACATTGTGTTGCTTACTGGGTTGACTGGTGTGTACCGGGCCAGCCAAATACCGGGCATGATATTGTTGCTAAGCCCTTTCACGAAGCCAGCTCAGTTATGGCATTAATGATTGTCATGTTGTGTTAATCTGCTTGAAGCAGGCAGCTCGTTATTATCATATTGGTTTTTGTAACACCCATTTCAGTAGGACACCCAGCCCAGTAGGACACCCACCCCAGCGGGACACCCACCCCAGTTGGACACCCACCCCATTACCAGACATGATTATACCACTCTCCCAGGCTGGTGTTGACCTTCCTAAAGCAGACAGCATGTGTCTCATGTTGGGCTGACCGGTATACAAATCGGGCCAACCAGTGTGGGTCTAGACTTTTGTTTTTTCTAGCACAAAAAGTGTGGCTTGGATGACAGCTATGTGAGGGGCAGTGCTATCCAACTGTTTAATCATCTGTGCTTTGTTCGTCTTTATACTCATCTTGTAATCACCATATAGCACGTGTTCCACATAAATTTTATATTCCAGTATACATGTGTTGTGTACCTTGTGAATGGAGAGAGTTACCACTATTTACTGTTTGTTAATCATTTCATCTCCTGGCCTCATTGTTTGTTAATTTCCAGTTGAAAAACCGAGACAACCATGCGTTTGTTATGTATTGTCCATGTGTTCTGTGTGGCTTGTTCAGGATTAAAGAGGCTATGCCAGTCTTGAATAAAAGCTAATTTGTGTTTGCACATTTCTTCTGTCTTTGCTGCTGTGTGGACATGTCAAATGATCGGTATAAGGACAGGCCCGGCGCTTCCTTTTTTGAGGAAATGTCTGAGTTTGTTCTGATGTACCTTTTTATTTACCTGTGTGCTAGCTGAATCGGTAGCGTAACACACAAATGCACACACACGACCCCACACACACATGCACACACATACACACACACACACATGTTACAATACATTATGTCGACGGAAAATGTGTCCATGTGTGACTTGAACCCAGAACCCTGGTATTCTGGCCAGTGCTCTACCCACTGGGCCACAGACTTCATATGACGCGGGTGATGACGAGTAGGGGTAGGAGGGGGAGGGAGTGGTGGTGGAGGGTGTAGCAGATATCGCAAACAGACGATAAAAGGCATTGCGTATTGTGTGATTAGCAGCGACTGCCGTCATGTGATTAAAAACTAGTGCAGTGTACAACGCATTTTCCACGCGGTCCCCAGCGCCTTCCTCATCCCCCCCCACCCCCGACATATCAACACAGTCTGAAATATGCTGGTATGCATACATCTATACATTCACAAGCACAGAAACACATACACAGGTTCACACACAGACACACATACACACACACATGCACGAAAGCACACACACACACACAAACTAACGCTCGCACAGGTACAATCATGCATGCAATAATGAATGCATGTGCGGATACACAATCACTCTAGGAAAATTCTGGATTATCGCTCTCCGTGACGTCAAGAAACAGAATGTGAACGTGAAAAAGAAGACAGTGAGAAGGGAAGGCCACAATCTGTGTTTGAGCTCTGTCTGTCTCTGTCTGTCTGTCTGTCTGTCTCCCTCTCTCTTTCCCCCACCACCCCTCTCTCTCTTTCCCTTTACCCCTCTGCAGGGGGGAAATGAAATTGAGGTGTGGGGTGGGTGGGTGGGTGAGGGCGGTGTGGTAAAGGGAAGAGAGAGAGCGACACGTTGGGCAACAGTCCATAAAAGGCAACGTGCAGGTGAAGCAGCAGTGACGTCACACACTCTTTTCAGCTTGAGGCCTGTGGGGTTGTGTTCATTGTGTTGTTGTCAGGGTGATCACCACACACACACACATACACACGCACCACCACCACCACCATTCTCCCGCTCTCTCTCACTCACTCTCTCTGTCCCCCCCCCTCCTCTCTCTCTCTGACGCACACATACTGTAGAATACCTCGTAAGTGCCACCCGTTTGCAGAAACTGCAGCTAAAAGTTAGGGGTGGGCGTTAACCCTATGTGGGAGCCCTTACCAGCACTGACTGGGCGTTCACTATGTGCATGAGAAGTCCCTCATCACACTGGTTATATCAAAAGGACACTGTTCAAAATTAGAGTGTAAATGATATGTTTCTGTACTAAAGTCTTCTCTCTCTTTGTTTGTGTCCCCTTCCTTCCTTCCTTCCTTACTTTCTTTCTTCCTTTCTTCGTGCTTCTTTATTTTCTTCCAGCCTGTCCCTCTTGCCCTCTGCAGCCCACTCCTTTCTCTCTTTCACATGCATGAGTGAGAGAGACAGAGGCAGAGACAGAGACAGAGAGAGACAGACAGGCAGACAAACAGACAGACAGACAGAGACAGAAATAGACAGACAGACAGGTAGACAGACAGACAGACTGAGACAGAGAGAGAAAGACAGACAGACAGACAGAGATAGAGAGAAAGACAGACTGACAGACAGACAGAGACAGAAAGACAGACAGACAAAGAGACAGAGAGAGAGAGAAAGACAGACTGAGAGAGACAGAGACAGAAAGACAGACAGAAACAGAAAGACAAACAGAGACAGAAAGACAGATATACAGACATAGATTGAGAGAAAGACAGACAAACAGAGATAGAGAGAAAGGCAGACTGACAGACAGAGACAGAAAAACAGACAGACAGAGACAGACAGACAGACAGAGATTGAGAGAAAGACAGACTGACAGACAGAGACAGAAAGACAGACAGAGATATAAAGACAGACAGACAGGTAAAGAGACACAGAGAGAGAGAGAGAAAGACAGACTGACAGACATAGACAGAAAGAAAGACAGACAGACAGAGATAAAGAGAAAGACAGATTGACAGAGACAGAAAGACAGAGACAGAAACAGCCAGACAGAGATTGAGAGAAAGACAGACAGAGACAGAAAGACAGACAGAGATAAAGAGAAAGACAGACTGACAGAGACAGAGACTGAAAGACAGACAGACAGACAGAGACAGACAGACCAACAGAAACAGAAAAAGAGACAGACAGACCTAGAGACAGACAGAGAGAGAACAAAACGTTAGCTATTGAAACGGAAAAGGTGTGATGGAGTGACGTCATGCTCTCACTAGGTTTTCAATGAAACCTCAACACCTCACACAGATGTTCTTTTATCTCCATAAACCTTCACTGCTTTGTACAGAAATGTGGCCACAACAGCAAACCTAATCATCTTTAGCTCATTATTTTTTTCTTTTGCTTTTTTTTCTGTCAAACTAGAAGGTAGGAATTTACGAAGTATTTCACATTTTACCCCAACCCCTAAACAACAACAACAAACAAGCAACAAAAAATGGAGAGTGAGCGTTTACTCAATACTGGGCGTTTATAAGGTAGGTTACGGTTCTCCAACTGACGTGCTCAAGTTACACGACTGAAAACCTTTTTGTTCAAACAAACTGCCGTCTGTCCTTTCAATCCCAGACCAGGCTGTTGAGCTATTGTGACGCTGTCTGGGTGACAGCTAGCACATGCACAAACACATGCACCGATACCCACGCACATATTTGGTCACACACACACACACACAAACATATAAGCGCGCGCGTACGTCTGTGAGCGAGCGTGCCTGTTTACGTTAACTCTGTATTGTGAGAGGAGGGGGTGAAAGGATTGGGAATGAAGGAGGGGGGTGGGGGGGTGGGGAGAAGACTCTTCTTCGTTTGTGGGCTGCAACTCCCACGTTCACTCGTATGTACACGAATGGGCTTTTACGTGTATGACCTTTTTTTTTCTCGTTACCCCACCACGAAGGCAGCCATATTCCGTTTTCGGGGGTAAGTGGGATGAATCAAGAAACAGGTCCATCTGAAGTCCATGTATGGGAGGCGATCCACACACACACACACACACACACACGCGCGCGCGCGTGCGCGCTCTTTTCCACCATCTACCTTCTGATGTACTGCGCTGACATGGAAATCACACAGAGGTGATGTCTCAGCAATATGAGAGACAGCCACATGGGCAGACAGACACAGAGACAGGGAGAATGGAGATGAAGAAGTTGAGAGAGAGAGAGAGAGAGAGGGAGAGAGAGAGAGAGACAGACAGAGAGAGTGAGACAGAGAGAGAGAGACAGACAGACAGACAGAGAGGGGGTAGACAGAGACGGAGACAGGGAGACTGGAGATAAAGAAGTTGAGAGAGAGAGAGAGACAGAGAGAGAGACAGAGAGAGAGAGACAGACAGACAGACAGAGAGGGGGAGACAGACAGACAGACAGACAGAGAGAGAGGGGGGGAGACAGAGACAGGGAGACTGGAGATAAAGAAGTTGAGAGAGAGAGAGAGAGAGACAGACAGACAGACAGACAGAGAGAGAGGGGGAGACAGAGACAGACACAGGGAGACTGGAGATAAAGAAGTTGAGAGACAGAGACAGAGAGACAGAGAGAGAGAGAAACGTTTTGTACTGTGTTGCTATTGCTGCCACGTATATCACGTTCCCTATTATCTACAAATAAACACACACACACATACACACACACACAAACAAATACACACACATATGACACAAACGCATAACATGCAGTTGTGCAGTTGGCGTGTGTTACGTCCCCTCCGTGGTGATAGCAGGTGTGGATTTGACCTGAACACATTGCAGGGATGTATTATTCTTCAGTTCTGTTTTTGTTATCACCACAGAAGGATGTGTGTGTTTGTGTTTTTGGGGTGTGTGCAAAGATAGGTAAAATTGGTTGTCAGCATTGTCGTTTGTATGCTTTTGTTTATTTTAAGTGTGTATGGCCAAAATTAACCAAAGTCAACACATACACATAGTGTGTAAATTAGAACAGCAGTGATTTTGTTCTGGCTGTGTAGATATAATTATGACGCATTGTAATGACGTCACTCCAAAAAATCATGACGTCATGTTTTTACCACTTGCTGAACGGCCGACTGTCCAGATCTCACTGTCTGATAATTGTAAGATTGGAGAAACAGATCTGAGTGCAAGATACAGTGATGTTTACGGTATTTGTATGATTCTCAGCAATTTGTAACACCAGTCAGCTGAGGTCATGTACTGCTCTGTGGTGGATGGCTTGTTGTAAGTTCCCTACTGGCAGTGTGACTGATGAGCCCTCCGCCCAACGCCCCACCACTTCACTGTAAGTTGAGGTGAGGTTTTATGTGTGTTTTTCTCAGTACACCCTCCCTTCAACGTCCAGTCCCAAACCCGGATATCCATTTTATCCAATTTATATGTGTGGAGGAAGGAATGAATGCGTTCGTGTCTAAAATCACCTTGCAGTGAATAGACAAGCCAAAGAGAAGAAGAAAAACTCTCTCTCTCTTTCTCTCTCTCCTCTCTCTCTTTCTCTCTCTCTCTCACATCAACAATTACCCACGCAGTAATGTATGCATGTGCAGATACCTAACCACTCTAGGAATGTTCCAGATCATTGCTCTCCGTGACGTCAGGAAACAGAATGTGAACGTGAGAAAGAAGACAGGGTGGAAAGGGGAGGCTGCAGTCTCTGGGCTGTCTGTCTGTATGTCTGCCTGTCTGTCTGGCTGTCTGGCTGTCTGTCTGTCTGCCTGCCTGTCTGTCTGGCTGTCGCATGTCTGCCTGTCTTTCTGTCTGTCTGCCCGCCTGTCTGTCTGTCTGTGTGCCTGTCTGTCTGTCTCTCTGTCTGTCTGTCTCTCTGCCTGTCTATCTGTCTGTCTGCCTGTCTGTCCCTCTGTCACACACTCATGTACAGAGAGAGATTCCAGATTCCAGATGGTTTAATGTCCATAAGTCATCAGGCTCCTAACATTGTAAACAATAACAGACAGTATTCTAGTACATTACAATTTTGCTTGGACTCTGATTACACAATCCTACAATTTACTTAGCTGACACGTGGATAAGTCACACACACACACACACACTCTCTCTCTCTCTCTCTCTCTCTCTCTCACACTCACAAACACACACACACCGCGCGCACGCGCGTGCGATGTATCCTTCATTTGAATTGAGTTGTGGCCTGCGGCTCACACCTGCACTGCATGTGTATGGATATTCGTCTAGAACAGGGACAACAAATAAACATTTGCTTATCTCCATCAATATGTCACGCTTTTTCTCATCGTAAAATACAAAATGGGCCAGATTATGCATTGACATTACATCAGGGCATTGCATTAAATCACTGAATTGCTCTTCATTAATCGTGTTTGATCCAGAATAATGATGCCGTACTTCTTTGTAGCATGGACAAATACAAATAAAATGTACTTCATTTTCTATTTGATCTTTGCAAAAACTACATAAAATCCTTAATATATTGTCTTGAACAAATCGAAAAGCGTTTGCGTTGGGAGGAAGAACACCCATTCTGAGTTTTGCGATCATATCTCTAAAACGTTTTATTCTGATATTATCTATGTAAGGTTCGGGGAAAAAAATTGACTTGAAAGTTGAATACAGCGAAAATCTCTCACTGGTGTTAATTGCTGTTGTCCAGTCGTCAATAAAGTTTGCAACGAGTCGATCTCTTTATAGCGAGAGGAAAGATCGTTCATTCCCAACACCTTTGTTCAGCCAAACAAAAGCAAAACCACATTTCTGGAGTATGTCTCTGAGTTTCGATGCCCAACACAATTTTCCGTTTTCCTCCATATTAACTTGCATTAGATAAGCTTGTTTGGGCAGTCTGCTAATATTCATATGTAATAATTTTAACCAGTACTTTACTGCTCTCATGCATGAATTTACGTGCATGAGAGCATTTATTTGGTGTCTTTGCTGAAACATTTAAGAATCTTTTGCATGCCTGGGTGTGCACCTTTTCAATTGAGTCTATTGCCACTAGACCCCACATTTCTGACCCATATAATAAAATCGGCTGAACCTGGGCATAAAAAAATTTGAAGAAGCACTGCCTCATCATCTCATTGAGATTTCGGAGGACACGGGCACAGTCATATACAGCTTTCTTTCCTTTCGTTACGAGGGATCGCACTCCCTGTACATTACTCAACATTGTCGTGAACGTGTATCCTAGGTAAGTGTAACTTTTAACCACTTCTAGATCAGCACCATCCAAGAACCATTTCTCATTTTTCCCTAGGTAACCCCCCTTTCTGAATACCATAACTTTTTCTGCGTAGATTTTTCTGCGTTTATTTTCAAAAACCTTTCTTTACACAATGCACTAAGATGGTTTAGCTGGTTCTGCAGACCCCAGGGTGTCCTTGATAAAAGAGCTAAATCATCTGCGAACAATAAAAGGAACAGTTCGATCAGACCTGGCTGAAGTTGTATTCCATGTTTTCCTACCTCTTCTAGAGCTACGGCTATTTCATTTATGAATAAGGAGAAAAGTGTAGGACTCAAAATGCACCCCTGCTTAACACCTAAAGGACAACCAAAAAGATCAGTCATTTCCTCATTGACACGAATACATGATGAAACTGAAGAATACATAGCTCTTAAAGCATTAAAAAAATGGGCCAGATAATCCTGCTCTCACTAAAGTTGCAAACAAGGAAGCATGATGGACTGAATCAAAAGCCTTTCTCAGATCTATGATCAATCGTTGAATATGATTTTCTGAAGCCTGCTTGCTCTTCAACAACTTTTCCATTGTCATCCATCCATTTAGTAAGTCTTCTTTTAAGTATACTCGTATATACAGAGAGAGAGAGAGAGAGAGAGACACACACACACACACACACAAATATATATGAAAACATATATATATATATATATATAATATATATATATATATATATGTACAGAGAGAGAGAGAGAGAGAGAGAGAGAGAGAGAGAGAGAGAGGTGGTGTTGGGGTAGGGGTTAGGTTAGGGGTCAGTCAAAACAAATCAACACCACCTTCCGAAAACAGAGTATGGCTGCCTACACAGTACATGGTGCACAACAAGGAGAAGGTGACAGAGAACACCAACAGCACCACACTGTGATGCACCTGTCACCAACACGGAACGTCAGTCAAAACAAATCAACACCACCTTCTGAAAACAGAGTATGGCTGCCTACACAGTACATGGTGCACAACAACAAGAAGGTGACAGAGAACACCAACAGCACCACACTGTGATGCACCTGTCACCAACAGGGAACGTCAGAATGTGTTCCGGTGTTTGGTATTATCATCATAATGATAATAATAATAATAATGATAATAATAATAAGAATAATAAAAAAACAAAACAAATATGAATATGGATTTTAAAATGTGAGACCACAGTTTCTAAAGATACGAAATATAAGCAAACACAACACACACACACACACACACACACACACACACACACACACACACACACACACACACACACAGAAATACGGAATAATTTCAGGGTGATTCAGCAGACTTGGCGATCCATTCCCCTCTATTGTCAGATTGCACAAACCAGACGATCGCGTTTCAAGTTGACATGGAGGGCTCAGAGCTCAGAGGGGAGGGGAGGGGGGGGATGTGGTTGAGAGGGTAAGGAGGTGGAGTGGTGGGGGTTTGGAGGGAACAAGGGAAGGTGGTGGTGGAGGGGGTAAGGGGGTGGGGATTGGGGTGGAGTGAAGAAGGGAAGAAGGAATGAACCAGTGTCTGAATGGTGCAGCTTGGAGACACCCCCTCCTCCCCACCCCTCGATCCACTGTCTTCTGCAAGAACAGACTGGAAGAACAGGCCATGCCTAAAGCCTTAATAATCCTTGAATAAAAAAAACAAAAACAAAAACAAAACCCAACAACTCCACAACAAAACGTTTACAATACAACACACAGGGTGGGGAAGGCAGTGACAGATGATGTGATGTGTACAATACAACACACAGGGTGGGGAAGGCAGTGACAGATGATGTGATGTGTACAATACAACACACAGGGTGGGGAAGGCAGTGACAGATGATGTGATGTGTACAATACAACACACAGGGTGGGGAAGGCAGTGACAGATGATGTGATGTGTACAATACACACAGGGTGGGGAAGGCAGTGACAGATGATGTGATGTGTACAATACAACACACAGGGTGGGGAAGGAATATTGAAATATAAAGATTAGTAACAAAGCATCCGTATTACCCACAGGTGAGGTGAGCAAGAAAGTTGCTCTGTGTTCCAGACTTCTCCAGGTAATGTCAGACAGTGGTGAGGAGGTGGGGGTGGGGGGTGCAGGGGGTGTGGGTTTAAGGAAATAGACCTGCAAACAAACCATAAAAGGCAGTGAACCAGCACTCCTTTCAG